>NC_056006.1:24487125-24831562 GCF_018446385.1 Zingiber officinale | reverse complement strand
AAAAAAAAAGGTTTTTCGAAAATTTTGTTTACGAATCTTTGCACGAGATCCATGGCTTTGGGTGACTCGGGGTTTCCGCGACGCGAAAAAGCGGTTTTCGCGACAGTGGTATCAGAGCCACGTGCAAAGACTTGTACGAGTTCGTTTGTATTTTTATGAAAAATATACCTTCTGTGATTTTCTGTAAAAATTGAGTTTTTAGAGTTTTTATGAGTAATTTTTCCGTAGAAGCGAAGCACAAGTGTCTCGGCACTTGTAGGCTTCGGCTACCGGAAAGTTTTCTTTTAAACGGCTTCGTTTTGCCCCAAATCCGTTTGGGACAGCGGGGTCGGGTGCCATTAGATCGCAAAGGAGCAACTCACGATGGTTAGATCGTGGGTAGGGGCATTGCCCCTAACCCCGCAAGGGAATTTACTTCGCGATTGCACCCGAAATCGCTAAAAACGAACCCGTCGGGAAGATTTTTCCGAAACGGCAATGTCTCGACCCAAATCGTTTTGGGACAGCGGTTTTAGGCGTTGTTGGATCGCAAAGGAACCCTCACGATGGTTAGATCGTGGGTAGGGACGCTGCCCCTGGGCCCCGCAAGGGGATTCGTTCCGCGATTGCGCCCGAAACCGCTAAACGGGACCGCCGGGAAATTTTACTCATAAAAATTGTAAAAATTATTTCAAAATTACAGAAAAATTATGAAAAATATATAATTTTGAATTATATATTAATTTGTGATAGTCATGGCCCAAAATACCCAATAAGATTGGATTTGTGTTGTAATTCATAATACGGCCTACATGCCGTCATATGATTGTGTGTGCTGTATTTTTATTTTTTTCCCCACGGCCTGCGCGTCGTGCCTTTCTCTTATTCTGGTTGTAAATTAGATTTAGACTCGAATGTAACTCGAGTTTCAAATTGTAATGTACAAATTGGAGCGGTGGAGGGTCCACACGAGACGGAGTTCCGAGGCGGGCACGAGCAACACAAGGTGGTCAAAGGGAGGAGCTTGGAGAAGCTGTTGACCCTAGGTTGACCATTCGATCTTCTCATTGGCTTGATAACATCGTAGTAGGGCCATGACTAAATCACAAATAGATTAATTAATTAATTGTTATGTATCTGATGCATGTTTAATAATTAATTAATTAATTAATGCCTTAACGATTAGATTAGATCTAAGTCGTGCACATGATGCACCCTTGCGATTAGATTAGATCTAAGTCGTGCACAAGATGCATCCTTCTCGATTAGATTAGATCTAGATCGAACCAACTCTAAATGCCTAACCGTGCCGTGATACCTATCACTACCTCGATCACATGTATTGTTGAATCTGCCAAAGCAGAGCAATACATATTATCTTGGTAGGGTACGGAGGGACAATCTTGGTCCCGCCTATCAACGCATGGGTGAATACAAACTCAATTAGATTGAGTATTCCTAGTTACTCGGTTGGATCGAGTCAACTATAGGCATTCTTCCAATAGTTGGAAAGGTAGAACAAAATCACGTTTATATTAACTCTCGGGCGTATTAGACAAAGCTAACTCGAGTTTTAATATAAATGCGGATATTGATTCTATAAAAAAGAGTTGCATAGAGATGTAATTGGTAATCGTTACCTACCGATCATACTAAGCCTTGGGCGTATTAGCCAAAGCTAACTCAAGGGTTAGTATGATGTGGATCTTGTCCCACAAGAATTATAGTATTCAGTGGGAGCATCATTTAGTTAAAGGCCTAATTAAATGATTTTAAAAGAATATGATATTTATTTCTGCAAATTTTCTGTTGTAGATAACCATGACGTCAAATACGAACTTTTTCTCCCTGCGTTCTTTCCTTAAGAAGGACAAGCTCAACGGAGCAAATTTCCTGGACTGGTACAGGAACCTGAGAATAGTTCTCACTCAGGAACGTAAACTGTACGTTCTGGAGCAGCCCATTCCGGAGGCTCCTCCTGCCACTGCCACGCGAGCTGACCGGGATGCTTACAAGAAGCATCAAGATGACGCATTAGATGTGTCCTATCTTATGCTCGCGACCATGAACTCTGAGCTTCAGAAGCAACATGAGTTGATGGGTGCTTACGACATGGTTGCACATCTTCGTCAACTATATCAAGGACAAGCAGGGCACTGGAAGAGGAACTTCAGGAATAAATGTTATAGAAGTCAACCTCTCTATTTCTTCGTCGTGGGTATTAGATACCGGATGTTCTTCGCACATTTGTACTAATGTACAAGCACTGAGAAATAGCAGAGCATTGACAAAGGGCGAGATAGACCTACGAGTAGGCAATGGAGCACGGGTTGCTGTTGTTGCTGTAGGGACTTATTTTCTATCTCTGCCCTCTGGGCTTATACTAGAGTTAGACGATTGTTGTTATGTGCCTGCATTGACTAAGAACATTATATCAGTTTCTTGTTTGGACAAGAAAGGATTCTCGTTTATAATAAAGAACAAATGTTGTTCTGTCTATTTAAATGATATGTTCTATTGTAGTGCACCTCTGATGAACGGACTCTATATTCTAGACCTTGAGAGCCCTATCTATAACATTAGTACCAAGAGGTTCGAATCGAACGATATGAACCACACCTATCTCTGACACTGTCGCTTAGGTCATATAAATGACAAGCGCTTATCCCAGCTCCATAAGGATGGTTTGCTGGACTCATTTGATTTTGAATCATATGAGATATGCGAGTCATGCCTACGAGGCAAGATGACCAAGACTCCCTTTAGTGGGCATAGCGAGAGAGCGACTGATTTGTTAGGACTCATACATAGTGATGTATGTGGCCCTTTCAATGTCGCTGCTAGAGGCGGTTATAGGTACTTCATCACATTTACTGATGACTTCAGTAGATATGGTTATGTGTACTTGATGACACATAAGTCTGAATCCTTTGAAAAGTTCAAAGAATTTAAGAATGAAGTACAGAACCAGCTTGGCAAGAGTATTAAAATACTTCGATCAGATCGAGGTGGTGAATACTTAAGCCATGAGTTTCGTGACTATTTAGCTGAGTGTGAGATTCTATCCCAACTCACTCCTCCTGGAACACCACAGTGGAACAGTGTGTCCGAAAGGAGGAATCGTACCTTATTAGATATGGTACGGTCTATGATGAGTCACACAGATCTTCCGACATACCTCTGGGGTTATGCTCTAGACGCGGCAGCTTTCATTCTCAACCGAGTTCCATCCAAGGCCGTGATAAAGACACCATATAGGATATGGACTGGGAGAGATGCCCAGGTGTCTTTCATGAGGATTTGGGGTTGTGAGGCTTACGTACGACGTCAAGTCTCAGACAAATTAGGACCCAAATCCGACAAGTGCTATTTCATCGGATATCCCAAGAAAACTAAGGGATATTACTTCTACATTCCCAGTCAGCACAAGGTAGTTGTGGCAAAGACTGGGGTCTTTCTAGAAAGGGACTTTGTTTCTAGAAAGACTAGTGGGAGTGTGTTCGATCTTGAAGAAGTTCAAGATGCGAACAATAGCACTGATGCCTCGATGGAAGTTGAACTGGAACCACAAAGTGTTGTGGATGATGTTGTTCCACAAAGAGTTGAGGAACAACAACCAGTTCAAGTAGACATACCTCTTCGCAGGTCTGATAGGGTACGTCGTCAGCCTGAGAGATACTCATTTCTCTTGTCTGACCAAGATGACATTGTGCTCATAGAGGATGAGCCTATCACCTATCAGGAAGCTGTGATGAGACTAGATTCCGAGAAATGGCTAGAAGCCATGAGATCCGAGCTGGAATCCATGTACACCAACCAAGTATGGACTTTGGTTGATCCACCTAAAGGGGTAAAACCCATTGGGTGCAAGTGGGTCTTTAAGAGAAAGACTGACATGGATGGACTTATCTATAAGGGTCGCTTGGTAGCTAAAGGTTTCAAACAGATTCATGGTATTGACTATGATGAAACCTTTTCTCCATTAGCGATGTTTAAGTCCATTCGGATCATGCTTGCTATTGCAGCTTACCATGATTACGAGATCTGGCAGATGGACGTCAAAACCGCGTTTCTGAATGGAAACCTACCCGAGGATGTGTACATGACACAACCTGAGGGTTTTGTAGATCCAAAGCATACTAGCAGAGTATGCAAGCTGCATAGGTCCATTTATGGACTAAAGCAAGCTTCTCGGAGCTGGAATCTTCGATTCGATGATGTGATCAAACAGTTTGGTTTCATCAAGAACGAAGATGAGCCTTGTGTCTACAAGAAGGTTGTAGGGGATATAGTTGTCTTCCTCATATTGTATGTGGATGACATACTACTCATTGGGAAGGACATCCCTTTGCTTCAGTCTGTCAAGACCTGGCTAGGGAGTTGCTTCTCAATGAAGGACTTAGGTGAGGCATCCCGCATTTTAGGGATACAGATCTATAGAGATAGATCTAAGAGATTGCTTGGCCTAAGTCAGAGTACATACATTGACAAGGTACTCCGACGGTTTGCCATGCAGAACTCCAAGAAGGGATTTCTGCCGATGTCACATGGCGTGAGTCTTTCAAAGACTCAAGGTCCCTCTTCTAGAGAGGAGAGAGACCGCATGGATCAGATCCCTTATGCCTCAGCCATAGGATCGATCATGTACGCCATGCTATGTACTCGACCTGATGTCTCGTATGCTTTGAGCATGACGAGCAGATACCAGTCAGATCTAGGTGAAAGTCACTGGATAGCGGTCAAGAATATTCTTAAGTACTTAAGAAGGACTAAAGAATATTTCTTGATATATGGAGGCAATGATAAGCTAGCTGTAAAGGGTTACAGTGATGCTAGCTTCCAGACCGATCAGGATGATTAAAGATCACAGTCGAGGTTCGTGTTTTGCTTGAATGGTAGTGCTATGAGCTGGCAGAGTTCACAGCAATTCTACAACACTTCCATCTCATTCGAGAGATTATCGATAGAGGAGATGTGAATATTTGCAGAGTACCTACAGAGGCTAACATCGCAGATCCCTTGACCAAGGCTTTGGCACAGAGGAAGCATGATGGTCACACTAGGTCATTAGGCCTTAGAGCCTATACTGATTGGCACTAGTGCTAGTGGGAGATTGTTAGTTAGAGCCCAAGTGCCAATCATTTGATGATTGTATGGACTCATGTATATCATATTCATGTATATATATTAAGGCATTTGGTTTTTGGTTATTATGCTTATTTGTATTAGTGCCAGATAAAATAAGTATAGTAACGTCCTAGAGTAGAAGGTTTTACCTATATCAATCGGTTGGTTGAATCAATAGTGAGATGATATAGGGAACACTACTCTAAATCATTCCTAGTCGAGTATTAACATTCAGGGACAATATTAATACAATAAAACTAGCATGTAGGTCAGCTCGATGACTTGATCTCACAAGTAATGGATATAGAGATATCAAGCTGATACATGGGTATGCATTAGAGAATGTATACTGAATGACCCGCCATGAGAAAGTATCATGGATCGTTATATGAGTGTCATATACTTTCTCATGTGGCTATTAGTATGACTATTAGTCCTTTGACCTGAAGTCACCATGGATCCCTACATAAGGAGTTATGTACTTTGATTTCGTCAAACGTCACCCGTAACTGGGTGGACTATAAAGGCGATTACTGGGTGTATAACGAATTATGCAGAGGGATGTGAGTGATGTAGATGGGATCTATCCCTCCCATATGACGGGAGCGACATCGGTATTCTTGATAGAGTGAGACCACTAAGTGCATGGCCATGCCCAAATGAGTCAACATGAAATGTTGAGCTCATTTGATCGAGTGAGTCTACTTGGAGTTCAAGATTTAGATTGATTAGAGGATGACACGGTCTATGCCTCATATTGATCAATCTAGATGTCTAGGATAGAAGGACAATGTCACATATTTTGTGATGAGTCACAATTGGTAGTCACAAGGTGATGTCGGATCTCGACATTCTTGTAACTTGGGTAGTAATGATGTGTTGCTAGATACCGCTCATTACTTATGCTCCTAAATGGGTTTAGGGCATTGCCAACGTTACAAGAACCTATAGGGTCACACACTAAGGACAATTAGATGGAGATTTGGTTCATATGATGAACCAAGAGGATTAGATTCATTTGATGAATCATATTGGATTAAGAGTAATCCAAATTGGGCTAATTGAGTTGGACTCAAGTTGATTCATGTATTCAAAGAGTCTAATTTAGATTATGACTCATTAAATCAACTTAATTTAATGAATTAGATTCATTATATTAAGTTGGCTTGAATCATATGGTTGGATTAGATCAACCATGAGAGAGATTTGATCAAGTTTGACTTGATTTGAGAGGAGAGAAAAAGTCATGTTTGACTTGACTTTTTGCCACATCACTAGTGAGTTGGCAAGATGTGGACCAATAGGATTGCTCAACATCATCAATGTGTGCCACCTCATGGAGGTTACAAGCCTCCATAGCATTTAATGTGGCCGACCCACATTAAATGAGGAGGTTACACTTGTTGCCATGTCATTTAGTGAGGTGGCAAGATGTGGACCAATAGTGTTGATCCACATCATCCTAGAGTGCCACCTCATGGGGGTTACAACTCTTAATGGTCTCCACATTAATTGGAATTAATGTGGGGGTTACACCTCCTAGAGTGGCCGGCCACTTGATGGCTAAGGGGTTGTTTGAATTTCCTCTCATTGATTTTATTCACTCTTCTTCTCCCTTGGGTGCTCTCTCTTCTCCTTCTCCCATTCCTTGGCCGAACACTCCATTGGTGCTAGCACACCTTGTGTTTTGGTCATCTCCTTCTACTTGTGTCCGTGTGGATACATATAGAGGTTGTCTACTTTGACAACTAGAGATCCGGCGACATCTTGGACAAGCGGGAACGCGAAGGGCTTCGCTACAAGGGTAATGATCTTAACTTTAGTGTAGATCTAAAGTTTTTACAAACTCATACAAGAAAAAGGTTTTTCGAAAAATTTTGTTTGCGAATCTTTGCACGAGATCCATGGCTTTGGGTGACTCGGGGTTTCCGCGACGCGAAAAAATGATTTTCGCGGCCCGACGAACCCAACACAAAAACCCCCAAATAAAGATAGCAAAAGAAATAGGAAAAGAAAAAGTACTCGAAATTCCAATCGTCATAAATGGGCGATGACGTTAAAGGATAAAAACAAATCCTTAAAAAAGGAAATGAATCCCAAGAAAAAATAGGTTGAGTTAAATAATCTTCCTCGAAAAATGTGAAAAGTTTCCCTAGTTATAATTTTAATCCTTAAGAGAATTAGACGAATATAAGAAAAATCGGTCAGGTACTGTAAGTTCGGATCATTTGTCTAATAAAATAACAAACCCAAATGAACATAATAGACCGGGCAAGAGTTATATAGGAGGCATTAGTCGATAGACAGGACTTGGTTAGAGGATACCGGACGAGATTCATAAATATGAATATGAATCGGTCGGTCATAATAGATCGGCCGAGATAAATGCTATTCAAATATGTCGACTAAAGACTTATCATGGTAAGTCAAATGACATGCACTATGATAAAACCATATGAAATTTGGTTAATACATAAGATGACATACATAAATACGAGGATAAATCAATCGAGTAGAACAAATCGACCGATATGAGAATATTGCAATAAAACTATACTAGATCGAACGGAACACAATTAACCTATAAAGTATTGGATGGTATTTGTCAACATTGATATATACCGCCTGGTCATGATGGAACGGTCTAAACAGATAAACATAATAATATGTTGGGAGTGGTTTTATGATGACTAGCCAAGTGACATTCAACATATTCAAACAAAACAAACGATCGTCATAAGAAAGAGCAAGTTTAACAATGAGAAGGGATAATCAACTTTATATGAGTCCACTAGACTGTCATCACAAAGTCCCGGTTCCCTTTACAGGGATTCGAATTTAGGTAAGAAAAGAAAATCATACTAAGGTTAGCTAAGGGAATAGATCAGGAGGCCTCTCCTCAATAAGTCTGCGACGATTTAGGAAGTTGGGAGGGGGATCACGAGATAAGTAGTTTTCCTCTCGCAATTGTCGAACCACCCCTTTAGCTCCCGCAGTAAAGGCTGCTAAGATTGACTTCTCGATCGACCTATTGAATTCAGTGGATTCAATCATGGTGGTGGCTCTTTCTTTGTAGCGAGTATCTTCGTTCACCTTGTAGACCACCAAAGCTGTCTGGGAAGTCTTCAATTCGTCTTCTTTGATAGAGACCTCAGTTTTAGCTGAATTTAAGGAGGTGTTCAAAGAAGTTATTTCATCATCCTTCAGCTGTAAGGCTTTAAGCTTTTCAGTCAACTCTGATTCATAATCAGCCTTTAATTTGCCAAGCTTGGAAGTTAATTCTTGGTTAAGATCCGTGGTTGATTTGAACTGTGTCTGAAGACTTTCAATTTGGGCTTCAAGTTGTTTCTGGGAAGCGGCAGAAAATGGGGCAGAAGATAACTCGGTAACTTGCTGTTTCAGCTTGTCGTTCTCAAGTCTCAGCTTTTGGTTTTCATTATATAAATTATGCATCAGCCGAGACAAGCCCATATTTTCTATCCATCTCTAGAAATATGATAAAGGGTTATAACATAATCACTGGGGAATAAAAAGTAAATGTTAACAAACATACCTGATTCTCGTTATGAGAAAAACGGTCAATTGTTTCTTTGGTGGTAAGTTCTTCAAAAATAGGATGAACGTTATCCCAAGCATTAGCAAAAGAACCTCCTAGCAATATGGGGAGGACGGGAATGGTGGAAGAACCCACGAAAAAGGAGGAAGTAGGAATAAAAGGAGGAGCAAAAACTAAATAAGAAGAAGGTGAGGAAGGTAAGGATCTGAGTTCGGGAATAGACAATGGAAAGGTAAAAGAAACATCACCAGGAGCGCTAGTGCTGGAAGAGGGTGAGGCAGAGAAAGTGAGAGAAGGATAGAGCTCAGCCAAAGTAGGTTCATGGGAAGGAAGGTCGGTAGGAACAAAACCTTCCGAGATAAGTTCGTCGGCTGGAAGGATAAGTCTCCTTTTGGGAGAAGGAGCCCAGGTGAGTTTGCGCCCAGGGCGTTTGCCGATAGCAACTTCAGCTAGTGATTTACTAGAACTCCCAGGAGACGTAAGTTCAATAACCGGGAGAGGGGCGGCTGATGAGGTAGCAGTGGGCACTGGTGAAGCCACAACGGACAAAGAAGCAACATGGATTTCTGCGGGAAGACCTTCAGGAGCCTCAAGAACTCCCGAAGAGTTGGGTACCTTAGCTAAAGGAGCCGGTTCCTCGATTGAAGGCGGCGGAGTAATAGCAGCCAGAAGCTCTTTTTCTTTGGCGCGAATTGCGTCCTCTGCTAGACGCAGTTCTTCATCGATCAAAGCATCATAAAAGCTTTCCACTACATAGAAAAGAGAAATAGTCTAGTTAGTTAAAATCAACAAGAAAGAAACAGGGTTTTACCTAAAGAGCCTTGTGTATCAGGTTTGACGGGGCTTAGGCCGAACAAGTATAGAAGATCGACTCTCAGCCACTTGGGAATAGAAAGTCGACGATTTAACAACTTTTCACACTAAATAGGAAAAGAAGGATGGAGATGGAACTCTCGGACATCGGGCAAAGAGGGTAAGGAGGATTTCCAAGCATAAGACCAAGGAATAGGTCCGGGAAACTTTATGAAGAAGAAGCAGGATTTCCAAGCTTTAAGAGACGAGGACATATCCTCAAAAAGAACTATTTTAGTTCATGACTGAAACAAGAAAACACCAGGTTCCGAATACTTGGGGTAAGAAAACATGAAGAAATTTTGAGGAGTAGGAGGAATATCTAGCAAACGAAACAGCATGTAAGCACTACATAGATAACGAAATGTGTTAGAGGCAAGCTATTGCAAAGGAATATCAAAATACTGACTTATTTCGATCAGGAAAGGAAGAATGGGAAACCTTAAACCTCCTATCAACTGATCCTTGAAAAAAGTCACGCAATTAGCAGGGGACGATGAGGACGATCATCTGGTTTCGGGATTAAGATGTTATACTCCCGGGGAATTTCATATTGACGACGGATGGTGAGCCTAACACTTTTATCAAAGGAAGAAGACATTTGAACATACCAAGGAGCAATCGCTTCCTCAGCCATAGACAATAGTAGAGGCTAGCAGAACAACAGATTACTTACTGAAAGCAAGAAAGGAGATCGCCGAGAAACGGTGAGCACGAGGTTTGGTCGAAAATTGCAGCAAGAAAAGAACGCTAAGGTAAGAAAAGAAGGGACAAAGTTGAAAAGAAGACAAAGGGTTTAGGGTTTGAAAAATACACAACCATCGTTAGATCAAAACATTTTTATCTCATTAGACGCTGAGGATTACAGAAAAAAGGGCAAAAGCTTACATGACGTGGCAGAAAGAGAAAGTATGCGTCACATAATCATAAAGAAACATTTATACTGGATGCGAAAGATCGGATCACGTTGGGGTTGGTAACACCTTGTTGTACGCTTCCAACATTCTCTCACCAGAGGAAGAGCCAATCACCAACCAGAAAGTTTTGAAAGGAGACGTAGTTAACTAGGCATAATAAAGGGAGAGGGACTGAGTTTGACTAAGCCCAGGCTAAGGACAAGAAAATTTAAGGAGAGCAATTTAGGCGCATAACAGCTTTTAAATTAATATCATTATAAAGTGCAAACTAGCATTAATCAAGATAATTTTATTTATATCCGCCGACATAACTTTGGCTATGCTAGACAAGTATAATATTGGTTTAAATAACATTGTTTGTGATCAACAAGCTAATACTGGTCGATATAATGTCAGTCACAATAGATAAGTATAACATCGACCGAGACATTCTTGTGTATGATAGATAAGCTAATATCGGTCAGTATAATGTTAGCTATAATAGGGAAGTATTCCAACGGTCAAGATAGCCTTGGCCATGAAAAATTTGAGATATCGACACATAGGATATACGAAGAGGTAATGAGCACAACATCACATTTATTCTTATAAATTAGAAGGGAGTCACATAATTCAATACAAAAGGTTGTTTTTACATTTAGAATCTGGTCAAGTACATAACATTACATTTCCCCTCAGAACATTAAACCTCAAACAGATAACAAAAATTACAAACATAAGCTCTTGAGATGCTTAGAAAATTTTAGTCCCACTGGAGTCAAACTTATCATGGAGCAGAAGTGGGAACATTTTACCTAGCGCAGAGGAAGCTCGTCCGAGCTTGTCAAGGCGCAGAAGTGGCAATATTTTGCCCGGGACGAAGAAAACTATGAAGCAGAAAGACTCAAGGGCAAGGGGAAGGGGATGGATCTATTCAGGCCATGGTGCAAAGGTGACTGAAAGAGCCTCTCCCCTCCTCAAGCCCTGGAGTTCTGCAACTCGAGCCACCAAGCTTAGCCCAAGGGTAACCTGGGCTACGCGTTCGTATTGATACCCAGGGCTATATGGTTGTCCCTCCATGAGTAACAAAAACCTCTCTAAAGTTTCTTGAGCCTTCAGAGCATTGGCACCTTTGGTTGTAAATTTTGGACTTTGAGAAACATTATCTCTTGGGACAGTTCCTTGAACCCTAGAGTTAGCCGAAGCAAAAACTTGAAAAAACTCATATATAGATCTCGCCTTGTCCAACAAAAGTCACCCCCAAAGAGGGGGATCCAAGGCCATACTCTTAGCAGGAAAGATCAGGAGGGAAGGAAAAGAACTGAGGTAGGTGATGAACGAAGAGAAGGTTGTAACCCTATTTAAAGGATTAAGGGATCCAAGGAATCACTATACTAAGGTTCACGGGATCACTGTACATAGTGCCACGAGATAGCTGTACATAAAGTTTGTAAGGTCACTTCAGTACCTGTGGCAGAGTCACGGGTAGGGAAAAAACAAAATCAGACTTGTGTCTAGTCAGTCGTCTACACCTCCTTCGACTAGACTTGAAGGGAAGGTTAGTGATATGGGTTAGGTTTCATGGGCCCTCGATAAGGAAGGGAAGGGAGATAACCAAACGGAGAAGATAGGCCAATATCGGCCTGGATATACCTCAAAAGGGGTTGGCCAATATCGGCCGGGATATGCCTCCAAGGAGGAAGACCCATATTAATCAGCATATACCTCAAAGGAGGTAGACCAATATCGAGCGAGACATACCTTCAGGAAGGAAAGGCCAATATCGGTCGGGATATACCTCAAAGGAGGAAGGCCAATATCGGCCGAGATATGCCTCCAAGGAGAAAGACCCATATCGATCAGCATATACCTCAAAGGAGGTCGACCAATATTGAGCGAGACATACCTTCAGGAAGGAAAGGCCAATATCGGTCGGGATATACCTCAAAGGAGGTAGGCCAATATCGGCCGGAATATGCCTCCAAGGAGGAAGACCCATATTGATCAGCATATACCTCAAAGGAGGTAGACCAATATCGAGCGAGACATACCTTCAGGAAGGAAGGCCAATATCGGCTGGGATATACTTTCGAGTGAGTAAACTAGTATCGACTAAGACATGCCTTTAAGAAGGAAAGTCAATACTGACCAGGTTGACTAATATCTTGAAATGATACTTGATAAAATATAGCCTAGGGCTAACTAGAATAATAAACATAAAGGAGCCCGGACAAGCATTGCCCCAGAAGCCTCATAAGAGGTAATAATAATTGATCAAACCTAATTAAGCTCAGCCTCGATCAATACAAGAAACATTAGTATATTAAGTTATCTATGATGTAGTAAAAAACAGGAGGGACGAGTAGGAAAGGTAGAAATACTTTAAAAGAACTTGTGAAACAAAGGAGAAGTAATATTTCAAATAAAGCGATGCAGGAAGATACTTGCAGTATATGATTGTATGATAGGTGTTATATGTTTTGGTAGGAAATGTGTTTTTAGACTATTTTGCAAGTACTAGATGACAAAGAAGGTACATCTGGGGTACAAAAAATATTCCTTAAAAGTCGTTTACCACAAGTACGCAGCTTACGTCATCTCATAACAAACTCTAACAAACCGAGGTCCACTTCATGACTACGGAGGTTATATGAAGTGATATAAAAAGGGGAATCCTCTCCGTTGGCAGGGTAAGTTCACATCATTGCGCACATTTATAACCCTAATTTTTAACCACTGTTCATCTCCTTCTTCTTTCTTCCACACCAAGAGAGATCACTGACTTGAGCATCGGAGGGCTTAGCCAGGGATTCCCACTCCAGTCTTAGGTCACTGACGATAGTATTGGTTGGTCTCTTGTGCGCAGGAAGCCTTGGAAGCTCCGAATTTGGGTTTCTCTTCGATTGGATTTCTGTCTCGTCATCGGGTCTTCGTACAAGGAGGGTATTCGGTGATCCTATTCTTCCCGATCCGCTTTGGGTTTCTCGGATCATTGTTCTACAGGTATTATTCTTCACCAGCGGTAGGTTTTTTCTCCCGGATCTCCGTCTTGTCAAGCTTCTTAGACAGGATCAACCCTACACTAGCATGCATCACACACACACACACACACACACACACACACACACACACACACACACACACACACACACACACATATATATATATATATATATATATATTGTGATGAGGTGATGACCCTACTACGATCTTCTCAAGCCAATGAGAAGATCGGACGGTCAACCTAGGGTCAACGACTTCTTCAAGAACCTCCTTTTGACCGCCATGTGTTGATCGCACCCTCCTCGTAACTCCTTCTTGAATGGACCTTCCACCGCTTCATTTTGTACATTACAAATATGAAACTCGAGTTACATTCGAGTCTAAAATCTAATTACAAGAGGAATATAAATAAAGGAGGCACGACGCGTAGGTCGCAAATCACATACAACACGCACAACACAAAAATGGCGTGTAGGCCATATTATAAATTACAACACATTTTAACTAATCATATTGGGGTTTTTGGGTCATGATCATCACAATATCATACATAATTCTAAATTATGTATTTTACATAATTTCTATAATTTTACTACTATTTTTATGAATTTAATGAGTTACAACTTCTTGGCGGTCCCGATTAGCGATTTTCGGGCGCGATCGCAGGACAATGCCCCTTGCGGGGTTAGGGGCAGCGCCCCTACTCACGAAATGAATATCACGAGTATCCCATCTTGATCTAACAGCACCTTAACCCGCTGTCCCAAAAAAATATAGGTGAGACCTTGTCGTTTCAAAAGGTTTTTCTCGGTAGTTGAAGCCTACGAGTGTCCAAGCACTTGTTGCTTCACCTCTGCGAGAAAAATACTCACAAAATCCATAAAAATAGTAAACTTACAGAAACTTACATATCTGATATCTTTTCATAAAAACAAAATACAAACAAGTACATGCTTCGCACATGACTCTGATACCACTATTAGCAATTCGAGCCGCAAAAACCGCTTTTTGCGTTGCGGAAACCCCGAATCCTAGCCACGGATCCGTGCGAAGATATATTTAAAATTAAATCATGTACATGTTTCTACACTAGATCTACCTTATATATATATGAAAAGAGAGTATACCTTTGTAGCGAAGCCCTTCGCATATCCCGCTCGTTCAAGAGTTGCCGGATCTCGTAGGGTGTCAAGTGTACACCCCTCTATATGTATCCACACGGACAAAAGATGGAGAGAACCACTTAGAATGTGCTAGCACCCTTGAGTGACTCGGCAATGGAGGAGAGGGAGAAGGAAGAAGAGAGGAGGAAGAAGAAGAATTGAATTAGCACACAAAATGCTTAATGCACACCATTAAGTGGGCGGCCACCTTATGAGAGGTTATATAAGAGTCATGACTCTTGGTATCCATCATGAGGTGGCACACACTTGATGTAGCCTTAATGATGTGGACCATCATCATTGGCCGACCCTATGCCAAGTCACAATGAGGTGGAAATTGGTCAAGTCAAACTTGACCCTTCATCTTCCCTCTCAAGTCAAGTCAAAACTTGACTCATTTATCTCCCATGGTTGATCAAATCTAACTATTGATTCAAGTCAATTTGATTTAATGAATCTCTATTCATTGAATTAAATTGATTTAATGAGTCATAATCTAAATTAGACTCATTCAACACATGAATCAAATTGAGTCCAACTCAATTAGTCTAATTTGGATTACTCTTAATCCAATTTGGTTCATCACATGAACCTAATCCTCTTAGTCCATCATATGAACCTATTCTCCATCTAATTATCCTTTGTGTGTGACCCTATAAGTTCTTGTAACGTTGGCAATGCTCCTAAACCCATTTAGAAGCATAAGTAATGAGCGGTATCTAGCAACACATCATTACTACCCAAGTTACAAGAATGTTGAGATCCAACATCACCTTATGACTACTAATTGTGACTCTCATAATATGTGACAATGTCCTTCTATCCTTGACATCTAAATTGATCAAATGAGGCATAGACCGTGTCATCCTCTAATCAATTTATATCTTGAACTCCAAGTAGACTCACTCTAATCAAATAAACTCAATATCTCATATTAACTCATTTGGGCATGACCATGCACTTAGTGGTCTCAGTCTATCAAGAATCATGATGTCTCTCCCATCATATAAGAGGGATAGATCCCATCTACATCACTCACATCCCTCCGCATAATTTGTTACATACCCAGTAATCGCCTTTATAGTCCACCCAGTTACGGATGACGTTTGATGAAGCCAAAATATGTAACTCCTTATGTAGGGAATCATGGTGACTTCAGGTCCAAGGACCTATAGTCATACTAATAGTCACATGAGAAAGTATATGCCACTCATATAACAATTCATGATACTTTCTAATGGAGGGTCATTCAGTATACATTCTCCAATGCATACCCAAGTGTCAACTTGATATCTCTATATCCCTGACTTGTGCGATCAAGTCATCGTGTTGACCTACATGCTAATCTCATCACATTAACATTGTCCCTGAATGTAACTTGACTAGGAATGATTAAGAGTAGTGTTCTCTATATTATGTCACTATCAATTTAACCAATTGATTGATATAGATAAGAACCTTCTACTCAAGGACGCTATTATACTTAGTTACTTGACACCAATACAAGTATAATAACCATAAAAAAATGTCTTTATAAATATATAGGAATATGATATATCGAGTCCATACAACAATCATCATATGATTGGCTCTAGGGCTTTAACTAACACCTGCCATGGTCTTTGCAGTAGCCTCATGACTTTTTCTGCAGAAGTCCTTGTGACTTCTGGTATAGCAATCCCGTGAGCCTAAGTATAGTGATCTCGTGAGCCCAAGTATAGTGATCCCGTGAGTCCCTCGACCCTTTAAATAGGGCTTTGATCCTTCCTTCCTTCTGCACTTGCCTCGGTTCTTTTCCTCGTTCGCCTCCCCTTACCGAGAGTATGGTTTTAGATCCCCCTTTCTGGGGGCAATTCTGGTTGGATACGGTGAAATTTATAGATGAAGCTACCCCAGCTTTGGATCTAGTTAACTCTTTGGCACGAGAACTGGAGGTATTTCTGTCGGTCACCCAGTTTCCAGTATGGTCGGGAATGATCTTGAGAAACAAAATTCATCAAGATCTAGAACCTCAGGCCAAAGAGATGACTGCTTTGCAGATTCAGCAGGCTTCAAAGGTGTTTACACTAATCAGAGAGGTTCACATAATTATCCTGTTGGTGTCGTGGTGGAAGCAAGGCCTAGATCGTCCGCAAGCTAAGGTGGATGCTCTAGAAGCAGAGCTCAAAGTGTTCAAGCAGGAAGTGGATTGTTCCATCATATGTCTGAGGGGGCATGAACAAATTTGCACTTCATTTGTTCATGAGGCCACTCTGCTTCATAGTTTTCTTCGTGCCGGGCGTAAAACTATGCACTAGCTCTTTTAAATGGAGAAGGGAGGGGGGGGGGGCAATTCGGTTGTATGACAGATTTTTCATCCTGCCCGCATACCAGGCAAAATATTCCCACTTCTCCAACTTGGTCGGGTTTGCCTTTAGCTGGATTGAAGTTTTCTAAGAAGTTTGAGAGTTCATGTTTCAACGGGCTTTCCTTTAAGTCTAGGTGAAGTAGGTGTTAGCCGACTGAATAGACATGAACTTATGTTTAGCTGAGTTACATATTTTGAGCAATATTATGTGTTTGATCAGGCTCTACCTATTGAGTATATGTGAAACTTATTTGTTTTTTACTTAATTGATGATATATTTTGAGCTATATAAGACTAAATGCCTCAACTGCAATCGATGTGTCATACTCAATCAAACCCTTTCGACCTTGGTTGATATTAATCTATCTATGGTAAACACGTTATCCTGGTCGACATTTGTTTGACATATTATAGACGTGTTTATCCCGGCCGAGGTTAGCTTGCACTTTATAGTTATATTAATTCAGACAGTGCTTCCAGCATGACCGACTATTTCATATTTTCTGTCCTTGACCCGGGATCTGTCAAACCCACTCCATCTTCCTTTATTATACATAGTAAACTGCGCCTTTTCTCAGAATTTTCTTGATTATGATTGGCTTTTCAACGGTAAGAGAATGTTGGAGGCGTGTGACGAGGAGCCACCAACCCTTACATGATTCGATTTGTCGCGTCCATCATAAATGTCTATTTATGGTCATATGACACGTGTCTTTTCTCCTTTTTGTAACAGCAGCTTTTGCATTTTTCTATAATCAATAGTGTCTGTTGATAAAACGTATTATGATCTAACGGTGACCATACACTCTCTCAACCCTAAACCCTTCATCTTCTTGTCAACTTTGTCTCTTCTTCTTTACCTTAGTGCTTCTTCCCTATTGTGATCTTCTCGCTCAATCTTCACGCTCGCTTCCAGTGATCCCCTCTCTTGACTTTAGTAAGTAACTTGTTGTTCTGTTAACCCTTACTTCTATCTATGGCTGAAGAAATGATTGCTCCTTGGTATACTCAAATTCCAAAGGAATACGACATCATCATTCCTAAACCAGATGAACATCCTCACCATCCTTAACTTGAGCCCATATTGTCTTAACGTTCTACAAGTCTCCTCTACATCCCTGCAGAGATCAGTAGCCTGAAGAGACTTAATTAAAATATCATCAACATATACTTCCATATTTCTTCCAATCTATTTCTGGAAGAACTTATTCATTAGCCTTTGATAAGTTGCTCCTGCATTTTTTAGTCCGAACAACATAACATTATAATAATAAGTACCTTTAGATGTTATAAAACTGACCTTCTCCTGATCCTCCTTAGCGAGAGGAACCTGATGATAGCCTTGATAGGCGTCCAACATAGAAATATATTAGCACCCGACTGTAAAATCTACTAATTGATTAATCCGGGCAAAGGATAATAATCTTTTGGGCAAGACTTGTTGAGGTCACGAAAATCAATACATACCCGCCATTTATTTTTCGGTTTAGAGACCAGGACAACATTAGCTAGCCAGCTAGGGAACTGCACCTCCCTGATGTAGCCGACTTCCATGAGTTTAGCCACTTCTTCCTTAATGATATGATTTTACTCTGCACTGAAATCCCTCTTTCTCTGCATGACAGGCTGAGCATCTGGGAAGACATGTAAAGAATGCTCCATTATCGAAGGAGAAACGCCCGTGACTTCTTTAGGCGTCCAAGCAAAGACATCATTATTCTTCTTCAAGCATTGAACCAGCTCAGTTTTCAACGTAGGATCAAGATCGACCGCGACATAGGTAGTAGCCTCAGGTCGACCGGTCTGTATCTGGACCTCTTCCTTTTCCTCATAGACCAGAACAGATGGCTTCTCTTGAATGGCATTGACCTCCATTTTTTGAATCCTTCGGGCGACGTTGGCTTCGGTTCTGACAATCTCTACATAGCACTTGCGAGCCGTCTTCTGATCACCACGTACTTCCCCAACCTGGTCATCAACAGGAAATTTAATTTTCTGGCAAAAAGTAGAAACGACCGCCCTAAACTCATTTAAGGCCGATCAACCTAGTATCACATTATAGGAGGAGGGGGCATCTACCACCATAAAGTAAGATCTTCTTGTTCTCATGAGGGGCTCCTCCCCTAGAGATATGGCCAATTTTATCTGGCCAAGCAGTTGTACCTCATTACCAGTGAATCCATATAAAGGAGTCACCATTTGTTGAAGTTCACTCGGGTCAATCTGTAGTTGATCAAAAGCTTTTTTGAAAATAATATTTACAGAACTACCAGCTTCTATAAAGGTACGCGAAATAATATAATTTGTTAGTTAGAGCCCTAGAGACAATCATTTGATGATTGTATTATGGACTTGTTGTATCATATTTTTATATAAATAAAGGCATTTGTTTTTGGTTATTATACTTACTTGTATTGGTGCCAAATAAACTAAGTATAATAGCGTCCTTGAGTAGAAGGTTCTCACCTATATCAATCGGTTAGTTGAACCGATAATGAGATGATATAGGGAACACTACTCTTAATCATTCCTAGTCGAGTATTAACATTCAGGGACAATGTTAATGCAATAAGACTAGCATGTAGGTCAACTCGATGACTTGATCTCACAAGTCATGAATATAGAGATATCAAGTTGACACATGGGTATACATTGGAGAATGTATACTGAATGACCCGCCATGAGAAAGTATCATGGATCATTATATGAGTGTCATATACTTTCTCATGTGGCTATTAGTATGACCACTAGTCCTTGGACCTGAAGTCACCATGGATCCCTACATAAGGAGTTATGTACTTTGGTTTCGTCAAACGTCACCCGTAACTGGGTGGACTATAAAGGTGATTACTGGGTATGTAACAAATTATGCGGAGGGATGTGAGTGATGTAGATAGGATTTATTCCTCCTATATGACGGGAGCGACATCGATATTCTTGATAGAGTGAGACCACGAAGTGCATGACCATGCCCAAATGAGTCAATATAAATATTGAGCTCATTTGATTGAGTGAGTCTACTTGGAGTTCAAGATTTAGATTGGTCAGAGGATGACACGATCTATGCCTCACATTGATCAATCTAGATGTCTAGGATAGAAGGACACTTGTCATATTTTGTGAGGAGTCACAATTAGTAGTCACAAGGTGATGTTGGATCTCAACATTCTTGTAACTTGGGTAGTAATGATGTGTTGCTAGATACCGCTCATTACTTATGCTCCTAAATGGATTTAGGGACATTGTCAATGTTACAAGAACCTATAGGGTCACACACTAAGGACAATTAGATGGAGATTAGGTTCATATGATGAACCAAGAGGATTAGATTCATTTGATGAATCAAATTGGATTAAGAGTAATCCTAATTGGGATAATTGAGTTGGACTCAAGTTGATTCATGTGTTCAATGAGTCTAATTTAGATTATGACTCATTGAATCAATTTAATTAAATGAATTAGATTCATTATATTAAATTGTCTTGAATTAAATGGTTGGATTAGACCAACCATGAGAGAGATTATGTCAAGTTTGACTTGACTTGAGAGGAAGAGGAAAAGTCAAATTTGACTTGACTTTATGCCACATCATTTGTGACTTGGCATTAAGTGGCCAATGATGATGTGCCACATCATCATAGTTAACACATTTGTGTGTCACCTAATGGAGCTTACAAATTCCCTTTGCTTTAATGTGGCCGGCCACATTAAATGAGAGGAGTTAGAATGTTGTGGTCGGCCACTAAGGGGAATGAATGAGATTCATTTTCATTCAAGGCATTTTTGATTCCATCTTCTTCCTTGCTCTCTCTTTTTGCTCTCCCTCTCCTCATCTTGCCGAGATGTTCTTGGAGTGCTAGCACACTCTAAGGTTCTCCCTCCATCAATTTGTTTGTGTGGATACGCATAGAGAGTTGTCTACCTTGACAACTTGAGATCCGACATCTCCTTGGACAAACGAGACTCGCTAAGGGCACGCTACGAGGGTAAAACTCTTTAACATATAGTTCTAATGTAGATCTATAGGTTGGTAAACTCATACTCATAGTTTTTCAAAATTTTTATTCTTCGCACAGATCCAGTGGCGGGGTTTCGGGGTTTCCGCGACGCGAAAAAGCGGTTTTCGCGGCCCGAAAAACCGAACAGTGGTATCAGAGCCACGTGCAAAGACTTGTACGAGTTTAATTTGTATTTTTATGAAAAATATAGATTCTGTAACATTCTGTAATTTTAAGTATTTTATAGTTTTTATGGGTAATTTTCTTGTAGAAGCGAAACACAAGTGTTTCGACACTTGTAGGCTTCTACTACCGAGAAGATTTTTCCGAAACGGCAAGGTTTCGGCCCAAAATTTTTGGGACAGTGGACTAAGGCACTGTAGGATCGCTTAGGGACACTCACGATGGTTAGATCGCGGGTAGGGGCGCTGCCCCTGGCCCCGCAAGGGGGTTCGTTCCGCGATTGCGCCCGAAAATCGCTAAACGGGACCGCCGGGAATTTTTACCCATAAAAATTGTAAAAATTGTAGTAAAAATTACAGAAAATTATGGAAATTACATAATTTAGAATTATGTATAATTTGTTATAGTCATAGCCCAAAAAGACCCAATTTGATTGGTATATTTGTGTTGTAATTCATAATACGGTCTACGTGCCGTCATGTGATTGTGTGTGCTGTATACTTGATACGCGACCTGCGCGTCGTGCCTTTCTCCATTTATTCTTGTTGTAAATTTAGTTTAGACTCGAATGTAATTCGAGTTTCAAAATTGTAATGTACAAAATTGGAGTCGTGGAAGGTCCACTCGAGACGGAGTTACGAGGAGGGCGCGAGCAACACAAGGTGGTTAAGGGAAGGAGCTTGAGAAGCAGTTGACCTTAGGTTGACCATCCGATCTTCTCATTGGCTTGAGAAGATCATAGTAGGACCATGACTAATCACAAATAAATTTAATTAATTGCTTGTGTGTATGTTATGTCACGCCCCGGAGGAGTCCCTGTCCGAAGAAATTTCGGCAGCACCTCCCCTGTACAACGGACAATCTGAAACTTTCTACATACACAATATACATCAGCCACAGGCGGCTGGAATATATACACACAACCACGCAGTTATATATATATATCATCAGCCCACTCGGCTGGAACAAAACCAAAACACGGAAAATGACAGAAACCAAATACAAACCCAAAACACAAAGACTGCTAGCCGGCTAGGCTTACACAACCAACAACCAATACAAAACATCACATACAGCATCAACACTCCGAACACAAAACCAGAACACACAAAGTCAAATACATACATCTCATATACCAAGATCAAATAACAAAAATGCGGAGATATGACTTCTGATGTGACGTGGGGACCAGCAGACAGGATGCTCCAAGCAACACCATAAATAACCTGGTACCTGAAAAGATAGTGTCAACGGGGGTGAGTTCAACAACTCAGCGAATACCAATGGACATGAGTAGTAAGATATATCTAACAGCAATAAACATGGAATACAGCTTCGTAATCATATATAGGGAATATGCAAAACTGAAAGGTAACTGAGGAAGCTGTACTCACCAGGAACTCCTATCCAGACAAAAGGGTCGTCAAAACGAAAGTGTCAATAATCCTGTATGCAGGTCAAAAGTATGCATCCAACCAAAATGCAGCAACCAAATGCAGCAAACACAATCATAAGAATATAAATACATCAATGCATATGATGATAATGATGCGTCCTGGTCACCCCTGACGCCAGTCAGTCCTCTCACACATAAAAGGCGAGACCGAGTGGGTAGGGCTATGACAACCGTGCACTCTGTCGTCACTACTCCTGATGAGTGACCGAGTGGACGGGATGCTGTCGGAGTACTCCTGTCCTGTGACCCCAAATCATAAATGGGGGAGCTCAATGCTCTCATCTCCCGGTACACGATGGCGGGGAGGTATCTCTGCCGGCTACCACGCTGAGTCACCTGGAGCCAAACAGAGTCCACCGTCTGCCGGCTACTACGCTGCTACACTAAATGCCAGCGGAGCCAAACAGAGCGGAACTGACTGCCGGCTACCACGCTGGGTCATATGACCAACGGAGCCAAACAGCAGAACCGCCACACACCTGCCTGATATACCACTAAACCATGAGTGGGGGTGTGTGCAGTAGCTGACGATGGGCTCAACCATAGTGGAGCCGACAATCGCACAGCATGCAATCATGATGCATGTCACTATGCATAACAAAAACTGATCAACATAACCATATCCATATATACAAAATGGATACTGTAAAAGCGATGGTCACATACCAAAACCTATAGTACACAGGTCAGATAGAATATCAAAAAAACCTATGTCCTGAACATAATAAGTATGGACTAACCTGATCAGCATAGAAAAATCCATATATACATAATATGGGTACCACAGTATCAGTAGGTCAATCCACGAATCTAGGGTATACAGATCCTTAATGGTATAACAACCTAGATCCTAAACATATCCTCCTTCCATAACATATGTACCAACAATATACACAGATCAAAGAATCAGAGTTTAGGCACACGAATCATATATGAGATACAAATAGAGGTATACAAGTCAGGTATGGTATAAAAACCTAGGTATCAGATAATCTAGATACACCTGCCAGAAATAAAAATCCAGAACCTAGTCCTAACCTCAGTAGAGCATGGTATGTCACTTTAGAAATTAAGATACTCATGGTAATAAAGTACTCATGGCAATAAGATACTCATGGTAACAAATCACGAGATATCAGTAGGGATACATAACAAGCGACAAACCTAACATGCTATGGATATCAACCAGTGACATACCAAAGACAAACATGTTCATTGCTTGCAGCTATAAAGTACTATGCATATCCAAATGATGATATCATAAAAGATAAGTCAAGAGGTACCCGCCTTCATACACATGTCGTATCAACCGTCCTCAACAAGTCCAAGAGATCGCATCCAACTCAAATCCTTCACATCAATTTAATCCAAGAACACATAAACTAAGTCTATAATCCATTAGATTAGACTACACATTTATCAATGCTAACCACTCACCAGAATTGATGGCTCCACCAATGACGTATAGCTGGTATAACTCTCTGCCAGCGTAGATGAAATCACTGTCCCTCCCAAATCTGAGGACTCTACAGTTGCCTCGCGACCGAAACATCCTCCTGTCGATAACAGTGGTCAACACTAAGAGAAATTACTGCCCAACCAAACCATAAACTCTAAATTAGCAATCCCACACCCAATCATCAAAATACTGAGATGAGATGCACAAATCACAACTGAAATCCAGCAGTAAAATAATCTCCCTTACCACTTTAACCACTGCTAGGGCACGGTACAACAAAACGGGACCACAGGAACGACTTGAATGCTCTGCTTCTGTCCACGACCCGAAGAAGAAGATCAGTGGTCGGAGAGAACTCCAATTCCAGTGACTGTCCTAGAGGAGAGCAGCAACCACGACCAGTAGTGAAGAATCAGAAGGGGAAAATGGGCTTGGTGGTGGCTGTCGGCATCGGAGTGGGGCGTCGGCTGAGGCTAGGGCAGAGGAGCGGCGGCGGCTGTGAACCCAACTAGGGCACGGTCCTCTCCCCCTTTGGCCGTCACCTAGGGCAGAGGTGCGGCGGTGCTCGGGTGGCTCGCGGCTAGGGCACAGGGCAGAAGAGGGGAATACAGCCGTGAAGACAGCTAGAACTCGCGGTGGCCGGCGGCAAAGACCTAGGGCACAGCGGCGGCTTGAGTACCGGCGAGGAAAAGTGGCGCGATCGGGAGAAGAGAGGAAGATGACCGGCGCTGCTCCGTGCGTCACCGGCGGCAGTGGCAATCGGCACACAGATCAGAGGGGAAGGAAGGTAGCTAGGGCAGAGGAGGAGAGGGGTTCGGCCTCACCGAGAAGAGGAGGAGATGAAGAGGGGGAAAACCGTCATGACCGGCGGTTAGGGCATGGAGGAGAATCGAGCGGCGTCGGGGAGAAGAAGAGAAGAGGGATCGGGGGAAAAAGAACTCGGGCACGCGGGGAAAACAAAAGAAAGAAAAGAAAATAAAGAAAAGAAAAAGGAAAAGAAAACTTTTCCTCGTTACAATGGGGTAGCTTAAACAGGTTTTCCCGGGGCCCCGTTTTTATCCCCGTAACCGAAGTCATACAGTCTCCGAAAAATTTCAGAAAAATTTCCAAAAATTCCAGAAAATTCCTTTATTCATATTCGCCTATTTTCCGGTATTTTACATTCTCCCCCACTAATAAAAATTTGGTCCCCAAATTTCATTATCTACTATCAGCAAGTACCAACAATAGATATAAAGCATAAATGTTGAACGGTAAACAAATCACATACCTCAAGTGAAAAGATGGGGATATCGAGCTCGGATAGTATCCTCGAGCTCCCAAGTAGCCTCCTCGTCCGAATGATAGTACCATCCGACTTTAACCAGCCGAATAGTCTTGTTTCTCAACTGACTCTCTTTCCAGTCCAGAATCCGTACCAGAATCTCCTCATAAGTGACGTCAGCCTGAACTGAAACTAAGACATCTGTTAGCACATGTGTCGGGTCAGGTACGTATCTACTCAGCACAGATACGTGGAATCCATCGTGCACGCCTACCAAGGACGGTGGTAGTGCTAGCCAGTATGCTACCGCTCCAATCCTCTCCAAGATCTAGAAAGGTCCAATGTATCGCGGAGCTGGCTTACCTCTAAGGCCAATCTTTTCACCCCTTTCATAGGTGAAACTCGCAAAAATATATGGTCGCCTGTAGAGAACTCTTAGAGTCTCCGACTCTGGTCTACCTAACTCTTTTGGCAGTCTTATACCTCTGACATCTTTTGTCTAATAGTACGGACCAACTCTGCCTCATGCTAGACTCTATGAGGTCCCAACAACTAGGCCTTCCCAACCTCATCCAGAGGGTGGGTGTCCGACAAGGCCTACCATACAACACTTCAACGGTGGCATTTGGATAGTTGAATGCAAACCGTTGTTGTAGGCGAACTTTACCAATGGCAAATGGTCCTCCCAACTGCCTCCGAAAATCCAATACACAAGACTTCAGTAAGTCCTCTAGAGTCTGAATAGTCCGCTGTGACTATCCATCTGTCTGAAGATGGAAAACTGTACTGAAACAGAGCTGCGTGCCCAAGGTCTGCTGCAGACTCTGTCAAAAATGAGACGTGAATCGGGGTCTCTATCCGAAATAATAATCAAAGGAACTCCACGTGATCTGATGATCTCCCGACAAAATAGATCTACCAATCGATCCAGGAAATCTGTCCCCCGATTAGTTAAAAAGTGCGCGGATTTGGTTAATTGATGAATGATTACCCAAATCGCGTCATGGTTTCGTCATGTCCTCGGCAAACTCACCACAAAGTCCATAGTAATATGTTCTCATTTCCACTCGGGAATAGGAATTTGCTGAAATAAGCTGGCAGATCTCTAATGCTCGGCTTTCACTTGCTGACAGACGAGACATCTAGCTACAAAATCTGCGATGTCTTCCTTCATGTCGTTCCACCAATAGAAACACCTCAAATCTTGGTACACGCGGGTACCGCCTGGGTGGACAGCAAATCATGAGAGATGAGCCTCCGGAAGTAACTCTTATAAGACCGGATGAGACTGAGGTACGCATAATCTACCTCGGAAGTATATAATACCCTCCTCGTCTCGTGTGAACTCGGTCTGCTACCCGGAAGCTATCTAGCTGCAAATAACTCGCAAATACAGCCTAGGGCTCTCGGATCCTCGTCCTGATCGACTACTGAGCAACCATGGTAACCAGTCTGTGACCACAACTCGGTGGCAAGCCAAAGTCACTCTAGACTTCCGGCTAAGCGCGTCAACAACCACATTAGCTTTTCCTAGGTGATAGCTAATGGTACAATCAAAATCCTTCAGGAACTCCATCCATCTCCTCTGTCGGAGAATAGGTTCCTTCTAAGTAAAACAGAAATTTGAGACTCTTAGGGTCAGTGAGAATCTCAAATGTAACGTCATATAAATAATGTCGCTAAATCTTCATGGAAAAAATAATGGCGACTAGCTCCAGATCATGTACAGGGTAGTTCTTCTCATGATTCTTCAACCGACGAGAAGCATAGGAGACTACTCTATCGTGCTGCATCAAAACAGCGTCCAAACCCGGTAGAGATGCGTCGGTATAGAGCACGAATTCATCCTCTCCAGAAGGTAAAACCAAAAATCGGAGCCGACACTAAACTCCGCTTCAGCTCCTAAAAGCTGGTCTTGCAAACCTCAGTCCAAGTGAACTTCACGCCTTTCCTGATCAGGCGTATAAGTAGCATAACAATCCGTGAGAAACCCTCAACGTATCTCCGGAAATATCGAGCCAAACAAAGGAAGTTGCGAGCCTCTTATATCGACTCCGTCTACTCCCAACGGTAACAACCTCGATCTCCTGTGGAACCACGGTATACTCCTACTAGTGACCGTGTGTTCTAATCATCATCACATAAGACAATCCAAATAAGCACTACTGATCATCACATATAGATGTTCTCGTCGAAACATCTCTAGATCTAAGCAAAGGTGGTGTACGTGACTCACCGCGGATCCGAAATAGATCACAACATCGTCAACAAAGACAATGAAAACCGATCCAAACATTCTAGGGATACCCAAATCATCGAGTCCATGATAACATCTAGGGCACCGCAAGCACTAATGGTAAAACCAAGACACATAATGTCCGTATCACAGACATTCCTAACAATAAGATCCCCAACAATAAACAGATCTAATCACCAACGATATATAATCACCAAAGAATAGAACCTCCAGTGTGAGAGCAATGCTCTATCACACGAAATACCACATATGTGGGAGCAATGCTCTACCACAAGAAATCCTCCATATGTGGAAGCAACGCTCCACCACAAATAATCCAAAATATGTATCCACAATAAATATGGGAGCAATGCTCCGCTACAAACAATCCGCAATATGTAGGAGCAACGCTCCACTACAAAACAATCCCTAAATATGTGGGAATCCAGAATATGTGGAAGCTACGCTCTACCACAAACGATCCATAAGTGCCCAAAGCACCTAACTATCTAGCTAGAGAATGTACGAGATCCCTCTACCATAGATCACTGTGGTTAGCCTAGGATATCACAATCCAGTAATCAAATCAAATTCATAGTCCACTATATCATCATCCTAGTGGGTCGGTCACCCACTAATAGGAGAATTAGTTGACAGGATAATACAACTAATATCATAACATAGACATTTAACATTCTACATTCCACATAAGTAGACTCATCATGATGCTACCAACCATACACCTAACACACGTGCACACACAACATAGGTATGATCAACATAATCCTCTAATTAGTGCACACCCAACATACTCATAATATAGGTGTAAATCACCGTGATATCTCCAACAATACATACCGAACCCGTGTGCATATATCATCGTAGGTAAAATCAACAATACCCCTCAAACAACACTCACATGGCATACATACACCTATGCCAAGAATATAATCAATGTATATTTCCAATAAGGCATACTAAACCCAGGTGCACTCACAAATCACACATAATCAACAAGATACCTCCAATAAGACACTCACACCCATGTGCACATATCACGACACAGATTTAAAACGATAAGATACCTCCAGTAAAACAATCAGACACGGGTAAAATCTACTAGAAACCCACAACAATCAGACTGGAAAAGTATACCCACAAAAATCATCATCTGGACAAATATACACCCACTACATGCAATTTAAACCATCCATCATAACACTCCTACAACACATAATAATCATATGTACACACTACATAGATATGCAGAATCAACATATTTAATCCAATCAACCTGATATTCCTTATTCTACCTTCTAAGTTATCCATCAAGGTACATACAGTCAAAAATTAAAGTACCCCAAGGAATATGATACAACGATCCTCTATAGACTGACCAAAATCGACAATGATATACGATCAACTCAGTCTTTTCCACGTCAGTACAAAACATGTACTCAAATGTGCTCTAGATACCAAACTAAGCACAAACAACCCAAAGATTCAGATTAGACCAATAAAGCTAAATCGGTCATCTACTAACTAATCAAGAATACCTTAATCCTCCATAAGCTACTAAGGTATATCAATATATGACTACCCAAATCAACAAGTGTAAATCAGACTTCTACTGACCAATCTAACAAGAGTAACCCAAAATTTACTGATGAAATTAACTAAGATAACATGGTATACTACTGGCTAGATCAACATAAAGATATAAATACTATCCACTACCCAGCTAATAATAGCAGAGGCTGGTATGTACCTTAATCCGCTATCCAACTAGTAATAACAGAAACTAAAACTACTGGTGTATGATATGAAAAATCACCAGAAACTGTAATCCCTCAATCTCTACTAAGGTCGATCATCGTCTGTGGCTAAACCCCTCACATGTAATATGGCTACAACATCAGACAGATACCAGATACAAAGTGTCATAACTATCACAGTCTGCAATGCATACTCTAACTAAATAGTAGGATAACAGTATACCAACATACCTCCTATAGCTTGGAGATGTCCTGCTGTTGCCAGGTCCCCAAATCCGTAAAAGTCACATCGAGAAGACCAAAACACAAAATCCGAAACACCGAAAAAATAAGACACGTAAGTCGATCTCTGATACCAAATAAATTGATATCAGATAAATCTCGAAACTCCAGAACACATAGCAAGTATCGTATACCTGCTCTGATACCACTAAATTGTCACACCCCGGAGGAGTCCCTGTCCGAAGAAATTTCGGCAGCACCTCCCCTGTACGGCGGACAATCTGAAACTTTCTACATACACAATATACATCAGTCACAGGCGGCTGGAATATATACACACAACCACGCAGTTATATATATATATCATCAGCCCACTCGGCTGGAACAAAACCAAAACACGGAAAATGACAGAAACCAAATACAAACCCAAAACACAAAGACTGCTAGCCAGCTAGGCTTACACAACTAACAACCAATACAAAACATCACATACAGCATCAACACTCCGAACACAAAACCAGAACACACAAAGTCAAATACATACATCTCATATACCAAGATCAAATAACAAAAATGCGGAGATATGGCTTCTGATGTGACGTGGGGACCAGCAGACAGGATGCTCCAAGCGACACCATAAATAACCTGCTACAAAAGATAGTGTCAAGGGTGAGTTCAATTACTCATGCAATGATTAGTAAGATATATCTAACTGTAAAAACCAGCTCACATATATAGATAACTGGTAGGCTTCGCGTAGATTAAGCAAAATCTCCTATCCAGCAGGAAACTATTCATAAAAGGGTCACAAACTTGTCAATAATCAGGTTGAAGGTCAAAAGTATGCATCCAAATGCAGCAACCAAATGCAGCAAACACAATCATAAGAATATAAATACATCAATGCATATGATGATAATGATGCATCCTGGTCACCCCGACGTCAGTCCTCTCACACATAAAAGGCGAGACCGAGTGGGTAGGTTGTGACAACTGCTGTCGTCACTGCTCCTGATGAGTGACCGAGTGGACGGGATCTTGTCGGAGTACTGTCCTGTAACCCCAAATCATAAATGGGGAGCTCAATGCTCTCATCTCCCGTACACGATGACGGGAGCCGGCTACCACGCTGAGTCACCGACCAACGGAGCCAAACAGAGCCATCTGCCGGCTACTACGCCGCTACACTAAATGCCAGTGGAGCCAAACAGAGGGACTGCCGGCTACCACGCTGGGTCATATGACCAACGGAGCCAAACAGCAGAACCGCCACACACCTGCCTGATATACCACTAAACCATGAGTGGGGGTGTGTGCAGTACATGTAACTGACGATGGGCTCAACCATAGTGGAGCCGACAATCGCACAGCATGCAATCATGATGCATGTCACTATGCATAACAAAAACTGATCAACATAACCATATCCATATATACAAAATGGGTACTATAAAAGCGATGGTCACATACCAAAATCTATAGTACACAGGTCAGATAGAATATCAAAAAAACCTATGTCCTGAACATAATAAGTATGGACTAACCTGATCAGCATAGAAAAATCCATATATACATAATATGGGTACCACAGTATCAGTAGGTCAATCCACGAATCTAGGGTATACAGATCCTCAATGGTATAACAACCTAGATCCTAAACATATCCTCCTTCCATAACATATGTACCAACAATATACACAGATCAAAGAATCAGAGTCTAGGTACACGAATCATATATGAGATACAAATAGAGGTACACAAGTCAGGTATGGTATAAAAACCTAAGTATCAGATAATCTAGATACACCTGCCAGAAATAAAAATCCAGAACCTAGTCCTAACCTCAGTAGAGCATGGTATGTCACTTTAGAAACTAAGATACTCATGGTAATAAAGTACTCATGGCAATAAGATACTCATGGTAACAAATCACGAGATATCAGCACGGATACATAACAAGCGACAAACCTAACATGCTATGGATATCAACCAGTGATATACCAAAGACAAACATGTTCATTGCTTGCAGCTATAAAGTACTATGCATATCCAAATGACGATATCATAAAAGATAAGTAAAGAGGTACCCGCCTTCATACGCATGTCGTATCAACCGTCCTTAACAAGTCCAAGAGATCGCATCCAACTCAAATCCTTCACATCAATTTAATCCAAGAACACATAAACTAAGTCTATAATCCATTAGATTAGACTACACATTTATCAATGCTAACCACTCACCAGAATTGATGGCTCCACCAATGACGTATAGCTGGTATAACTCTCTGCCAGCGTAGATGAAATCACTGTCCCTCCCAAATCTGAGGACTCTACAGTTGCCTCGCGACCGAAACATCCTCCTGTCGATAACAGTGGTCAACACTAAGAGAAATTACTGCCCAACCAAACCATAAACTCTAAATTAGCAATCCCACACCCAATCATCAAAATACTGAGATGAGATGCACAAATCACAACTGAAATCCAGCAGTAAAATAATCTCCCTTACCACTTTAACCACTGCTAGGGCACGGTACAACAAAACGGGACCACAGGAACGACTTGAATGCTCTGCTTCTGTCCACGACCCGAAGAAGAAGATCAGTGGTCGGAGAGAACTCCAATTCCAGTGACTGTCCTAGAGGAGAGCAGCAACCACGACCGGTAGTGAAGAATCAGAAGGGGAAAATGGGCTTGGTGGTGGCTGTCAGCATCGGAGTGGGGCGTCGGCTGAGGCTAGGGCAGAGGAGCGGCGGCGGCTGTGAACCCAACTAGGGCACGGTCCTCTCCCCCTTTGGCCGTCACCTAGGGCAGAGGTGCGGCGGTGCTCGGGTGGCTCGCGGCTAGGGCACAGGGCAGAAGAGGGGAATACAGCCGCCGTGAAGACAGCTAGAACTCGCCGTGGCCGGCGGCAAAGACCTAGGGCACAGCGGCGGCTTGAGTACCGACGAGGAAAAGTGGCGCGATCGGGAAAAGAGAGGAAGATGACCGGCGCTGCTCCGTGCGTCACCGGCGGTAGTGGCGATCGACACACAGATCAGAGGGGAAGGAAGGTAGCTAGGGCAGAGGAGGAGAGGGGTTCGGCCTCACCGAGAAGAGGAGGAGATGAAGAGGGGGAAAACCGTCGTGACCGGCGGTTAGGGCATGGAGGAGAATCGGGCGGCGTCAGGGAGAAGAAGAGAAGAGGGATCGGGGGAAAAAGAACTCGGGCACGCGGGGAAAACAAAAGAAAGAAAAGAAAATAAAGAAAAGAAAAAGGAAAAGAAAACTTTTCCTCGTTACAATGGGGTAGCTTAAACAGGTTTTCCCGGGGCCCCGTTTTTATCCCCGTAACCGAAGTCATACAGTATCCGAAAAATTCCAGAAAAATTTCCAAAAATTCCAGAAAATTCCTTTATTCATATTCGCCTATTTTCCGGTATTTTACATGTTATGCATGATTTGTAATTAATTAGTGCCTAACGATTAGATTAGATCTAAATCATGTACAAGATGCACCCTCTCGATTAGATTAGATCTCAATCGCATCAACTCTAATGCCTACCGTGCCATGATACCTATCACTACCTCGATCACATGTGTTGTTGAATCTGCCAAAGCAGAGCAACACATATTATCTTGGTAGGGTACGGAGGGACAATCTTGGTCCCGCTTATCAACGCATGGGCGAGTACAAACTCAATTAGATTGAATATTCCTAGTTAACTCAGTTAGATCGAGTACAACTATAGGCATTCTTCCAACGGTTGGAAAGATAGGACATAAATCACATTTATATTAATTCTTGGGCGTATTAGTCAAAGCTAACTCAAGTTTTAATATAACTGCGGATAATGATCCTATAAACAAGAGTTGCATAGAGATGTAATTGGTAAATCGTTACCTACCGATTATACTAAGTCTTGGGCGATTTAGCCAAAGCTAACTCAAGACATAGTATGATGTGGATCTTGTTTCACATAAATTATAGAATTCAGTAGGAGCATCATTTAGTTAAAGGCCTAATTAAATGATTTAAAAGAATATGATATTTCTTTTCTGCATTTTTCTATTGTAGATAACCATGACGTCGAATACGAACTCTTTCTCCCTACGTTCTATCCTTGAGAAGGATAAGCTCAACGGAGCAAATTTCCTAGACTAGTACAGGAACTTGAGAATAGTTCTCACCCAGGAACGTAAACTGTACGTTCTGGAGTAGCCCATTCCGGAGGCTTCTCCTGCCAATGCCCCGCGAGCTGACAAAGATGCTTATAAGAAGCATCAAGATGACGCATTAGATGTGTCCTATCTAATGCTCGCGACCATGAACTCTGAGCTTCAGAAGCAACACGAGTTGATAGGCGCTTATGATATGGTTGAACATCTTCGTCAATTGTATCAAGGACAAGCACGACATGAGAGATTTGAGATCTCAAGGGCATTATTTCAGTGCAAGATGTCAGATGGGGCTCCCGTAGGACCATATGTACTCAAAATGATTGGGTACATAGAAAACCTACAGAGGTTAGGATTCCCGCTTGGCCAAGAGCTGGCCACTGACCTGATCTTGCAATCCATGCCGGATAGCTATAGTCAATGAAATTGACAAGCCACTGCCCGAGCTGCTTAGCATGTTAAGAACTGCTGAGCTGAACCTTAAGAAGGCTAAGCCCCACTCTGTTCTGATGGTTCAGAAACACAAGGGCAAGGGCAAGCCCAAAGGCAAAGGAAAGTCCCAAGCCAAGGGCAAAGGCAAGACACTGAAGGCTAAAGGAGGGGTCACCAAGGATGCTACCTGCTTCCACTGCGGTCAGACCGGACACTGGAAGAGGAACTGCAAGGTGTACCTGGAAGATCTTAAGAAGAAGCGAAGTGAGACTTCCACTTCAGGTATATATGTAATAGAAGTCAATCTATTTATTTCATCATTATGGGTATTAGATACCGGATGTGCATCTCACATTTGTACTAATGTGCAGGTGCTGAGAAATAGCAGGGCATTGGCGAAGGGCGAGGTGGACCTACGCATAGGCAATGGAGCACGGGTTGCTGCTGTTGCTGTAGGGACTTATTTTCTATCTCTGCCCTCTGGGCTTGTATTAGAGTTGGATGATTGTTGTTATGTGCCTGCATTAACTAAACATAATTTCAGTTTCTTGTTTGGACAAAAAGGTTTCTCTTTTATAATAATAGACAAATGTTGTTCAGTTTATTTAAAAGATATGTTCTATTGTAGTGCACCTCTGATGAACGGACTCTACATTCTAGACCTTGAAAGCCCTATCTATAACATAAATACCAAGAGGTTCAAGTCAAATGACATGAACCAAACCTATCTCTGGCACTGTCGCTTAGGTCATATAAATGACAAGCGCTTATCCCAGCTCCATAAGGATGGTTTGCTGCACTCATTTGATTTTGAATCTTATGAGATGTGCGAGTCATGCCTACTAGGCAAGATGACCAAGACTCCCTTTAGTGGGCATAGTGAAAGAGCGACTGATTTGTTAGGACTTATACATAGTGATGTATGTGGCCCTTTCAATGTCGCTGCTAGAGGCGGTTATAGGTACTTCATCACATTTACTGATGACTTCAGTAGATATGGTTATGTGTACTTGATGACACATAAGTCAAAATCCTTTGAAAAGTTCAAAGAATTCAAGAATGAAGTACAGAACCAGCTTGGCAAGAGTATTAAGATACTTCGATCAAATCGAGGTGGAGAATACCTTAGCCATGAGTTTCATGACTATCTAGCTGAGTGTGAGTTTCTATCCCAACTCACTCCTCCTGGAACACCACAGTGGAATGGTGTATCTGAAAGGAGGAATTATACCCTATTAGATATAGTACGATCTATGATGAGTCACACAGATCTTCCGACATTCCTTTGGGGCTATGCTCTAGACACTGCAGCTTTTGTACTCAACCGAGTTCCATCCAAGGCCGTGATAAAGACACCATATAGGATATGGACTGGGAGAGATGCCCAGGTGTCTTTCATGAGGATTTGGGGTTGTGAGGCTTACGTACGACGTCAAGTCTCAGACAAATTAGGACCCAAATCCGACAAGTGCTATTTCATCGGATATCCCAAGAAAACTAAGGGATATTACTTCTACATTCCCAGTCAGCACAAGGTAGTTATGGCAAAGACTGGGGTCTTTCTAGAAAGGGACTTTGTTTCTAGAAAGACTAGTGGGAGCACGTTCGATCTTGAAGAAGTTCAAGATGCGAACAATAGCACTGAAGCCTCGATGGAAGTTGAACCGGAACCACAAAGTGTTGTGGATGATGTTGTTCCACAAGGTGTTGAGGAACAACAACCAGTTCAAGTAGACATACCTATTCGCAGGTCTGATAGGGTACGTCGTCAGCCTGAGAGATACTGATTTCTCTTGTCTGACCATGATGACGTTGTGCTCATAGAGGATGAGTCTACCACCTATCAGGAAGCTGTGATGAGACCAGATTCCGAGAAGTGGCTAGAGGCCATGAGATCCGAAATGGAATCCATGTACACCAACCAAGTATGGACTTTGGTTGATCCACCTGAAGGGGTAAAACTCATTGGGTGTAAGTGGGTCTTTAAGAGAAAGACTGACATGGATGGACTTATCTATAATAGTCGCTCGGTAGCTAAAGGTTTCAAGCCGATTCATGGTATTGACTATGATGAAACTTTTTCTCCAGTAGCGATGTTTAAGTCCATTCGGATCATACTTGCTATTGTAGCATACCATGATTATGAGATATGACAGATGGATGTCAAAACTGCGTTTCTGAATGGAAACCTGCTCGAGGATGTGTACATGACACAACCTGAGGGTTTTGTAGATCCACAGCATATTAGCAGAGTATGCAAGCTGCATAGTTCCATTTATGGACTAAAGCAAGCTTCTCAGAGCTGGAATCTTCGATTCGATAATGCAATCAAACAGTTTGGTTTCATCAAGAATGATGATGAACCTTGTGTCTACAAGAAGGTTGTAGGGGACATAGTTGTCTTCCTCATATTGTATGTGGATGACATACTACTCATTGAGAAAGATATCCCTTTGCTACAGTCTGTCAAGACTTGGCTAGGGATATGTTTCTCAATGAAGGACTTAGGTGAGGCATCCCGCATTCTAGGGATACAGATCTATAGAGATAGATCTAAGAGATTGCTTGGCCTAAGTCAGAGTACATATATTGACAAGGTACTCCTTCGGTTTGTCATGCAGAACTCCAAAAAGAGATTTCTGCCGATGTCATATGGCGTGAGTCTTTCGAAGACTCAAGGTCCCTCTTCTAGAGAGGAGAGAGACCGCATGGATCAGATCCCTTATGCCTCAGCCATAGGATCTATCATGTATGCCATGCTATGTACTCGACCTGATGTTTCGTATGCTTTGAGCATGACGAGCAGATATCAGTCAGATCTAGGTGAAAGTCACTGGATAGCGATCAAGAATATTCTTAAGTACTTAAGAAGGACTAAAGAATATTTCTTGATATATAGAGGCGATGACGAGCTAGCTGTAAAGGGTTACAGTAATGCAAGCTTCCAGACCGATCAGGATGATTATCGATCGCAGTCAGGGTTCGTGTTTTGCATTAATGGTGGTGCTGTGAGTTGGAAGAGTTCGAAGCAGGACACAGTCGCTGATTCTATGACAGAGGCCGAGTACATTGCTGCATCAGAGGCAGCAAAGGAGGCAGTTTGGATCCATAAGTTCATCACTGAACTTGGGGTGGTTCCGAGTATCGCTGACCCTATTGAGCTCTATTGTGACAACAATGGAGCTATAGCACAGGCTAAGGAACCTCACTCACACCAGCGGACCAAACACATACTACGACGCTTCCATCTCGTTCGAGAGATTATCGAGAGAGGAGATGTGAAGATTTGCAGAGTACCTACAGAGGCTAACATCGCAGATCCCTTGACCAAGGCTTTGGCATAGAGGGAACATGATGGACACACTAGGTCATTGGGGCTTAGAGCCAACACTGATTGGCACTAGTGCTAGTGGGAGATTGTTAGTTAGAGCCCTAGAGCCAATCATTTGATGATTGTATTATGGACTTGTTGTATCATATTCTTATATAAATAAAGGCATTTGTTTTTTGTTATTATACTTACTTGTATTGGTGTCCAATAAACTAAGTATAATAGTGTCCTTGAGTAGAAGGTTCTCACCTATATCAATCGGTTAGTTGAACCGATAGTGAGATGATATAGAGAACACTACTCTTAATCATTCCTAGTCGAGTATTAACATTCAGGGACAATGTTAATGCAATAAGACTAACATGTAGGTCAACTCGATGACTTGATCTCACAAGTCATGGATATAGAGATATCAAGTTGACACATGGGTATGTATTGGAGAATGTATACTGAATGACCCGCCATGAGAAAGTATCATGGATCATTATATGAGTGTCATATACTTTCTCATGTGGCTATTAGTAAGACTACTAGTCCTTGGACCTGAAGTCACCATGGATCCCTACATAAGGAGTTATGTACTTTGGTTTCGTCAAACGTCACCCGTAACTGGATGGACTATAAAGGCGATTACTGGGTATGTAACAAATTATGCGGAGGGATGTGAGTGATGTAGATGGGATCTATTCCTCCTATATGACGGGAGTGACATCGAGATTTTTGATAGAGTGAGACCACGAAGTGCATGTCCATGCCCAAATGAGTCAATATGAGATATTGAGCTCATTTGATTGAGTGAGTCTACTTGGAGTTCAAGATTTAGATTGGTCAGAGGATGACACGGTCTATGCCTCACATTGATCAATCTAGATGTCTAGGATAGAAGGACACTTGTCATATTTTGTGAGGAGTCACAATTAGTAGTCACAAGGTGATGTTGGATCTCAACATTCTTATAACTTGGGTAGTAATGATGTGTTACTAGATACCGCTCATTACTTATGCTCCTAAATGGGTTTAGGGGCATTGCCAACGTTACAAGAACCTATAGGGTCACACACTAAGGACAATTAGATGGAGATTAGGTTCATATGATGAACCAAGAGGATTAGATTCATTTGATGAATCAAATTGGATTAAGAGTAATCCTTATTGGGCTAATTGAGTTGGACTCAAGTTGATTCATGTGTTCAATGAGTCTAATTTAGATTATGACTCATTGAATCAATTTAATTAAATGAATTAGATTCATTATATTAAATTGGCTTGAATTAAATGGTTGGATTAGATCAACCATGAGAGAGATTAAGTCAAGTTTGACTTGACTTGAGAGGAAGAGGAAAAGTCAAATTTGACTTGACTTTATGCCACATCATTTGTGACTTGGCATTAAGTGGCCAATGATGATGTGCCACATCATCATAGTTAACACATTTGTGTGCCACCTAATGGAGCTTACAAATTCCCTTTGCTTTAATGTGGTCGACCACATTAAATGAGAGGAGTTAGAATGTTGTGGCTGTTGGGTTCGTTCGCGTCGCGGAAACCCCGAGTCACCCGAAGCCATGGATCTCGTGCAAAGATTCGTAAACAAAACTTTTCGAAAAACATTTTCTTGTACGAGTTTGTAAAAACTTTAGATCTACACTAAAGTTAAGATCATTACCCTTGATGCGCGCCCCACGCGAATCCCGCTAGTCCAAATGTTGCCGGATCTCAAGACCGTCAAGCGCACGGTCCTCTAGAAGTATCCACAGGGAAACACTAGATGGAGGTGACCAAAAACCAAGGTGTGCTAGCACCTATGTGGTTCGGCCAAGGAAGGAGGAGAGGGGGAGAGCAAGAAGAACTCTAGGAGGAAGAAGAAGGAATGAATCAATGGAATCAATTTTCGAAAATGAAAATTATTCTCCACATTCAAGTGGCCGACCACCTTCTAGGAGGTGTAACCCCCACATTAATTCCAATTAATGTGGAGACCATTAAGAGTTGTAACCCCCATGAGGTGGCACTCTAGGATGATGTGGATCAACACTATTGGTCCACATCTTGCCACCTCACTAAATGACATGGCAACAAGTGTAACTCCTCATTTAATGTGGGCCGGCCACATTAAATGCTATGGAGGCTTGTAACCTCCATGAGGTGGCACACATTGTTGATGTGGAGCAATCCTATTGGTCCACATCTTGCCAACTCACTAGTGATGTGGCAAAAAGTCAAGTCAAACATGACTTTTTCTCTTCCTCTCAAATCAAGTCAAAGTTGATCAAATCTCTCTCATGGTTGATCTAATCCAACCATATGATTCAAGCCAACTTAATATAATGAATCTAATTCATTAAATTAAGTTGATTTAATGAGTCATAATCTAAATTAGACTCATTGAATACATGAATTAACTTGAGTCCAACTCAATTAGCCCAATTTGGATTACTCTTAATCCTATATGATTCATCAAATGAATCTAATCCTCTTAGTTCATCATATGAACCAAATCTCCATCTAATTGTCCTTAGTGTGTGACCCTATAGGTTCTTGTAACGTTGGCAATGCCCTAAACCCATTTAGGAGCATAAGTAATGAGCGGTATCTAGCAACACATCATTACTACCCAAGTTACAAGAATGTCGAGATCCGACATCACCTTGTGACTACCAATTGTGACTCCTCACAAAATATGTGACATTGTCCTTCTATCCTAGACATCTAGATTGATCAATATGAGGCATAGACCGTGTCATCCTCTAATCAATCTAAATCTTGAACTCCAAGTAGACTCACTCGATCAAATGAGCTTAACATCTAATGTTGACTCATTTGGGCATGACCATGCACTTCGTGGTCTAACTCTATCAGGAATATTGATGTCGCTCCCGTCATATGGGAGGGATAGATCCCATCTACATCACTCACATCCCTCTGCATAATTTGTTACATACCCAGTAATCGCCTTTATAGTCCACCCATTCTTGTAGTGAAACCAAAGTACATAACTCCTTATGTAGGGATCCATGGTGACTTCAGGTCTAAGGACTAATAGTCATACTAATAGCCACATGAGAAAGTATATGACACTCATATAACGATCCATGATACTTTCTCATTGTGGGTCATTCAGTATACATTCTCCAATGTATACCCATGTGTCAGCTTGATATCTCTATATCCATGACTTGTGAGATCAAGTCATTGAGCTGACCTACATGCTAGTCTTATTGTATTAACATTATCCCTGAATGTTAATACTCGACTAGGAATGATTTAGTGTAGTGTTCCCTATATCATCTCACTATCGATTCAACCAATCGATTGATATAGGTAAGAACCTTCTACTCTAGGACGTTACTATACTTATTTTATCTGGCACTAATACAAATAAGCATAATAACCAAAAACCAAATGCCTTAATATATATACAAGAATATGATATACATGAGTCCATACAATCATCAAATGATTGGCTCTAGGGCTCTAACTAACAATCTCCCACTAGCACTAGTGCCAATCAGTATAGGCTCTAAGGCCTAATGACCTAGTGTGACCATCATGCTTCCTCTGTGCCAAAGCCTTGGTCAAGGGATCTGCGATGTTAGCTTCTATAGATACTCTGCAAATCTTCACATCTCCTCTATCGATAATCTCTCGAATAAGATGGAAACGTTGTAGAACTGTTGTGAACTCTGCCAGCTCATAGCACTACCATTCAAGTAGAATACGAACCCTGACTGCGATCTATAGTCATCCTGGTCGGTCTGGAAGCTAGCATCACTGTAACCCTTTACAGCTAGCTTATCATTGCCTCCATATATCAAGAAATATTCTTTAGTCCTTCTTAAGTACTTAAGAATATTCTTGACCGCTATCCAGTGACTTTCACCTGGATCTGACTGGTATCTGCTCGTCATTCTCAAAGCATACGAGACATCAGGTTGAGTACATAGCATGGCGTGCCTGATCGATCCTATAGCTGAGGCATAAGGGATCTGATCCATGCGGTCTCTCTCCTCTCCAGAAGAGGGACCTTGAGTCTTCAAAAGACTCACGTACGCCATGTGATATCGGCAGAAATCCCTTCTTGGAGTTCTGCATGGCAAACCGTAGGAGTACCTCGTCAATGTATGTACTCTGACTTAGGCCAAGCAATCTCTCAGATCTATCTCTATAGATCTGTATCCCAAGAATGTGGGATGCCTCACCTAAGTCCTTCATTGATAAGCAACTCCCTAATCAGGTCTTGACAGACTGAAGCATAGGGATGTCCTTCCCAATGAGTAGTTTGTCATCCACATACAATATGAGGAAGACAACTATGTTTTCTACAACCTTCTTGTAGACACAAGGCTCATCTTCGTTCTTGATGAAACCAAACTATTTGATCGCATCATCGAATCGAAGATTCCAGCTCCGAGAATGACCTCTAGCCATTTCTCGGGATCAGGTCTCATCACAGCTTCCTGATAGGTGGTGGGCTCATCCTCTATGAGCATAATGTCATCATGGTCAGACAAGAGAAATGAGTATCTCTTAGGCTGACGACGTACCCTATCAGACTTGCGAAGAGGTATGTCTACTTGAACTGGTTATTGTTCCTCAACTCTCTGTGGAACAACATCATCCACAACACTTTGTGGTTCCAGTTCAATTTCCATCGAGGCATCAGTGCTATTGTTCGCATCTTGAACTTCTTCAAGATCGAATGTGCTCCCACTAGTCTTTCTAGAAACAAAGTCCCTTTCTAGAAAGACCCCAGTCTTTGCCTTGTGCTGACTGGGAATGTAGAAGTAATATCCCTTAGTTTCCTTGGGATATCCGATAAAGTAGCACTTGTCAGATTTGGGTCCTAACTTGTCTGAGACTTGACGTCGAACGTAAGCCTCACAACCCCAAATCTTCATAAAAGACACCTGGGCATCTCTCCCAGTCCATATCTTATATGGTGTCTTTATCATGACCTTGGATGGAACTCGGTTGAGTACAAAAGCTGCAGTGTCTAGAGCATAGCCCCAAAGGAATGTCGGAAGATCTGTGTGACTCATCATAGATCGTACCATATCTAATAAGGTACGATTCCTCCTTTCGGATACACCATTCCACTGTGGTGTTCGAGGAGGAGTGAGTTGAGATAAAATCCCACACTCAGCTAAGTAGTCACGAAACTCATGGCTTAAGTATTCACCACCTCGATCTGATCGAAGTGTTTTAATACTCTTGCCAAGCTGGTTCTGTACTTCATTCTTGAATTCTTTGAACTTTTCAAAGGATTCCGACTTATGTGTCATCAAGTACACATAACCGTATCTACTGAAATCATCAGTATATGTGATGAAGTACCTATAACCGCCTCTAGCAGCGACATTGAAAGGGCCACATACATCACTATGTATGAGTCCTAACAGATCAGTCGCTCTCTCGCTGTGTCCACTAAAGGGAGTCTTGGTCATCTTGCCTCGTAGGCATGACTCGCATATCTCATATGATTCTAAATCAAATGAGTCCAGCAAACCATCCTTATGGAGCTGGGATAAGCGCTTGTCATTTATATGACCTAAGCGACAGTGCCAGAGATAGGTTTGGTTCAAGTCAGTCGACTTGATCCTCTTGGTATTTATATTATAGATAGGGCTCTCAAGGTCTAGAATGTAGAGTCCGTTTATCAGAGGTGCACTACAATAGAACATATCTTTTAAATAAACAGAACAACATTTGTTTTATTATAAAAGAGTATCCTTTCTTGTCTAAACAAGAAACTGAAACTATGTTCTTAGTTAATGCAGGCACATAACAACAATCGACTAACTCTAGTACAAGCTCAGAGGGCAGAGATAGAAAGTAAATCCCTACAACCAGTGCTCCATTGCCTACTCGTAGGTCCACTCGCCCTTTGTCAACTATTTCTCAGCGTCTGCACATCAATACAAATGTGAGAAGCACATCCGAGATCTAATACCCAAGATGTAGAAATAGATAGATTGACTTCTATAACATATATACCAGTGGAAGTCTCACTGCTTCTTAAGATCCTCCAAGTATACCTTGGGTTCCTCTTCCGATTGCCTCGACCGCGTGGATGCGGTAAGCATCCTGGCGACCCTCCTTTAGGCTCAAAGGCCTTGCCTTTGCCCTTGGTTTGAGACTTTCCTTACCTTTGGGCTTGCCCTTGCCCTGTGTTGACCATCAGAATGGGCTTAACCTTCTTAAGGTTAATCTCAGCAGTTCGCAACATACTAAGTAGCTCGGGCAGTGGCTTGTCAATCTCGTTCATGTTATAGTTGAGAACGAATTGACTATAGCTATCCGGCAAGGACTGCAAGATCAAGTCAGTGGCCAGCTCTTGGCCAAGTGGGAACCCCAGTCTTTGTAGGTTCTCTATGTACCCAATCATCTTGAGTACATAAGGACCTACAGGAGCCCCGTCAGACAACAGTGCCTTAGAGATCTCAAATCTCTCATGCCTCGCTTGTCCCTGATATAGTTGGCGAAGATGCTCAACCATATCGTAAGCGCCCATCAACTCGTGTTGCTTCTGAAGCTCAGAGTTCATGGTCGCGAGCATTAGACATGACACATCTAATGCATCATCTTGATGCTTCTTGTAAGCATCTTTGTCAGCTCGCGGGGCATTGGCAGGAGGAGCCTCCGGAATGGGCTGCTCCAGAACGTACAGTTTACGTTCCTGGGTGAGAACTATTCTCAAGTTCCTGTACCAGTCCAGGAAATTCGCTCCGTTGAGCTTGTCCTTCTCAAGGACAGATCGCAGGGAGAAGGAATTCGTGTTCGACGTCATGGTTATCTACAACAGAAAATTTGCAGAAATAAATATCATATTCTTTTAAAATCATTTAATTAGGCCTTTAACTAAATGATGCTCCCACTGAATACTATAATTCTTGTGGGACAAGATCCACATCATACTAACCCTTGAGTTAGCTTTGGCTAATACGCCCAAGGCTTAGTATGATCGGTAGATAACGATTACCAATTATATCTCTATGCAACTCTTGTTTATAGGATCAAGATCCATATTTATATTAAAACTCGAGTTAGCTTTGGCTAATACGCTCGAGAGTTAATATAAACGTGATTTTGTCCTACCTTTCCAACTATTGGAAGAATGCCTATAGTTGACTCGATCCAACCGAGTAACTAGGAATACTCAATCTAATTGAGTTTGTATTCACCCATGCGTTGATAGGCGGGACCAAGATTGTCCCTCCGTACCCTACCAAGATAATATGTATTGCTCTTCTTTGGCAGATTCAACAATACATGTGATCGAGATAGTGATAGGTATCACGGCACGGTTAGGCATTTAGAGTTGGTTCGATCTAGATCTAATCTAATCGAGAAGGATGCATCTTGTGCACGACTTAGATCTAATCTAATCGCAATGGTGCATCATGTGCACGACTTAGATCTAATCTAATCGTTAAGGCACTAATTAATTAACTACTTATTAAATATGCATCACATACACAAGCAATTAATTAATCTATTTGTGATTTAGTCATGACCCTACTACGATCTTCTCAAGCCAATGAGAAGATCGATTGGTCAACCTAGGGTCAACAGCTTCTCCAAGCTCCTCCCTTTGACCACCTTGTGTTGCTCGTGCCCGCCTCGGAACTCCGTCTCGTGTGGACCCTCCACCGCTCCAATTTGTACATTACAATTTGAAACTCGAGTTACATTCGAGTCTAAATCTAATTTATAACCAGAATAAGAGAAAGGCACGACGCGTAGGCCGTGGAAAAAAAAATAAAAATACAACACACACAATCATATGACGGCACGCAGGCCATATTATGAATTACAATACAAATCCAATCTTATTGGATATTTTGGGCCATGACTATCACAAATTAATATATAATTCAAAATTATATATTTTTCATAATTTTTCTGTAATTTTAAAATAATTTTTACAATTTTTATGAATAAAATTTCCCGGCGGTCCCGTTTAGCGGTTTCGGGCGCAATCGCGGAACGGATCCCCTTGCGGGGCCCAGGGGCAGCGCCCCTACCCGCGATCTAACCATCGCGAGGGTTCCTTTGTGATCCAACAGCGCTTAAACCCGCTGTCCCAAAACGATTTGGGTCGAGACATTGCCGTTTCGGAAAAATCTTCCCGACGGGTTCGTTTTTAGCGATTTCGGGTGCAATCGCGGAGCAAATCCCCTTGCGGGGTTAGGGGCAGTACCCCTACCCATGATCTAACCATCGTGAGTTGCTCCTTTGCGATCTTATGGCACCCAACCCCGCTGTCCCAAACGGATTTGGGGCAAAATGAAGCCGTTTAAAAGAAAACTTTCCGGTAGCCGAAGCCTACAAGTGCCGAGACACTTGTGCTTCGCTTCTACGGAAAAATTACTCATAAAAACTCTAAAAACTCAATTTTTACAGAAAATCACAGAAGGTATATTTTTCATAAAAATACAAACGAACTCGTACAAGTCTTTGCACGTGGCTCTGATACCACTGTTGGGTTCGTCGGGCCGCGAAAACCGCTTTTTCGCGTCACGGAAACCCCGAGTCACCCGAAGCCATGGATCTCGTGCAAAGATTCGTAAACAAAACTTTTCGAAAAACCTTTTCTTGTACGAGTTTGTAAAAACTTTTGATCTACACTAAAGTTAAGATCATTACCCTTGATGCGCGCCCCACGCGAATGTTGCCGGATCTCAAGACCGTCAAGCGCACGGTCCTCTAGAAGTATCCACACGGACACACTAGATGGAGGTGACCAAAAACCAAGGTGTGCTAGCACCTATGTGGTTCGGCCAAGGAAGGAGGAGAGGGGGAGAGCAAGAAGAACTCTAGGAGGAAGAAGAAGGAATGAATCAATGGAATCAATTTTCGAAAATGAAAATTGTTCTCCACATTCAAGTGGCCGGCCACCTTCTAGGAGGTGTAACCCCCACATTAATTCCAATTAATGTGGAGACCATTAAGAGTTGTAACCCCCATGAGGTGGCACTCTAGGATGATGTGGATCAACACTATTGGTCCACATCTTGCCACCTCACTAAATGACATGGCAACAAGTGTAACTCCTCATTTAATGTGGGTCGGCCACATTAAATGCTATAGAGGCTTGTAACCTCCATGAGGTGGCACACATTGATGATGTGGAGCAATCCTATTGGTCCACATCTTGCCAACTCACTAGTGATGTGGCAAAAAGTCAAGTCAAACATGACTTTTTCTCTTCCTCTCAAATCAAGTCAAACTTGATCAAATCTCTCTCATGGTTGATCTAATCCAACCATATGATTCAAGCCAACTTAATATAATGAATCTAATTCATTAAATTAAGTTGATTTAATGAGTCATAATCTAAATTAGACTCATTGAATACATGAATCAACTTGAGTCCAACTCAATTAGCCCAATTTGGATTACTCTTAATCCTATATGATTCATCAAATGAATCTAATCCTCTTAGTTCATCATATGAACCAAATCTCCATCTAATTGTCCTTAGTGTGTGACCCTATAGGTTATTGTAACGTTGGCAATGCCCTAAACCCATTTAGGAGCATAAGTAATGAGCGGTATCTAGCAACACATCATTACTACCCAAGTTACAAGAATGTCGAGATCCGACATCACCTTGTGACTACCAATTGTGACTCCTCACAAAATATGTGACATTGTCCTTCTATCCTAGACATCTAGATTGATCAATATGAGGCATAGACCGTGTCATCCTCTAATCAATCTAAATCTTGAACTCCAAGTAGACTCACTCGATCAAATGAGCTCAACATCTAATGTTGACTCATTTGGGCATGGCCATGCACTTCGTGGTCTAACTCTATCAAGAATATTGATGTCGCTCCCGTCATATGGGAGGGATAGATCCCATCTACATCACTCACATCCCTCTGCATAATTTGTTACATACCCAGTAATCGCCTTTATAGTCCACCCTGTTACGGGTGACGTTTGACGAAACCAAAGTACATAACTCCTTATGTAGGGATCCATGGTGACTTCAGGTCTAAGGACTAATAGTCATACTAATAGCCACATGAGAAAGTATATGACACTCATATAACGATCCATGATACTTTCTCATTGTGGGTCATTCAGTATACATTCTCCAATGTATACCCATGTGTCAGCTTGATATCTCTATATCCATGACTTGTGAGATCAAGTCATCGAGCTGACCTACATGCTAGTCTTATTGTATTAACATTGTCCCTGAATGTTAATACTCGACTAGGAATGATTTAGAGTAGTGTTCCCTATATCATCTCACTATCGATTCAACCAATCGATTGATATAGGTAAGAACCTTCTACTCTAGGACGTTACTATACTTATTTTATCTGGCACTAATACAAATAAACATAATAACCAAAAACCAAATGCCTTAATATATATACAAGAATATGATATACATGAGTCCATACAATCATCAAATGATTGGCTCTAGGGCTCTAACTAACAGTGGTCGACCAATAAGGGGAATGAATGGGATTCATTTTCATTCAAGGCATTTTTGATTCCATCTTCTTCCTTTCTCTCTCTTTTTGCTCTCCCTCTCCTCATCTTGCCGAGACCTTCTTGGAGTGCTAGCACACTCTAAGGTTCTCCCTCCATCGATTTGTTTGTGTGGATACACATACAGAGTTGTTTACCTTGACAACTTGAGATCCGACATCTCCTTGGACAAACGAGACTCGCGAAGGGCACGCTACAAGGGTAAAACTCTTTAACATATAGTTCTAGTGTAGATCTATAGGTTGGTAAACTCGTACTCATAGTTTTTTGAAAGTTTTATTCTTCGCACGGATCCGGTGGCGGGGTTTCGGGGTTTTCGCGACGTGAAAAATCGGTTTTCGCGGCCCGAAAAATCCAACTTAATTGTCTATCATAGCCTTAATTATTAATGCATCATCATGGGATAACTCTACTCCTTCAAGATCTCTGGGCCCAAAACTGATTTCTGGCCCTACTGCTCTCTCCATGCTGCACCCTACAACATGAATCTCAAGTCTTCTAGCGTGTGCCTTCCTGGCCCTATTGGAATCTCTATCAGTGGGCCTGCCCGCGATGATATTAATGTTGCCCCTAGCGGCATTGCTTCTGTTCTCTTCTTGTCGATCTGTCGTGGCCTCAGGCTGAGCTTTCTCAAGCATCTGAGTTGTACAATCCGGGTTTGGTAATACCCCTTGTTGAGGTTCTACTGGGCGGTATTCTATCTTGAGCGGACTTTACTGCCTAGGATATTGTTGTTGATAATAGTTTCGCCATTGATAACGATCCCTATTTGTTTTCTTATTTTTCAGAACAAAACAGTCTTCTGTATGATGACTGCTGGTCTTGTGATAAGTGCACCCTCTTCTTGGTGCTTCTTGTTGCATCTCCACATGTTGTACGACCTGTGGGCGGTACTCTGTATGATGATAGGGTGGATGAACTACTCGGGGTCCCCTCAGGGGAGGAACAGGAACGGGAGCCTTCTCCTTAATAGGAGCAGGAGAAGAAGTAGTACATTCTTTTCTTCGTGCAGCCTGAGCTTCTTCAACATTAATGAATTCAGTGGCATGCTTAATTAAGGAGTCAAAATTGACAGGAGGATTTCTCACCAGGTCTTTAAAGAAATCATTATCATTTAAGCCTTGAGAGAAAGCACTTACTAATATTTCGGTAGTAGCATTGGGTACATCAATAGCTACCTGATTCAATCTCTTAATATAGGCTCTAATGGACTCTTTAGATCCTTGTTTAATTGAGAATAAGCTCCAAAGAGTTTTATGATACCTCTTGTTGCTGGAAAAATGATGTAAGAAAACCTTCTTGAAATCTTTAAACCTCCGAATAGAATTCTCAGGCAATCTCTTAAACCAGCGTTGAGCAGCTCCTCTGAGTGTTGTAAGGAACATCCGACACTTTACTCCATCGAAAAATTGTTGTAATAATGCTACGTTCTCAAATTTTAACAAATGATCCTCTGGATCTGTAGTTCCAGTGTACTCATCGATTTGAAGATTCTGATACCGTTTAGGAAGAGGATCATCCAGTACACTCTGAGAAAATAGAGAAATAACTCTTTCCGACGAGCTATCACTAGCTACCATCATCTTAGCTTTGCGCTTCTCTTTGTCAGGTGCCTCACCAGAGGATTCCTGAAATATAGGCCTTCATCCTCTCTGTTCCAAAGGAGTACGAAGGAAAGCTCGAGGGCGCTTGGTCGAAGAATCAGTGGCCGAAGGGAAATATACATGATCTTCTTCTTCAACTCCTTTCCCCTTCGGTGCTTAGTAGTCGAGATCGCCGGATTATGAGCTACTGGCAGAGTAGGTCCAGGATGAGCTTGTTGTTGTTGTTGTTGTTGCTGTAAAGTCTTCTGTACATGAGTGTTGATGAGAAAATCCAAATCTTCATGACTAATAGTGAGTAGGTTCGATTTTCCAGTGTCTTCCATCTTGCAATCTCAGATTCAGGTGAAGATTCCCACAGACGACGTCAAATTTGATCCTGTCTGAAAAACTTGACAAAATGAAAAGCTGGGAGAAAACCTACTGCTAATGAAGAATAATACCTATAGAATACCGATCTGAGAAACCCAAAGCAGATCTAGGAGAATAAAGTCATAGAATGCCCTCCTTGTGCGAAGATCCCAAGATGAAAGGAAGGATACAATTGTTAGAATGTATACTAAAAACCTAGCTTTTGGTATAAAATATTTATCTAGAAATAATAATCACATTGGTCAAATGTCTACATTTGTGATAAATGTAGTTGTTCAATTAATTTATACTGTAGATAACATAGTATGTGGTGCCACATGCAGAAGATGATGTTATCAGTACCTTATAAATTATAAACAGTAGCTCACGACCAAAATGGAAAGGAACAAATCATTAGAAGGTCGTAGTGTAATTAGGTATCAGTTTATCTTGACTGTATAATTACACTAGTACACTTAGAGTGTATTGAGTAGGACCATTTGAGGTCGTTTCTTTTATACTGACTTTATAAAGAAACAAAGACCTCGGTTATTATGAAAGTGTGTGCTCTTAATCCTAATATAATAACAAGCACATATATTTGATATTTATTTCTTTAATTTATCAATGGGTGAGATTTAGTTCGATGAATCAATAAGCCCGATAAGTTGGAAAATGATATCACTTATAGTGTGTGTTGTTGATTATAGAAGGAAACTGTGTCCTAGAGATACTAGGTTGATAATGTCCTCAAGAGGAGCTCATAAGGATTGTCATGTTAAACCCTGCAGGTGGACCTAGTCCGACATGATGATAAGGTTGAGTGGTACTACTCTTGGACTAAGATATTAATTAAATGAGTTATCAGTAACTCACTTAATTAGTGGACATTCGATATCTTAAACACAGGGAGACTAACACACTCATAATAAGAAGGAGCCCAAAAATGTAATTTGGGATTGGTGCGGTAGTTCAATAATAGTTCTCTAGTGGAATGAATTATTATTGATAAAATTAAGTTGTGTGTTCGGGGCGAACACGGGATGCTTAATTTTATCGGGAGACCAAAACCAATTCCTCCTCTCGGTCCCTATCGTAGCCTCTTATTTATAGAGTACTATACCCACCTATACCCACCTTCTATACCCACCTAAAGGGGGCCGGCCAAGCTAGCTTGGGAACCAAGCTAGGGCCGGCCTAAGCATGGTTTAGGGTGGCCGGCCCTAGCTTGAACCCAAGCTAGAGGGCCGCAAATTAAATTAAAAAAGAATTTTAATTTTAATTTTTATTATGTGGAAGATATAATTTATTAAAGAGAATTAAAATTAAATTATCTCTCTTGTAAAAGATCTACAAAAGATTAAAGAAAGAGATTAGATCTCTTTCCTTATTTGTAGATTGGTGAGATATTTTATTTTCTCTTTAAAAATTATTCACATGTTGTAAAATTAAAATTATGGAAATTTCTTTTTATCAACCATGAAGAGATTTTGAAGAGAAATTTTAATTTTAAAATTTCTGGAAACAAATTAGGAAGTTTTAATTGTTGATTGAAACTTGTCTAATTTGATTTCATGATGTGGCCGGCCATTAGAATTTAATTGGGGAAATTTTATTTTATTTTTCTCAATTAAATCATGTCAAGGAAATTAAGGAAATTTTATTGTAATTAAATTTCCTAATTTGCTTAGGCCAAGGAATATAAAAGAAGGGGTGAGGGTGCCTTCATGAGATACAACCTCTATTATTTCTCTCCCTCTCTTGTTCCTTGGTGTGGCCGGCCATCCTCTCCTCTCTTCCTCTTGTGGTGGCCGAACCTCTCTCCCCTTGGAGCTCTTGTGGTGGCCGGATACTACTTGGAGAAGAAGAAGAAGGAGAGAAAGCTAGCATCTCTTGGAGCTTGGTTGGTGTTTTGATCTTCTTCCTTAGTGAAGCTTCCTTATTGTTGGCCGAACCTAGCTAGGAGGAGAAGAAGGTGGTTGGTGGTTTCTCATCTCGGAAGATCGTTGCCCACACAACGTCCGAGGTTAGAAGAGGAATACGGTAGAAGATCAAGAGGTCTTTCTAGAAGGTATAACTAGTAATTTTTCTTTTCCGCATCATGCTAGTTATTTATGGAAATAATACCAAATACAAGAGGCTTACGTTCTAGTATTTCGAATATGTTTTTCGAAGTTGTGTTCTTTTATTTTTTCTTTCCCTTGTGATTTGATTGTTCTTTTTGGTTAACCTAAAGTTATTTTAGGAAATTAAATATTAAATTTCTATAAAAGGTTTTGTCTAGTCGGTGGTGGTTGCTCCCATATCCAAGAAGGCCATGTGCCTCACCACGTCAGTACTGGGAACCAATTATGGAAATTAATATTTAATGGAATTAATAACTGAAGGTGATTTGGGTCGAATGTGTTAAGTTCCGCAGGAGACCCAAGTCAAAACCTAAAAGAACGAATAGATTAAGTTTTGGATCAAACGTGTTAAGTTCCGCAGGCGATCCAAAATTTAATTTAAAAGAACACATGGTAGCTAGGAAAAGGTTCAGACTTTTGTACAAAATTTTTGTACAGTGGAACCTCTAGGTTTTCCGAGTAGCAACCAACAATTGGTATCAGAGCTAAGGTTTTGCCTCTGTGTATTTGGTATTAGTTTAATTATGCACATGTCATACATAATTTAGGCAGGTTAATAGTAGGATGTGCTAACTTTGTGGATGCAGGATCCAACTATTATGGCTTATAGTTATTATGTGTGTGATTGGACCCTTGGGCATGTCAAGGGCATTTTATTGTGTGTGCATGATTGTATTATAAAATACAGCAGGAGCTGTATTTAGTTTTATTAGGATTTTATTTTTGATCTAGTTATATGTGCATTCCTTTTATGGAATATAGGATCGATGGATGTAAATTTTATTTTATGTTCGATCTAGTTTACATGTACATTCCTTCGAGGAATATAGGATCAAAATGTAAAATTCTATTTATGTCGTGGATCGAATCTTGCAAAGCGTGGAATCTTCTAAGGACCAGAGGCGCAGCGGAACTAGGTGCAAGATGGATGCGACAGCTAGATCCGGTGGCAGTGGCCAAATATGGCAGCAGCTTGGGATGACAACACACGGAGGACAACAAGAGATAAAATCCATAATAGTTGAAAATTAGATTTTCTATTTATTGCTTTTATATTGTGCTGTGTGTGCATGTTAGTTTACATATTTAGTAGGCTAGCATAGTTAAAATTCCTCATTTATAAATAACTAAGTGGGAGAGAGATTTTTAAGTAAATCCCATGGTCTCCATTACTGGTTTGTAAGTGATACAAACAAGCTTGCGCGTTGGCTCTGAGTGTCTTCCTCCATAACGAATGAGCTTGTTTGTGGATCACTAGAACATACTTCCATTTTTGGATGACTATAGGAAGTTAATTAAGAGCGTGTGATCTTCCCCAACGGAAGGGGCATAATCTTATTAATGGACTTAGTGTCAAGTAATAATATACACTTAGACACATCTAATAATATCCTCCCCATTGGAGTCACTGCTATTATTCGTGTGACCAAATGATACCAACTATTAATTTTATTTGTCAAAAAATTAGGTTGACAAGATAATAAAATAATGGGTTAAAACCCTCCTTTTACAAATGTTGAATTTGTATACGTCCACACTAACGTGGCATACAAAATTCACGGTGTTTGAGGTGTTGGTGAATTTAAATAATATTGTTTGAGGAATCAATATTTTTTAAATTCAAAAGTTTTTGACCAAATATTTGATCAAAGACAGATCAACTATTAATTTTATTCGTCATAAAGTAAAGTTGACGAGATAATAAAATTAATGAATAAAATCTTCTCTTCAATTTTGTATACATCCACACTATCATGGCATACAAAATTCATGGGATTTTTAAGGAGTTGATCTTGACCAAGTATTTTTGTGATTCTTAGGATTTAAAATGTTTGTCAATCCCCTAGTAGTCATACTATAAGAAAGACTTAGTAATCCCAATTGTAATGATTGGAAATAGGACTTGGACATTAAGGTAAACTGTCTTCTTAGAACTAAGAACAATATAGGTGTATTTAATTCATTAGTTGAAACATGTTTATTAGTGTTATCTACCAGAACCTGGAGTGTAGATACAGATGTCATTAATCATATCCGCAATTCATTGTAGGGTTCCAGGAAACTCGGCAACTAAATGAAAATTAAAACACTGTCTACATGGGCACTACTGTAAAAATGGTAGCTGTTGCAGTGGGAGATGTTTATCTTTTGATAAGAATAAAACATGGATTTTTGAATAATTGTCTTTACGCACCAAGTTTAGAAAGAACTAGTTTTCAATTTTTAAACTATTTAAAGAACTTGATATTCTGCCTCTTTTAATAACAAAGTTGTTATTAAGAAAAAGAGGGAAGTTATCTGTTCTGGTACGTTGGTTGGCAATTTATAAATCCAATAACTCTCACGATGCAACAAATGGAAATTAGTAACACATCTTCTAACTTTAAGAGAAAGTAACCTTCGAAAATGAACCAATTATATCTTTGGCTTCTAAGGCTAGGTTATATTAACTTGAGTAGGATTCATTGGTAGCTGATGAACTTTTGGGTTCATTAGTAGTGGAAATCTTTCCAACCTACGAGTCTTACTTGGAAGGAAAAATAACCAAGAAGCTTTTAAGTCTAAGGGGTATGGAGTCAAAGATATATTGGAATTGGTTCATTCTGATTTGTGTGATCATATGAGCATCCAGGCAAGAGGTTGTTTCAAATATTTCATCTATTTTATAGACAACTATTTGAGATACAGATATATTTACTTGATGTGCCGCAAGTCTAAGTGCTTTGATTAGTTCAAAGAGTACGAGGCTAATGTGGAGAAACGACAAAGTAAAAGTATCAAGACACTACGGTAAGATCGTAGTGGCAAGTACCTCTTGGGAGAATTTTGGAGTCATTTATCAGAAGTAGGGATTCAATCCAAACTAACTGCACCTGGTACACCCCAACAGAATGGTGTAGGAAAAGGAAGGTATAGGACTCTTATGGAAATAAGTAGATTGATGAGTTATTTAGAATATTACCAAAATCATTTTAAGGATATACTCTGGAAACGGAAATGAATATAGTACCTTCCAAAGACAGAACTCTCTACTCATATAGAATTGCTGAATAGGCGTAAGCCTATTTCGAAGCATATTCGGATTCGGGTAGTCCAGCACATATGCAGAAGAGAGACATGTTGGTTGCTACTCGGAAAACCTAGAGGTTCCACTGTACAAAAATTTTGTACAAAGGTCTGAACCTTTTCCTAGCTACCATGTGTTCTTTTAAATTAAATTTTGGATCGCCTGCGGAACTTAACACGTTTGATCCAAAACTTAATCTATTCGTTGTTTTAGGTTTTGACTTGGGTCTCCTGCGGAACTTAACACGTTCGACCCAAATCACCTTAAGTTATTAATTCCATTAAATATTAATTTCCATAATTGGTTCCCAGTACTGACGTGGCGAGGCACATGGCCTTCTTGGATATGGGAGCAACCACCACCGACTAGACAAAACCTTTTATAGAAAGGTAATATTTAATTTCCTAAAATAACTTTAGGTTAACCGAAAAAAAACAATCAAATCACAAGGAAAAGAAAAAACAAAAGAACACAACATCAAAAAATATATTCGAAATTCTAGAATCGTAAGCCTCTTGTATTTGGTATTATTTCCATAAATAACTAGCATGATGCGGAAAGGAAAAATTACTAGTTATACCTTCTAAAAGACCTCTTGATCTTCTACCGTATTCCTCTTCTAACCTCAGACGTTGTGTGGGCAACGATCTTCCGAGATGAGAACCACCAAGCACCTTCTTCTTCCTTACAAGTTTCGGCCACCACAATTCTCCAAGAGAAGTAGAGGTCCAACCACCACCACCAAGCTCCAAGGGATGCAAGAAACAAAACCACCTTTCTCTCCTTCTTCTCCTAGCTAGAACCGGCCACCATCAAGAGCTCCAAGAGAGGTTGCCGCCGGCCATAAGAAGAAGAGAAGAGGAAGAAGCTAGGGCCGGCCACCAAGGAGGAAAAGAGAGGAGAAGAATAATAGAGTTGATCACCCATGAAGGCACCTCTATCCCCTCTTTTATAATCCTTGGTCTTGGCAAATAAGGAAATTTAATTAAAAACTTCCTTAATTCTTTTGCCATGAAAAATAAAATTTTATTTAATTAAAAACAATTTTCCTATTCTCAATTTACATGGCCGGCCACCATCAAGCTATAAACAAGGAGAGTTTTAATTAATTAAAACTTCCTAATTTGTCTCCAGAAATTTACAAAAAATTTCTCCAATAATTTTCCTTTCATGGTGGTTAATAAAAAGGAAATTTTATAAATTAAAATTCTTCTTTTAAACATGTGGATAATTTCCAAAAGGAAAGTTATTTCTAAAAATTAAAATCTCTTTTCAATCTACAAATAAGGAAAGATATCAAATCTTTTCTTAATCTTTTGTATAAACTAATAAAAGAGAATATTTAATTTTTAAACTTCTCTTTTAAATTATTATCATGGTTAAAAAGGAAAGTTTTTCTTAAAAATAAAATCTCCTTTCAATCTACAAATAAGGAAAGATTTCAAATCTTTTCTTAATCTTTTGTAGAAAGCTTTTAAAAGGAAAGATTTAATTTTTAAACTCTCTTTTAAAACTATGATATCCACATAAGAAATAATTTTAATAAAAAATCCTTTTTAATATGATGTGGCCGGCCACCTAAGCTTGGGCTCCAAGCAATTGGCCGGCCACCTTAAGGCCAACCTTTAGGCTTGGCCGGCCCTAAGCTTGAGCTTCAAGCTTAGCTTGGTCGGCCCCTATTGGTTGGGTAAGAAGGTGGGTATGTGGTGGGTATAAATCTCTATATACAAGAGGCTACGATAGGGACCCAGAGGAGGAATTGGTTTTGGTCTCCCGATAAAATTAAGCATCCCGTGCTCGCCCCGAACACACAACTTAATTTTATCAATAATAATTCATTCCACTAGAGAACTATTATGAACTACCGCACCAATCCCAAATTACATTTTGGGCTCCTTCTTATCATGAGTGTGTTAGTCTCCCTGTGTTTAAGATATCGAATGTCCACTAATTAAGTGAGTTACTGACAACTCATTTAATTAATATCTTAGTCCAAGAGTAGTACCACTCAACCTTATCATCATGTCGGACTAGGTCCACCTGCAGGGTTTAACATGACAATCCTTATGAGCTTCTCTTGAGGACATTATCAACCTAGTATCTCTAGGACACAGTTTCCTTCTATAATCAACAACACACACTATAAGTGATATTATTTCCCAACTTATCGGGCTTATTGATTCATCGAACTAAATCTCACCCATTGATAAATTAAAGAAATAAATATCAAATATATGTGCTTGTTATTATATTAGGATTAAGAGCACACACTTCCATAATAACCGAGGTCTTTGTTTCTTTATAAAATCAGTATAAAAGAAACGACCTCAAATGGTCCTACTCAATACACTCTAAGTGTACTAGTGTAATTATACAGTCAAGATAAACTGATACCTAATTACACTACGACCTTCTAATGATTTGTTCCTTTCCATTTTGGTCGTGAGCTACTGTTTATAATTTATAAGGTACTGATAACATGATCTTTTGTGTGTGACACCACACACCATGTTATCTACAATATAAATTAATTGAACAACTACATTTATCATAAATGTAGTCATTTGACCAATGTGATTATTATTTCTAGATAAATGTTTATACCAAAAGCTAGGCTTTTAGTATACACTCTAACAATCTCCCACTTATACTAAAAGACTAAGCTGCCATATCTACTGCCATACATCTGATTCCCATCCCTTCAACATGCCCATCAAAAGCTCTTGCCTTAAGGACCTTAGTGAAAGGATCTATAGGTCATCACCTGATGCAATCTAGGCGGCAACAACTTCTCCTCGTTTATACGATTTCTCGTATTGGGTGGTACTTGCGCTCTATTGTGTTCACTTGCCTTATAGACTCATGGTTTCTTCGAGTTTGTTACTGCACCATTATTATTACAATAAATTGTAATAATCTTTAGACAAACTAGAAATCATATCTAAGTCTATCTTGAGGTAATTAAGTCATTCAGCTTTTATGGCTTCCTCAGAGGCTTGCCATATACTAAGCTTCTATGGTGGAGTCCAGAAAAATACCTATGCTTATCACTCTTTCATAGTTATGACTTTACCTCCTAAAGTAAACACAAAACCCCGAGGTTGACTTATTATTGTCCCTATCTGATTGGAAGTCAAAATCCATGCAACCCACAAGGACTAAATTAACTGCCTTGTAAGCTAGCATATAGTCTCTAGCGCCTCTAAGGTACTTTAATATATGCTTTACTGCAGTCCAATGTCCTTGTCTAGGGTTACTTTGATATCTGCTAACTATGCCCTAGGCAAAACAGATTTCTGATCTCATGTATAGCATACATTAGGTTGTCTAACTGCCGAAGCATAAAGAACTGCCTACATGTCCTCAATCTCCTTTGATGTCATCGGAGACATCTCTTTAGATAAAGACACTCCATGCTTAAAAAGGTAAGAAACCTTTTGAGGAGTTTTGCATGCTTAAAACGAGCAAGGATTTTCTGATGTATCAAGCTTGGGATAAGTAAAATATATTTTTTTCTTTAGATCCCTTATTACTTTGATCTCAAAAATATATACATTCTCCCAAGTCCTTTATATCGAATTATTTGGACAACCATACCCTTACTTCTGACAATATTTTGATATTATTTCCAACTACCAAAAATGCTATCTACGTATAGTACAAGAAATACCACCACGTTTCCATCACACCTTTTGTATACACAAGACTTATCCGTTTACTCAATAAATCCAAAGGTCTGGATTACTTTGATAAACCGGATATTCCAAGACCTTGAAGCTTTGCCTCAGTCCATAGACTGACTAAGCTTGCACACAAGATGCTCTTAGCCCTTTGCAATGAACCCTTCTGGTTGCTTTATATGGATGCTTTCATCAAGACTTCCATTAAGGAATGCTGTCTTGACATCCACTTGCCAAATAGATAAAAGAATCCGGATAGACTTAAGCATGGCTACCAGTGAAAAAGTTTCCTTTTTCATCAAGCCTTGCTTTGAAAGTTACTACCTTCCTTTCTATCCCTCTTTTCCTATTATAGACCTTTTAACACCCAAAAGCTTTTACACCATTTGGTGGTTCTACAAGCTTCCAGATTTTATTAGAATACATATATTCTAATTCTATTATTCATTACTCTTTGCCAAGATGTTGCATCTTTATCTTGGAGTGTTTCGTCATATGTCCGGAGATCAGGTTCATGTCCTCCAGGGATCGAGTCCAAAAACTCTCCCAAAACATGAATCTTTTTAGGTTGCCTAACAACCCTCCCACTACGACAAGGCACTTTCTGCAATTGTGTATCATTTATGGTACGTGTTGCAGTTTCCTTGTGGTATCTCATCTTGTACAGTTGGTACTAGATTAGACATGCCTTTTATTATTTCCTTAAGAACAATTTTTTTTTTTTTTATGAGCATGTGGTTCATTATATAGTCCTTTTAAAATCAGTCATTGATGCTAACAATGACCTTCTGATTTTAAGACTATAAACTTACTTTTGTTTATCTAGGATAACTTACAAACAAGTGAACTCCTATCCAACTTATTATTATCTCTCTTTAACATATGTGCTGGATTACCCAAATCCGAATATGCTTCAAAATAGGTTTTCACCTATTCAGCAATTCTATATGAGTAGAGAGTTCTAACTTGGAAGGTACTATGTTCACTTTCGTTATCAGAGTTTATCCTTAAAACAAATTTGGTAATTTTCTGAATAACTCATCATCTATCTAATTATTTCATAAGAGTCCTTTACCTTCTTTCTACTACACCATTCTGTTGGGGTGTACCAGGTGCAGTTAGTTGGGATTGAATCCCTACTTTTGATAAGTGACTCCTAAATTCTCCCAAGAGGTACTTTCCACTACGATCTTATCATAGTGACATTTACTTTAACATTTCTCCGCATCAACCTTGTACTCTTTGAACTAATCAAAGTACTTAGTCTTGCGGTACATTAAGTAAATTTATTTGTATCTTGAATAGTTGTCTATAAAATAGACAAAATATTCAATACTACCTCTTGTCTGGATAGTCATAGGATCACACAAATCAGAATGAACCGTTTTCAACATATCTTTGACTCCATACCCCTCGGACTTAAAAGCTTCTTGGTTATTTTCCTTCCAAGTAAGACTCGCAGGTTGGAAAGATTTCCACTACTAATGAACCCAAAAGTTCATCAGCTACCAATGAATCCTACTTAAGTTAATATAACCTAGCCTTAGATGTCAAAGATATAATTGGTTCATTTTCGAAGGTTGCTTTCTCTTAAAATTAGAAGATGTGTTACTAATTTCCATTTGTTGCATCGTGGGAGTTATTGGATTATAAATTGTCAACCATCATACCAGAATAGATAACTTCCCTATTTTTCTTGATAACAACTTTGTTATCAAAATAGACACAATATCTATAATAGTTTAGAAACTGAAATCAGGTTCTTTCTAAACTTGGTACGTAAAGACAATTACTTAAAAATCCATATTTTATTCTTATCAAAGGATAAACATCTCCCACTGCAACAGCTACCACTTTTACAGTAGTGCCCATGTGGACAGTGTTTTTATTTTCATTTAGTTGTCAGGTTTCCTGGAACCCTGCAATGAATTACAGACATGATTAATGACATCTGTATCTACACTCCAGGTTTTGGTAGATAACACCACTAGACATGTTTCAACTAATGAATTAAATACACCTAAATTGTTCTTAGTTCTAAGAGGACAGTCTACCTTAATGTCCAAATCCTATTTCCAATCAATTATTATTAGGACCACTAAGTCTATCCTAAAGTATATCAGCTAGGGATTGACCATCATCCTAAGAATCACAAAAAATATTTGGTTAAGACCAACTCCTTAAAAATCCCCATGAATTTTGTATGTCACGTTAGTGTGGACGTATACAAATTCAAAGAGGAAATTTTATCATTTAATTTTATTATCTCGTCAACCTTACTTTATGACGAATAAAATTAATAGTTGGTCTATCTTTAATCAAATATTTGGTCAAGACTCTAAATTTAAAATAATATTGATTCCTCTAACAATACTATTTAAATTTACCAACACCTCAAAACACCGTGAATTTTGCATGCCACGTTAGTGTGGACGTATACAAAATCAACATTTGTAAGAGGGGGGTTTTACCCATTAACTATCTTGTCAACGTAACTTTATGACAAATAAAATTATCTCAAACACCGTTAATTTTGTATGCCACGTTAGTGTGGACGTATACAAAATCAATCATTTGTAAGAGGGGTTTTAACCCTTTAATTTTATTATCTTGTCAACCTATTTTTATGACAAATTAATAGTTGGTTTCATTTGGTCACACAAATAATAGCAGTGACTCCGATGGAGAGGATACTATTAGATGTGTCTAAGTGTATACCATTACTTGACACTAAGTCCATTAATAAGATTATGCCCCTTCCGTTGGGGAAGATCACACGCTCTTAATTAACTTCCTATAGTCATCCAAAAATGGAAGTCTGTTCTAGTGATCTGCAAACAAGCTCATCCGTTATGGAGGAAGGCACTCAGAGCCAACGCGCAAGCTTGTTTGCATCACTTACAAACCAGTAATGGAGACCATGGGATTTACTTAAAAATCCCTCTCCCACTTAGTTATTTATAAATGAGGAAATTTTAACTATGCTAGACTACTAAACTTGTAAACTAACATGCACACACAGCACAATATAAAAGCAATAAATAGAAAATCTAATTTTCAACTATTATGACTTTTATCTCTAGTTGTCCTCCGTGTGTTGTCATCCCAAGCTGCTGCCATATTTGGCCACCGCCATCGGGTCTAGCTGTCGCATCCATCTTGCTCCTAGTTCCGCTGCGCCTCTGGTCCTTAGAAGGTTCCACGCTTTGCAAGATTCGATCCGCGACATAAATAGAATTTTACATTTTGATCCTATATTCCATAAAAGGAATGTACATGTATCTAGATCAAAAATAAAATCCTAATAAATCTAAATACAGCTCCTGTTGTATTTTAATACAATCATGCACACACATATAAATGCCCTTGACATGTCCAAGGGTCCAATCACACACATAATAATTAAAAGCCATAATAGTTGGATCCTGTATCCACAAAGTTAGCACATCCTACTATTAACCTGCCTAAATTATGTATGACATGTGCATAATTAACCTAATACCAAATACACAGAGGCAAAACCCTAGCTCTGATACCAATTGTTGGTTGCTACTCGGAAAACCTAGAGGTTCCACTGTACAAAAATTTTATACAAAGGTCTGAACCTTTTCCTAGCTACCATGTGTTCTTTTAAATTAAATTTTGGATCGCCTGCGGAACTTAACACGTTTGATCCAAAACTTAATCTATTCGTTCTTTTAGGTTTTGACTTGGGTCTCCTGCGGAACTTAACACGTTCGACCCAAATCACCTTAAGTTATTAATTCCATTAAATATTAATTTCCATAATTGGTTCCCAGTACTGACGTGGCGAGGCACATGACCTTCTTGGATATGGGAGCAACCACCACCGACTAGACAAAACCTTTTATAGAAAGGTAATATTTAATTTCCTAAAATAACTTTAGGTTAACTGAAAAAAAACAATCAAATCACAAGGAAAAGAAAAAACAAAAGAACACAACATCGAAAAATATATTCGAAATTCTAGAATCGTAAGCCTCTTGTATTTGGTATTATTTCCATAAATAACTAGAATGATGCGGAAAGGAAAAATTACTAGTTATACCTTCTAAAAGACCTCTTGATCTTCTACCGTATTCCTCTTCTAACCTCAGACGTTGTGTGGGCAACGATCTTCCGAGATGAGAACCACCAAGCACCTTCTTCTTCCTTACAAGTTTCGGCCACCACAATTCTCCAAGAGAAGTAGAGGTCCGGCCACCACCACCAAGCTCCAAGGGATGCAAGAAACAAAACCACCTTTCTCTCCTTCTTCTCCTAGCTAGAACCGGCCACCATCAAGAGCTCCAAGAGAGGTTGCCGCCGGCCATAAGAAGAAGAGAAGAGGAAGAAGCTAGGGCCGGCCACCAAGGAGGAAAAGAGAGGAGAAGAATAATAGAGTTGATCACCCATGAAGGCACCTCTACCCCCTCTTTTATAATCCTTGGTCTTGGCAAATAAGGAAATTTAATTAAAAACTTCCTTAATTCTTTTGCCATGAAAAAGAAAAATTTATTTAATTAAAAACAATTTTCCTATTCTCAATTTACATGGCCGGCCACCAAAGTTATAAACAAGGAGAGTTTTAATTAATTAAAACTTCCTAATTTGTCTCCAGAAATTTATAAAAAATTTCTCCAATAATTTTCCCTTCATGGTGGTTAATAAAAAGGAAATTTTATAAATTAAAATTCTTCTTTTAAACATGTGGATAATTTCCAAAAGGAAAGTTATCTCTAAAAATTAAAATCTCTTTTCAATCTACAAATAAGGAAAGATATCAAATCTTTTCTTAATCTTTTTAGAAACTAATAAAAGAGAATATTTAATTTTAAACTTCTTTTAAATTATTATCATGGTTAAAAAGGAAAGTTTTTCTTAATAAAATCTCCTTTCAATCTACAAATAAGGAAAGATTTCAAATCTTTTCTTAATCTTTTGTAGAAAGCTTTTAAAAGGAAAGATTTAATTTTTAAACTCTCTTTTAAAACTATGATATCCACATAAGAAATAATTTTAATAAAAAATCCTTTTTAATATGATGTGGCCGGCCAAGCTTGGGCTCCAAGCTATTGGCCGGCCACCTTAAGGCCAACCTTTAGGCTTGGCCGGCCCTAAGCTTGAGCTTCAAGCTTAGCTTGGCCGGCCCCTATTGGTTGGGTAAGAAGGTGGGTATGTGGTGGATATAAATCTCTATATACAAGAGGCTACGATAGGGACCGAGAGGAGGAATTGGTTTTGGTCTCCCGATAAAATTAAGCATCCCGTGCTCGCCCCGAACACACAACTTAATTTTATCAATAATAATTCATTCCACTAGAGAACTATTATTGAACTACCGCACCAATCCCAAATTACATTTTGGGCTCCTTCTTATCATGAGTGTGTTAGTCTCCCTGTGTTTAATATATCGAATGTCCACTAATTAAGTGAGTTACTGACAACTCATTTAATTAATATCTTAGTCCAAGAGTAGTACCACTCAACCTTCTTATCATGTCGGACTAGGTCCACCTGCAGGGTTTAACATGACAATCCTTATGAGCTCCTCTTGAGGACATTATCAACCTAGTATCTTTAGGACACAGTTTCCTTCTATAATCAACAACACACACTATAAGTGATATCATTTCCCAACTTATCGGGCTTATTGATTCATCGAACTAAATCTCACCCATTGATAAATTAAAGAAATAAATATCAAATATATGTGCTTGTTATTATATTAGGATTAAGAGCACACACTTCCATAATAACCGAGGTCTTTGTTTCTTTATAAAATCAGTATAAAAGAAACGACCTCAAATGGTCCTACTCAATACACTCTAAGTGTACTAGTGTAATTATACAGTCAAGATAAACTGATACCTAATTACACTACGACCTTCTAATGGTTTGTTCCTTTCCATTTTGGTCGTGAGCTACTGTTTATAATTTATAAGGTACTGATAACATGATCTTTTGTGTGTGACACCACACACCATGTTATCTACAATATAAATTAATTGAACAACTACATTTATCATAAATGTAGTCATTTGACCAATGTGATTCTTATTTCTAGATAAATGTTTATACCAAAAGCTAGGCTTTTAGTATACACTCTAACAAGATAATGATAAGTTGGACAGGAATTCACTTGTTTGTGGGTTATCCTAGAGAAATGAAAGTAGGTTTATAGTCTTAAAAATCATAAGGTCATTGTTAGCATCAATGACCGATTTTTAGAAAAGGACTATGTAATAAACCATGTGCCCATAAAAAAAAATTGTTCTTAAGGAAATAATAAAAGACATGTCTAATCTAGTACCAACTGTACAAGATGAGATACCACAAGGAAACTACAACACGTATCACAAATGATACACAATTGCAGAAAGTGCCTTGTCGTAGTGGGAGGGTTGTTAGGCAACCTAAAAAGATTCATATTTTGGGAGAGTTTTTGGACTCGATCCCTGGAGGACATGAACCTGATCTCCGGACATATGACGAAACACTCCAAGATAAAGATGCAATATCTTGGCAAAGAGTAATAAATAACAGAATTAGAATATATGTATTCTAATAAAATCTGGAAGCTTGTAGAACCACCAAATGGTGTAAAAGCCTTTGGGTATTAAAAGGTCTATAATAGGAAAAGAGGGATAGAAAGGAAGGTAGTGACTTTCAAAGCAAGGCTTGATGAAAAAGGAAACTTTTTCACTGGTAGCCATGCTTTAGTCTATCCGGATTCTTTTATCTATTTGACAAGTGGATGTCAAGACAGCATTCCTTAATGGAAGTCTTGATGAAAGTATCCATACAAAGCAACCAGAAGGGTTCATTGCAAAGGGCTAAGAGCATATTGTGTGCAAGCTCAGTCAGTCTATGGACTGAGGCAAAGCTTCAAGGTCTTAGAATATCCGGTTTATCAAAGTAATCCAGACCTATGGATTTATTGAGTAAACGGATAAGTCTTGTGTATACAAAAGGTGTGATGGAAACGTGGTGGTATTTCTTGTACTATACGTAGATAGCATTTTTGGTAGTTGGAAACAATATCAAAATGTTGTCAGAAGTAGGGGTATGGTTGTCCAAATAATTCGATATAAAGGACTTGGGAGAATGTATATATTCTTGAGATCAAAGTAATAAGGGATCGCAAGAAAAGAATATTTTACTTATCCCAAGCTTCATACATCGGAAAAATCCTTGCTCGTTTTAAGCATGCAAAGCTCCAAGAAAGGTTTCTTACCTTTTCAGGATGGAGTAACTTTATCTAAAGATATGTCTCTGTAGACATCAAAGGAGATAAAGGAAATAAAGGCAGTTCTTTATGCTTCGGCTGTCGGAAGCCTAATGTATGCTATGCACGAGATCAGAAATCTGTTTTGCCAAGGGCATAGTTAGCATATATCAAAGTAACCCTGGACAAGGACAATGGACTGCAGTAAAGCATATATTGAAGTACCTTAGAGGCACTAGAGATTATATGCTAGCTCACAAGGTAGTTAATTTGATTCTTGTGGGTTGCATGAATTTTGACTTCCAATCGGATAGGAACAATAATAAGTCAACCTCGGGGTTTACTTTAGGAGGAAAAGTCATAACTATGGAAGAGTGATAAGCATAGGTATTTTTCTGGACTCCACCATAGAAGCTGAGTATATGGCAAGCCTCTGAGGTAGCCATAAAAGCTGAATGACTTAATAACCTCAAGATAGACTTAGATATGATTTCTAGTTTGTTCAAAGATTATTACAATTTATTGTAATAATAATGGTGCAGTAGTAAACTCGAAAAAACCATGAGTCTATAAGGTAAGTAAACACAATAGAGCGCAAGTACTACCCAATACGAGAAATTGTATAACGAGGAGAAGTTGTTGCCGCCTAGATTGCATCAGATGATAACCTAAGGTCCTTAAGGCAAGAGCTTTTTGAAAGGCATGGGAATCAGATGTATGGCAGCAGATATGGCAGCTTAGTCTTTTAGTATAAGTGGGAGATTGTTAGAATGCATACTAAAAGCCTAGCTTTTGGTATAAAACATTTATCTAGAAATAAGAATCACATTGGTCAAATGTCTATATTTGTGATAAATGTAGTTGTTCAATTAATTTATACTGTAGATAACATAGTATGTGGTGCCACATGCAGAAGATAATGTTATCAGTACCTTATAAATTATAAACAGTAGCTCACGACCAAAATGGAAAGGAACAAACCATTAGAGGTCGGAGTATAATTAGGTATCAGTTTATCTTGACTGTATAATTACACTAGTACACTTAGAGTGTATTGAGTAGGACCATTTGAGGTCGTTTCTTTTATACTGACTTTATAAAGAAACAAAGACCTCGGTTATTATGGAAGTGTGTGCTCTTAATCCTAATATAATAACAAGCACATATATTTGATATTTATTTCTTTAATTTATCAATGGGTGAGATTTAGTTCGATGAATCAATAAGCCCGATAAGTTGGGAAATGACATCACTTATAGTGTGTGTTGTTGATTATAGAAGGAAACTGTGTCCTAGAGATACTAGGTTGATAATGTCCTCAAGAGGAGCTCATAAGGATTGTCATGTTAAACCCTGCAGGTGGACCTAGTCCGACATGATGATAAGGTTGAGTGGTACTACTCTTGGATTAAGATATTAATTAAATGAGTTGTCAGTAACTCACTTAATTAGTGGACATTCGATATCTTAAACACAGGGAGACTAACACACTCATAATAAGAAGGAGCCCAAAAATGTAATTTGGGATTGGTGCGGTAGTTCAATAATAGTTCTCTAGTGGAATGAATTATTATTGATAAATTAAGTTGTGTGTTCGGGGCGAACACGGGATGCTTAATTTTATCGGGAGACCAAAACCAATTCCTCCTCTCGGTCCCTATCGTAGCCTCTTATTTATAGAGTACTATACCCACCTATACCCACTTTCTATACCCACCTAATAGGGGCCGGCCAAGCTAGCTTGGGAACCAAGCTAGGGTCGGCCTAAGCATAAATTGGGGTGGCCGGCCCTAGCTTGAACCCAAGCTAGAGGGGCCGGCCAAATTAAATTAAAAAAGAATTTTAATTTTAATTTTTATTATGTGGAAGATATAATTTATTAAAGAGAATTAAAATTAAATTATCTCTCTTGTAAAAGATCTACAAAAGATTAAAGAAAGAGATTAGATCTCTTTCCTTATTGTAGATTGATGAGATATTTTATTTTCTCTTTAAAAATTATTCACATGTTATAAAATTAAAATTATGGAAATTTCTTTTTATCAACCATGAAGAGATTTTGAAGAGAAATTTTAATTTTAAAATTTCTGGAAACAAATTAGGAAGTTTTAATTGTTGATTGAAACTTGTCTAATTTGATTTCATGATGTGGTCGGCCATTAGAATTTAATTGGGGAAATTTTATTTTATTTTTCTCAATTAAATCAAGTCAAGGAAATTAAGGAAATTTTATTGTAATTAAATTTCCTAATTTGCTTAGGCCAAGGAATATAAAAGAAGGGGTGAGGGTGCCTTCATGAGATACAACCTCTATTATTTCTCTCCCTCTTTTGTTCCTTGGTGTGGCCGGCCATCATCCTCTCCCTCTCTTCCTCTTGTGGTGGCCGAACCTCTCTCTCCCCTTGGAGCTCTTGTGGTGGCCGGATACTACTTGGAGAAGAAGAAGAAGAAGGAGAGAAAGCTAGCATCTCTTGGAGCTTGGTTGGTGTTTTGATCTTCTTCCTTGGTGAAGCTTCCTTATTGTTGGTCGAACCTAGCTAGGAGGAGAAGAAGGTGGTTGGTGGTTGTAAAGCCCAAAAAATTCCCGAATTTATTTTTGAATTATTCTATGATTTTTCTGGAATTTTTAGATATTTTTCCGGAATTTTCCGAGTAGCGGAAGTAGCAAAAATAATTGGAACCGTAAAATAGCTTAGGCGGGAATCGAACCCGAGACCTATGGTTTACGGATAAGTTTAGTAACCGGTGTACCCAGCAGGGCCGTGCTGAAAGAAAGGAGAACCAAATATATTTATATTAGAGTTGGGTTCATTAAACCACTTAATATAAATTAAAAACTTAAAGAGGGTTTGGTTTATTTGAGAAGTTTGGTTCGGCAAAATCCCTCTCCACCGAAGCCCTCACGCCTCTCTTCCTCTCGGTTCCTCTCTTCTCTCGGCGCCCCCAAGCACAAGCAAAAAGGAACCTAGGGTTCCTTCCCTAAGGGTCACGAGAGCACCTTCCGGCAAGATCTTCGATACAAGGACGTTCCCCTCCGCGAGAGGAACGCGTAGACGCAAGCAGCTCGTCGAGAAGGTCTTCCTCTCCGGAAACCTAATGCTTAGATTTGTAAGAATCTTTGCACACGAGGTAAGAAACCCCTCACCTGCAGTATAATTGCTCTCGCTTGTTAGTTTTGGCGTTAGTTCAGTAGTTTTACAGTTTTCAGTTTTAGAGTGTGTTTTTAGTGCACACCAAGCATTCGGTAGAATGCCTAGTTCAGAAGGATGCACCAGTAGGCGTCCTAACAGCATGTAAAACGTATTAGAAATATTTTACTCAGTTTATTATCAGTTATTACAGCTATATGGATCAGATATCCATTGGGTGGGCTTCCACAGTAGCCTCTAGGTTCAGATAACCTAGCTCTAGGTTCAGATAACCTAGAACAGCAAAGTAAAATAAAACAGTATTCAGTATTTTACTTTTATTCAGTTGGCACTGTATTTGGATCAGATATCCATGGGCTGGACTCCCACAGTCGTCCCTAGGTTCAGATAACCTAGTAACCCTGCTGGATTCGGAACTTGCAATCCCGGGTCTCGTAGGGATGCGCGCACAGTAAGTACAGATGCCAGGGCCCCAGCAGCATGTTTAGTATTTTCATCTATTATATGTATAGTTTTCAAATTTGAAACCAGTGATGAGAACACTAATTTAGCTTTCAGTTCAGGTTCAATTTACATGAGTTGAGTTCACGTACAGATTTAGAGATATGCATGATTAGTTCAGTTTCATGTTCAGTTATATGCTATGCTATGTTTCAGTCCCAGTTTATGCTTTGTATGATACCATGCCATGCCATGCTTGCATATTCAGTATGTTTCAAACAACATGATTTAAAAACATAATCGCATCGTTGCATGTTTTAGTGAGGTAGATGGTTTCTTACTAAGCTTTAAGCTTACAGATACTATTCTCCTTATACTGCAGATACAGGAAAAAGGAAAATGGACTAGCAGCGGAGGCTGGAGGTCAATGCAGATGAGGATGTGTGTGTGGAACTGGAATGAAAGATCTCAGGGATCTAACAAGCTTTATTTATGCATTAGAACTCGTTAGCATTTACGTTCAGCACTTTCAGCTTATTAGTTTTGATATTTTCATTTTCATGCAATTTAGATTTGGAACGCATTGAACTATGAAAGAATGTTTTAAAATGTCAGTAACCATGTTGGAATGTTAACTGCAAGTGGTTAGAATTTTTATTAGGCATTAGATAGTTTATATGTGGAGTTGGCATGACCCAGTTTCTGAATTCAGAATGTCAGGTTCGAAATCAGAAACCCTGATCGGTCAGCTTGGTGCCACTGGATCGGTCAGCCGACCGACCCAGGCACGAACAGAGAGTTGACAAGGGTTATGGATCGGTCAGCCGACCGATCCAGATGCGAATAGAAACATAGGAAGTGCACTGATCGGTCTACCGACCAATCAGGGTACTCCTGGATCGGTCGGTAGACCGATCCAGCTACGTCCAGTGGCGTACAGAATTGCTGGGTCGCGAAAGATGGCCACCGATCGGTCTCCTTGACCGATCAGGGACCATCTGGATTGGTCTTCCGACCGATCCAGAGGGTGCCTCCGTGCCAGTATCAGCTGGAACGATCTGTGAATCGTTCCGATGGCTCAATCGACTCACGGATCGATTGAAATGTCTGATTTAGCAGGACATCCAAGAGGCATAGATTGTCTCTCCTAGCATGTGTACAACACTTAGGTACTCTTAGAACGTCAAGTTAAGACTTCACAGTAATTAGTTTAACTAATTTTAAATTAGCTCAGTTTTCTGCACAGTCAGTACAGCAGTATTGTAGCGATTCGCCTTACAGCCTAGTCAGTAGAAGGCGGGTCGTTACAGAGTGGTATCAGAGCAGTGTTCCATACTTCCTACATACACATCAGCATTGTGCCTACAACTTCCAAGTAAGAACATCTCTCACTCAGTTTTGTTTTCAGCTTTCATATCAGTTATATGTGCTTTCATGTTTGCTCTCATGTTGGTAGTTAATTAATTCATGTTTACAGTAATAGTATTTGACATGTTACCAGTAGTTAACTATTACATGATAGCCTAGTTATATTTATGTGTTCTCTGCTAATTAGAAAATGGTACGAGGACGTCCAGCTAAGAAAGCATCAGCGGCTGAGCCCCAGCATGAGGCAGGCAGTTCAGTGCCTCCCCCAGACCTTACAGCACTAGTGGCTCAGCTACAGCAGCAGTTAGTTGAACAGCAGCAGGAGATAGCCTCCTTAAAGGCTAACCAGCAGACTACTCCCCCAGTCACTCCAGTACCAAACCTCACGACTCCAGTAATCACAGAGGTAGTACCAGCTTAGCCTGCAGTACCAGTCCCAGTAGCAGGGACTAAGAGAGAAGCTTACCTTATCCAGTGGCAGAGAATTAAGCCCGAGAACTTCTCAGGCACCAGCGAACCATGGAATGCTCAGGCATGGTTTAAAACACTGGAAAGCACGATGGAGCTTCTAGACTGGCCAGAGCACGAAAAGGTGAAGTGTGCCTCCTTCTGTTTAACAGGAGACGCACGTATGTGGTGGGAGCGGATTAAATCGAAGTGGCCAGTAAATCAGATGACATGGGCCAACTTCGAGAAAGAATTCTTCGAGGAATTCTTTCACATGCAAGTCACGAACCGACACTATGACGAGTTTACAGAATTTCGTCAGGGCAACCTATCAGTTCAGGAGGCCGTGAAGAAATTCAACAGGTTGGCCCGTCTGTGTCCAGAACTAGTCAGCTCAGAGAAGGAACGAGTACGGTTGATGCTGAAGATGCTCAGACCAGAGATCGCAATGAATGTGGCTGGTGGCGTTCATAGGCCACAAACCACAGAGGAGCTAGTGAGTAGTGCTCGATCACCGAGCACTATCAAGATCACCCAGCAGAAGCAGGTTTTCACAGAGCCCAAGGGCAAGCGGCTCGGTACTCAGAAACAACAGGACATAGCTCCAACTGGGGAAACGTAAGGCAAGCGGTGATCCAAAAGGAGGACCAGTGGAAAACATTCCAGACATCCCAGTGTGCTACTTGGGAAACATCATCCGGAGTTTGCCACAAGGGCACGCGGATTGTTTTGAATGTGACGAAGGAACATGGCTAGCAAAGGTTCGAACAAGAACAGTCTTCCTCACCGTACAAGATGGAGCTCACCAAATACACCGATGTATCGCCTTAGATGGTCCATGATCGGTCAGGCATTAGAAGCCCCACGGCTACCACGAATGCCGTGATTTTCTCACCGACCGCAGAGGACGAGCAAATGCCTCGGCAGTTGTCACAGGTCGATCGTATTTTACAGATAATGCAACTGCCTTATTCGATATCGGGCAACCCACTCTTATGTATCCAGGGCGTTTGCAGTAGCAACAACTCCAGAAGTACTCAATAGTCAGTTTCTGACAACGCTACCCTCAGGAGACATTATGGTATCTACACACTGGCTCAGAGCAGTGCCAGTCATTATAGCAGACAGAGAACTTTTTGGTGATCTGATAGTGCTAGAAATGACTGACTACGATGTCATCCTTGGGATGGATTTTCTGATCAGATACGGCGCTTCTATAGAGTGCCGTAAACAGAAGGTCATATTCCAACCTGAAGCAGGAGTACAGTTTGAGTACATGGGAAAACCAAAGAGAAAAGCCAGGAAGTTTCTCTCAGCACTGAAAGCACAGCAGCTAATGGATTCAGGATGCATGGGATTTTTAGCAAATGTAGTCAACACCAGCCAGGACAAGAACCAACAGCTATCAGAGGTTCGAGTCGTTTGTGACTACCCAGCAGTCTTCCCTGAAGAGTTACCAGGCTTAGCACCAGACAGGGAGATTGAATTTGAGATAGAGCTCATTCCCGGCACAAATCCAATTTCCAAGGCACCGTACCGCATGGCTCCAGCTGAACTGAAGGAACTTCAGGAGCAATTGCAGGAGCTTCTTGACAAGGGTTTCATACGCCCTAGTCACTCACCATGGGGAGCACCTGTGTTGTTCGTGAAGAAGAAGGATGGAAGCATGCGCCTATGCATAGACTACCGTGCCTTGAACCAGGTCACAATTAAAAACAGGTACCCTCTCCCCAGGATAGATGACCTGTTTGACCAGCTAAAGGGAGCCACAGTGTTCTCTAAAATTGACCTCAGATCAGGATATCACCAGGTTAGAGTCAAGGAAGGTGATATACCTAAAACGGCTTTCAGGACCAGATACGGACATTATGAGTTCGTAGTCATGCCTTTCGGCGTGACAAATGCTCCAGCTACTTTCATGGACCTCATGAACAGAGTATTCAGAGAATACTTAGACAAGTTTGTCATCGTGTTCATCGATGACATTCTTATCTATTCAGGCACTCAGGAGGACCATGCAGAGCATCTGAAGACAGTTTTGCAGATCCTTCAGCAGAACCAGCTGTACGCCAAATTCACGAAATGTGAATTCTGGCTAGACCAGGTAGCCTTTCTCGGTCACATCATCTCCAAAGATGGTGTTATGGTAGATCCCAGCAAAATAGAAGCAGTAAGTAACTGGAAGAGACCCAGGAACGCCAGTGAAATCAGAAGTTTTCGGGATTAGCAGCTACTACAGAAATTGTGAGAGGACTTCTCCAGATAGCCTCCCAACCGATTCTCACCGGAAGAACAAGAAATTTCAGGATGAGGATCATGAGAAGTGAACTAAAACGAGATTGACCGGTGCTCTATTTTAGCCATACCGAAAAACATGATAACTTCGACATCTACAAGGACGCCTAAATTGGGATTAGGAGCGATCGATAAAGCGGGGCAAGGTGATCGCCTATGCCTCCAGACAACTCAAGGATTATGAGAGGAATTATCCTACTCACGACCTTGAGCTTGCAGATGTGTTCGCTCTCAAGATTTGGAGACATTATTTGTATGAGCGCAGAGTGTATACAGATCATCAAAGTCTGAAGTATTTCTTTACTCGAAGGATCTGAATAGCGCAGATGGTTAGAGCTGGTCAAGGACTATGATATAGATATCCTCTACCATCCAGGAAAGCTAATAAGGTAGCAGACGCAGGAAGTCCGGTGCTACCTTACTATCTTTAGCTATGTCACCACCCCTAAGGAAGGAGATTACGCTTTTAGTCTCGAGCTTATAGTCGGGCAGCTTTCCACTATGTCCTTAGCATCTACCTTGCTTGATGATATCCAGATGCTCAGGAGCAGGATCCTAATCCAGAAAATCAAGCAAGGGTTAGTAGAATAGAAAGTGGAGAGTTCAGAGTGTCCGCCAGCGGGGTGTTTGTGGTGATGGACTTTGTGTTCCGGATCAGGAGGAACTACGAAATAGATTCTAGATGAGGCCCACAGGACTCCTTATGCGATGCATCCTGGTTCCACCAAAATGTATCAGGATCTGAAGAAACGATTTTGGTGGCACGGGATGAAGTGAGATATCGCCAGATACGTCAGCATCTGTCTAACCTGACAGAGGGTTAAGGCGGAACATCAGCGACGAGGAGGAGTTCTGGAGCCGATCCAGATTCCAGAATGGAAGTGGGAGGAAATCTCTATGGACTTCATAGTGGGATTACCGAACCATGAATGGTTTTGATGCTATCTGGGTAATAGTCGACAAGTTGACTAAATCAGCCCACTTCTTAGCTATCGAATATCCTATTCCATGGAGCAGCTCAATTGTATCTCAAGGAGATTGTCAGTCGCATGGAGTCCCACGAACCATTATATCAGAGACAATAGATTTACATCACATCGAAGTGTGTACAACAACTATGGGCACCCGCTAAAATTCAAGACCTTCCATCCTCGATGATGGTCGACGAGCGAGTAAATCGTGCACTGAAGATATGCTCCGGCTTGTGCCCTAGATTTCAAGGAAGTTGGTGCAAATATCCGAGTCTAGCAGAATTTGCATACAACAACTATCGTGCCACTATCGGCATGACACCTTATGAGGCACTCTATGGGCGGAGGTGCAGATCACCAACCTGCTGGTATGAGAGTGGTGAACAGAAGGAACTAGAGCTTCAGACAGATCTAGTAGCAGATGCCACAGCAGCAGAAGAGCTATGCTGATACACGACGCAGACCCCTAGAGTTTTCAGTTGGGGATACAGTTTTCCTCAGAGTAGCTCCCATGAAGGGAGTCATGCGTTTTGGGAAAAAGGGCAAGCTAACTCCCAGATATGTGGGACCATACCTTATCACGAAGAGAGTGGGCAAGGTAGCATATGAGCTAGAGCTACCTCAGGAGATGTCAGCTGTCCACAACGTATTTCATGTCTCCATGCTGAAGAAGCATATTCCGGACGCCACCCAGGTGATTGAGCCCCAGTTGGTACAGGTCCGTGATGATCTCAACTATGACAGTCGGCCTATTCAGATAATAGACCGAGCAGTAAAGAAATTACGGAACAAGGAAGTACCATTAGTCAAAGTCAGCTGGCAAAATCACACAGCAGTAGAGGCGACTTGGGAGACAGAGGCTAGCATGAGACAGAAGTACCCAGAATTGTTTTAAGTTCGGGGATGAACTTTTTATAAGGTATGGGGGATTGTAAAGCCCGAAAAATTCCCAAATTTATTTTAGAATTATTCTATGATTTTTCTGGAATTTTTAGATATTTTTCCGGAATTTTTCGAGTAGCGGAAGTAGCAAAAATAATTGGAACCGTAAAATAGCTTAGGCGGGAATCGAACCCGATACCTATGGTTTACGGATAAGTTTAGTAACCGGTGTACCCAGCAGGGCTGTGCTGAAAGAAAGGAGAACCAAATATATTTATATTAGAGTTGGGTTCATTAAACCACTTAATATAAATTAAAAACTTAAAGAGGGTTTGGTTTATTTGAGAAGTTTGGTTCGGCAAAATCCCTCTCCATCGAAGCCCTCACGCCTCTCTTCCTCTCGGTTCCTCTCTTCTCTCGGCACCCCCAAGCACAAGCAAAAAGGAACCTAGGGTTCCTTCCATAAGGGTCACGAGAGCACCTTCTGGCAAGATCTTCGATACAAGGACGTTCCCCTCCGCGAGAGGAACGCGTAGACGCAAGCAGCTCGTCGAGAAGGTCTTCGTCTCCGGAAACCTAACGCTTAGATTTGTAAGAATCTTTGCACACGAGGTAAGAAACCCCTCACCTGCAGTATAATTGCTCTCGCTTGTTAGTTTTGGCGTTAGTTCAGTAGTTTTACAGTTTTCAGTTTTAGAGTGTGTTTTTAGTGCACACCAAGCATTCGGTAGAATGCCTAGTTCAGAAGGATGCACCAGTAGGCGTCCTAACAGCATGTAAAACGTATTAGAAACATTTTACTCAGTTTATTATCAGTTATTACAGCTATATGGATCAGATATCCATTGGGCGGGCTTCCACAGTAGCCTCTAGGTTCAGATAACCTAGCTCTAGGTTCAGATAACCTAGAACAGCAAAGTAAAATAAAACAGTATTCAGTATTTTACTTTTATTCAGTTGGCACTGTATTTGGATCAGATATCCATGGGCTAGACTCCCACAGTCGTCCCTAGGTTCAGATAACCTAGTAACCCTGCTGGATTCGGAACTTGCAATCCCGGGTCTCGTAGGGATGCGCGCACAGTAAGTACAGATGCCAGGGCCCCAGCAGTATGTTTAGTATTTTCATCTATTATATGTATAGTTTTCAAATTTGAAACCAGTGATGAGAACACTAATTTAGCTTTCAGTTCAGTTCAGGTTCAGTTTACATGAGTTGAGTTCACGTACAGATTTAGAGATATGCATGATTAGTTCAGTTTCATGTTCAGTTATATGCTATGCTATGTTTCAGTTCCAGTTTATGCTTTGTATGATACCATGCCATGCCATGCTTGCATATTCAGTATGTTTCAAACAGCATGATTTAAAAACATAATCGCATCGTTGCATGTTTTAGTGAGGTAGATGGTTTCTTACTAAGCTTTAAGCTTACAGATACTATTCTCCTTATACTGCAGATACAGGAAAAAGGAAAATGGACTAGCAGTGGAGGCTGGAGGTCAATGCAGATGAGGATGTGTGTGTGGAACTGGAATGAAAGATCTCAGGGATCTAACAAGCTTTATTTATGCATTAGAACTCGTTAGCATTTACGTTCAGTACTTTCAGCTTATTAGTTTTGATATTTTCATTTTCATGCAATTTAGATTTGGAACGCATTGAACTATGAAAGAATGTTTTAAAATGTCAGTAACCATGTTGGAATGTTAACTGCAAGTGGTTAGAATTTTTATTAGGCATTAGATAGTTTATATGTGGAGTTGGCATGACCCAGTTTCTGAATTCAGAATGTCAGGTTCAAAATCAGAAACCCTGATCGGTCAGCCGACCGATCATAAATGGGTTGGTGCCACTGGATCGGTCAGCCGACCGACCCAGGCACGAACAGAGAGTTGACAAGGGTTATGGATCGGTCAGCCGACCGATCCAGATGCGAACAGAAACATAGGAAGTGCACTGATCGGTCTACCGACCGATCAGGGTACTCCTGGATCGGTCGGTAGACTGATCCAGCGGCGTACAGAATTGCTGGGTCACGAAAGATGGCCACCGATCGGTCTCCTTGACCGATCAGGGACCATCTGAATCGGTCGGTAGACCGATCCAGTTGCGTACAAAACGCAGCAGAAGCATGGAGGCTCACTGATCGGTCTTCCGACCGATCCAGAGGGTGCCTCCGTGCCAGTATCAGCTGGAACGATCTGTGAATCGTTCCAATGGCTCAATCGACTCACGGATCGGTTGAAATGTCTGATTTAGCAGGACATCCAAGAGGCATAGATTGTCTCTCCTAGCATGTGTACAACACTTAGGTACTCTTAGAACGTCAAGTTAAGACTTCACAGTAATTAGTTTAACTAATTTTAAATTAGCTCAGTTTTCCGCAGAGTCAGTACAGCAGTATTGTAGCGATTCGCCTTACAGCCTAGTCAGTAGAAGGCGGGTCGTTCCAGTGGTTTCTCATCTCGGAAGATCGTTGCCCACACAACGTCCGAGGTTAGAAGAGAAATACGGTAGAAGATTAAGAGGTCTTTCTAGAAGGTATAACTAGTAATTTTTCTTTTCCGCATCATGCTAGTTATTTATGGAAATAATACCAAATACAAGAGGCTTACGTTCTAGTATTTCGAATATGTTTTTCGAAGTTGTGTTCTTTTATTTTTTCTTTCCCTTGTGATTTGATTGTTCTTTTTGGTTAACCTAAAGTTATTTTAGGAAATTAAATATTAGATTTCTATAAAAGATTTTGTCTAGTCGGTGGTGGTTGCTCCTATATCCAAGAAGGTCATGTGCCTCACCACGTCAGTACTGGGAACCAATTATGGAAATTAATATTTAATGAAATTAATAACTTAAGGTGATTTGGGTCGAACGTGTTAAGTTCCACAGGAGACCCAAGTCAAAACCTAAAAGAACGAATAGATTAAGTTTTGGATCAAACGTGTTAAGTTCCGCAGGCGATCCAAAATTTAATTTAAAAGAACACATGGTAGCTAGGAAAAGGCTCAGACTTTTGTACAAAATTTTTGTACAGTGGAACCTCTAGGTTTTCCGAGTAGCAACCAACAACAATAAAGAAGACCAAGATCTGGAGCTTCCAAAGCTTCCTGAGCACAAGAGACCAACCAACACTATTGTCAGTGACCTAAGACCAGGGTGGGAATCCCTGGCTAGGCCCTCCGATGCTCAAGTCAGTGATCTTTCTTAGTGTGGAAGAAGGAAGAAGATGAACAGTAACTGAAAACTAGGGTTGTGAGTGTGAGCATCTGCATACTTGGCCAATGGAGAGGATTCTCCTTTTTATACCACTTCATATAACCTCCATAGTCATGAAGTGGACCCCGGTTTGATAGAGTTTGTTATGAGATGATGTCAGCCATGTACTTGCAAACAATAGCTTTTAAGGAATCTTTTTTGGAACTCCAGATGTACCTTCTTTGTCGTCTAGTACCTGTAGAAGAGTCTAGAAATATTCTTCCCGCCAAATTAGTCAACATGTTATACCATCACATAAGTTATTCATGAATATTCTTGGCCCATTTGTTCTTGCCCTGTCTTATATCGAGTTATATTTATCATTCATGTTTGCTTACCCTGTCTTCACTATGTTATAGCCAGTCCGATATTATACTATGCTTTATATTGGAAAGAATTGAACCTAAGTTATGTCCGGGCTGGTTGTTACTGTTGTTCATCATAGGTCCTGACCGTCTAGCAATATATTATAAATTCCGTAAAGCCTTATATCTTTTCATACCCGGGCGATCATACAAACTCAACAAACACTAGTCTATGTTCAGATGTGCTAACTCAAACAATCTCGACTTATCTATCTTACAACGCTTAATCCCGGTCGATATTAGCCTACCTTTCTTAAAGCATATCCCGACCGATATTGCTCTATCATTCTCCAGGTATATACCGACCGATATTGCTCTATCCTTCATTAGGTATTATCTTGACTGTTTTGGACTATCTTTCTCCAGGTATATCCCGACCGATATTACTTTATCCTTCTCTAGGTATATTCTGACCGATATTAGCCTACCTTCTCCAGGAATATCTAGACCGATATTGGCCTACCTTCTTAATTCTGTTATCTCCTTTTCCTTCTTCACCGAGGACCTATTAAACCTAACCCATATCGATCATCAATATATTTTTTTCATTATATATAATTATCTAAATTATTAACTAAATTTTAAGATTTTTATAGTAAAAAAGTTTAATAAATACAATTTAAAGCATATTTTATAATAAAATTAATAATTTTAGTAAAAAAAAGTGATGTTACTTTTACACTAAATTATATGTAACAAATATTTTTATTATAAAAGGTGATTACGCTCACCCTATGAGGCCCTTACAACCGGTCCTAAAGTTATATAAAGGGAGGTAAATCACGGGTTTAATTTATAGCCTACCACCAAGTGGTTAGGCGGTGGAAGGGGTTTTTTTTTCAAAAGGATATGCACCCTCAGAGAATTGATCCTTTGCCCCGTACCTAGTCTACCCCGCTTTAGCCAAATGGGAACCTCGTGGGGACTATAGTTACCAAATCTTGACACTTATAAGCATTGTTATAATTTGTTAATTTTTTTGCTATAATATAGTTTAGTGTATTTTTAAGATTACTAATAAAAATTTCAATAATTTTTTCAAATGATAAATTTATATTTAATTTAAATGCTTTTATAGAATGTATATTCATTTTTGATAGGCTCAATATTTCTATTAGTTTTAAAAAATAATTTGTAGTATATTATCTTAGATCACTTAAATAAGATTCATGCACATACCTTAATTTGATATTTTTAAAAGTAGTTTATTTAAGATATATTTATTCCTTATAAATATGACTAATCATACTGTCTAGGGGGATCCAAGCAAAGCCAACATTGCATGTTACGATTTCCAATTAATTGATTCCTTGGGAAAAATATGCCTTGTCCTTTTTCCGCAATTTCAGGAAGTTGGTTAACTGCATATTAGTAAATATAAATGAGTACTCTTAGTATTTGTAATTTGATAATCATACACACAAAAATAAATATTTTCTATAAAAACTTTGAGATTTAAATTTAGGAACAATAAAGATAAGGTGATTATCTAAATATGTAATGTCACTTAGTTTCATAGCATATTTCACTCCGATGCCTTGAGATTTATGCTTTCAAACAATGTATGAAAATAATATTAATAACTTACATAGTAATTCAAAAAAATCAATTCCTGTCGAAGATGGTATAGGAGCAAGCTCTCGAGATGTTGTCGGAATAATAAAAATAGATAACATAAAGAGGATAGCTAAGCTAATTTTCCTTGTGTCCATTATCATGTCTCTAATATTAAGATGGATGTGAAACACAAACTTGATTAGCTTTTAAATTTAATTGAATAATATGTCCATTTGGATCTACTATTTATATGGTTAGAAACATATGTAACTTTTATGTGATAAGGATAACTTAAGATTTTATACTTTCAACGTAGGAAGTTATTTAAAGTATGTAAAGAAATGTTTATTTTGTATAAAGATAAATTGATAATTATAATATTTTTAAGTTACATAAATGGTCTTGAAAATTATTATGCCAACAAAAACATATGTAAGAAAATTTCACATTATCATTTAATTTTTTTAAAAATTATCATAACCATATTAGTGATCCATTCCTATCATGAGCGGAAAAATACAAGATCCTCTTATCCAGCGGATCCATGCAAAGGGAAGAAACAATTTTCATGGAAATAATCTATGCTAAGCTATATTATAGGATTATACCTTTGTTGCGTGCCCTTCGTAATCCCGACAACAACCTTTTCTTTGGATCTTGATCTCAGCACGTTCAAGCGTCCGTGCCTCTATGGTATCCACACGAACATATCCTTCGTTCATCGCACAAATGAAGCTTTCAGAGAAGAACCATCTTCTTGTGAAAGCAAGAAGCATAGTTCGGCCAAACATCATGAATCGACCATGGAAGGAGGAGGAAGAAGATGGAATCTCAAGAGTCACCTTTTTTTCATCTAATGAAAAATAAAATCCAAAAACCTATTTATATTCATCTAATGAATACCAAGAGTTTTTTATCTCATTTTATTCCGCTTAATGGGTTGGATTTATTATATTGGATTAACCATTAATCCAATAACCCAATAAGTCTAACCCATTGAGTCTAACTCATTAATCCAATGTGTCTAATTCGGATTGGACTCAATCCAATGAGTGGGTTCATTTGAGTCTAACTCAATTAGAAACCAAAAGGCCTAATCATCTCATGATTGGCTCTTAGGGCTAATTACTAACACGAAACTCCTCCAACCATGAGTTGACAGAGGAGAAATCCAATTTGGGTGAGTTTTAGAGTTGAATTTCAATTCTGCTTTGATTTGATTTGTTAATTGATGATGTTGTTAAGTTTGGTTGTATATGGATTACTAAATATGAATGTGAATTGGAGGAGAAAATGATTGTGTTGATTGAAAATTATTGGATTTGTTGGATGATATGATTAAACCTAACCTAATCATGTGGATGGACTATGTAGGTTGGGTTTATGATGCTTAATAGTTGACTCAAGTTAGCTTAATCCAGTGTAGAATTGTAATTCTTTATGGATGGGTTGATTGATTGATAATGAAGTAACTGAGTTTTAGATTGATTATGCTTCCAGTATACTCTAATTGGAGATTAAATGGTTAGGGTTGCTTAATCTATTTAGTTATGAAATTAGAGCTTCATTTATAAGTTGATTTCTCTAGTTGAATTAATTCACTAAGATTTTATCTACGAAGAAGTATTGGATTACCAAATGGAATGGAAACATAGTTACCTAATCGAATTAGGATTGAGTTATGGGGTTTAGCTAGTTGTTGTATATGTGATTAGCTAAACCATATATCATATTGTTTGTAGGACGTTGATTCGAGATAAGTGTATCGATGTGAGATTTTTTACCACGATCGACATATAAAGGCAGGTACTTCTCGCTTTATCTCTTTAGTACATTGATCTTAATTCATGAGCTAAATATTCAGATAGTTACTGTGTTTATCCTGACTCCACTCGTATTTTTCTAGTGCTTGATGCTTATCCACCCGATCTTTGAGCTACTCATTTCTATATCTATACAGTTTCTCTTGTCATCTATGATATTTAGCAGATACTAGATACCGTGCTTACTTGCTTGAATGTTGTTTATTTACACACCTCACTAAGCATGCTGGCTTCATGTAGCATTCCTGATTTCTATTTATATATATATGATGACTGCTACATTTTACGCATCATACCATTGCATGTATAGCGACGACCATTTCTCCCTTGTGGTTGAGAGGGTCGTTGGCCAGGGCCACACGATCGGCCACTCATGGGTAGTGGTAGCTGGAGCGTGCCGCTTGTCCTGTCGTGCTCCCACTCGCTTACTCATGGGTAGTGACAGCTGGAGTTGCGAGCAGCAGGAACCCTCGCCGCAGACGTAGCTAGTTAGCTACTATGCAACTGTCCCCTCGGCCAATCGAGAGTAGTGGTAGATGGAGTGGTGTATAGTCTGTCACTGACCTGACCTCTCGACCATACAGGGGTCATGGTGCAGAGGGGTGGGCGGGAGTGACCATCCGTGCGTACGCTGTTATTATTATACCTGCTAATGTTGTTGCTTACTTATGCTGATATGCTTACATAGGTTTAGATATATACCTATGGTATGTGTTTAGGCACTGTCTTACTTATTGTTAATATGTATATACCTCACATGTTACCCATGTATTTATGAGCAGTATTGTAGCATGTATTTGCTACTCCTGACTTTCAATTAATAGCCTAGGATATGGTTTCAATTATGGACACATATTATGATATCACTGTAGTATCTGCTATTTCCCTACGAGACTGTATACCTTGTATCTCTAGTTCTTTATTATGTTCATGCACCATCTGTCTATTACCCACTGAGTCCCATAACGCACTACCCCATAAACTGGTTTATTTCGCCAGGTAGCAGATAAAGGATTTATGGAGTCGCCTGGAGATCATGTCCGCCAGTCCTATGTCACATCGAGCTTCTCCTACCGTTAGTGCTTCCATTCTCATTATTGGTTTTGCACTTGTTCTTGTATTTGTGTATTCTTTTATATGGAGTTTTGTTTTGTGAAATCTTGTATTTGGTTTGGTGATGATGTGTCCAGCCGAGCCGGCTCGAAGTTAGTTGTTTTGTTCGTTTCATGTTCGTTATTTTGTGATTTCTGCTAAGCTATGTTTCAGCCATGTGGGCTGACTATTAACTACATTGGTTGTGATTATTTCAAGTCGTGTGGGCTACTTATAAACTATAATATACTTTAGTATATTCTTAAGATTACTAATAAAAATTTCAATAATTTTTTCAAATGTTAAATTTATATCTAATTTAAATGCTTTTATAGAAAGTATATTCATTTTTGATAGGCTCAATATTTCTATTAATATTATAAAAAATAATTTGAAGTATATTATCTTAGTTCACTTAAATAAGATTCATGCACATGCCTCAATTAGATATTTTTAAAAGTAGTTTATTTAAGATATATTTATTTCTTATAGATATGACTAATCATGCAGTCTAGGGGGATCCAAGCAAAGCCAACATTTCGTGTTACGATTTCCAATTAATTGATTCCTTGGGAAAAATATGCCTTGTCCTTTTTCTGCAATTTCAGCAAGTTGGAGAACTGCATATTAGTAAATTGAAATGAGTACTCTTAGTATTTGTAATTTGATAATCATACACACAAAAATAAATATTTTGTATAAAAACTTTGAGATTTAAATTTAGGAACAGTAAAGATAAGGTGATTATCTAAATATGTAATGTCACTTAGTTTCATAGCATATTTCACTCCGATGCCTTTAGATTTATGCTTTCAAACAATGTATGAAAATAATATTAATAGCTTACATAGTAATTCAATAAAATCAATTCCTATCGAAGATGGTGTAGTAGCAAGCTCTCTAGATGTTGTCGGAATAATAAAATTGGATAACATAAAGAGGATAGCTAAGCTAATTTTACTTGAGTCCATTATCATGTCTCTAATATTAAGATGGATGTGAAAATCAAACTTGATTAGCTTTTAAATTTAATTAAATAATATGTCCATTTGGATCTGCTATTTATATGGTTAGAAACATATGTTACTTTTATGTGATAAGGATAACTTAAGATTTTATTCTTTCAACGTAGGAAGTTATTTAAAGTATGTAAAGAAATGTTTATATTGTATAAAGATAAATTGATAATTATAATATTTTTAAGTTACCTAAATGGTCTTGAAAATTATTATGCCAACAAAAAAAACATGTAAGAAAACTTCACATTAGCAATTAATTTTTTTTAAAAATTATCATAACCATATTAGTGATCCATTTCTATCATGAGCAGAAAAATACTATATCCTCTTATCCAGCGGATCCATGCAAAGGGAAGAAACAATTTTCATGGCAATAATCTATGCTAAGCTACATGATAGGATTATACCTTTGTTGCGTGCCCTTCGCAATCCCGACAGCAACATTTTCTTTGGATCCAGATCTCAGCGTGTTCAAGCGTCCGCGCCTCTACGGTATCCACACGAACATATCCTTCGTTCGTCGCACGAACGAAGCCTTCAGAGAAGAACCATCTTCTTGTGATAGCAAGAAGCATGGTTCTACCAAACATCAAGAATCGACCATGGAAGGAGGAGGAAGAAGATGGAATCTCAAGAGTCACCTTTTTTTCATCTAATGAAAAATAAAATCCAAAAACCTATTTATATTCATCTAATGAATACTAAGGGTTTTTTATCTCTTTGTATTCCTTTTAATGGGTTGGATTTATTATATTGGATTAACCATTAATCCAATAACCCAATGAGTCTAACCCATTGAGTCTAACCCATTAATCCAATGTGTCTAATTCGGATTGGACTCAATCCAATGAGTGGGTTCATTTGAGTCTAACTCAATTAGTAACTAAAAGGCCTAATCATCTCATGATTGGCTCTTAGGGAAAATTACTAACACGAAACTCCTCCAGCCATGAGTTGACAGAGGAGAAATCCAATTTGGGTGAGTTTTAGAGTTGAATTTCAATTCTGCTTTGATTTGATTTGTTAATTGATGATGTTGTTAAGTTTGGTTGTATATGGATTACTAAATATGAATGTGAATTGGAGGAGAAAATGATTGTGTTGATTGAGAATTATTGGATTTGTTGGATGATATGATTAAACCTAAACTAATCATGTGGATGGACTATGTAGGTTGGGTTTATGATGCTTAATAGTTGACTCAAGTTAGCTTAATCCAGTGTAGTTGTAATTCTTTGTGGATGGGTTGATTGATTGATAATGAAGTAACTGAGTTTTAGATTGATTATGCTTCCAGTATACTCTAATTGGAGGTTAAATGGTTAGGGTTGCTTAATCTATTTAGTTATGAAATTAGAGCTTCATTTATAAGTTGATTTCTCTAGTTGAATTAATTCACTAAGATTTTATCTACGAAGAAGTATTGGATTACCAAATGGAATGGAAACATAGTTACCTAATCGAATTAGGATTGAGTTATGGGGTTTAGCTAGTTGTTGTATATGTGATTAGCTAAACCATATATCGTATTATTTGCAGGACGTTGATTCGAGATAAGTGTATCGACGTGAGATTTTTTACCACGATTGACATATAAAGGCAGGTACTTCTCGCTTTATCTCTTTAGTACATTGATCTTAGTGCATGAGCTAAATATTCATATAGTTACTGTGTTTATCCTGACTCCACTCTTATTTTTCTAGTGCTTGATACTTATCCACCCGATCTTTGAGCTACACCTTTGTATATCTATACAGTCTATCTTGTCATCTATGATATTTAGCAGATACTAGATACCGTGCTTACTTGCTTGAATGTTGTTTATTTACACACCTCACTAAGCATGCTGGCTTCATGTAGCATTCCTGATTTCTATTTATATATATATGATGACTGCTACATTTTACGCATCATACCATTGCATGCATAGCGACGACCATTTCTCCTTTGTGGTTGAGAGGGTCGTTGGCCAGGGCCACACGATCGGCCACTCATGGGTAGTGGTAGCTGGAGCGTGCCGCTTGTCCTGTCGTGCTCCCACTCGCTTACTCATGGGTAGTGACAGTTGGAGTTGCGAGCAGCAGGAACCCCCGTCGCAGACGTAGCTAGTTAGCTACTATGCAATTGTCCCCTCGGCCAATCGAGAGTAGTGGTAGATGGAGTGGTGTATAGTCTGTCACTGACCTGACCTCTCGACCATACAGGGGTCATGGTGCAGAGGGGTGGGCGGGAGTGACCATCCGTGCGTACACTGTTATTATTATACCTGCTAATGCTGTTGCTTACTTATGCTGATATGCTTACATAGGTTTAGATATATACCTATGGTATGTGTTTAGGCACTGGCTTACTTATTGTTAATATGTATATACCTCACATGTTACCCATGTATTTATGAGCAGTACTGTAGCATATATTTGATACTCCTGACTTTCGATTAATAGCCTAGGATATAGTTTCAATTATGGACACATATTATGATATCACTGTAGTATCTGCTATTTTCTTACGAGACTGTATACCTTGTATCTCTAGTTCTTTATTATGTTCATGCACTATCTGTCTATTACCCGCTGAGTCCCATAACGCACTACCCCATAAACTGGTTTATTTCGCCAGGTACCAAATAAAGGATTTATGGAGTCGCCTGGAGATCATGTCCGCCAGTCCTATGTCACATCGAGCTTCTCCTACCGTTAGTGCTTCCATTCGCATTATTGGTTTTGCACTTGTTCTTGTATTTGTGTATTCTTTTATATGGAGTTTTGTTTTGTGAAATCTTGTATTTGGTTTGGCGATGATGTGTCCAGCCGAGCCGGCTCGCAGTTAGTTGTTTTGTTCGTTTCATGTTCGTTATTTTGTGATTTCTGCTGAGCTATGTTTCAGCCATGTGGGATGACTATTAACTACATTGGTTGTGATTATTTCAAGCCGTGTGGGCTACTTATAAACTGCTGGTGTGTTTATATCTAGCCGTGTGGGCTAAAGTATATAGCTGATGAGTATGCTTGTGGATGTATGTATATATACTTCAGATTGTCATTGTTACAGGGGATGTACTGTTCGATTTTTTTCGGACTACCTTACTCGCGAGGCATGACAGTTGTATCCCATAAGTATTAAACAACTACCTCTACACTTTTCCATATCATTGGGGGGTCATCTACCTAAATATATCTACTTAGTTATCCAAACCATGTATATACAGTCCATCGTAAACATCCTCATGGAATAAGATACCTCGATCCTCTATTGACTAGTCAAGTTAACAATGGTATATATATAATTCAGTCCTTTCTACGTCTGTACAAGTTATGTACTCAAGTGTTCCTTCTAGGTTATCTAACTAGTCACAAGCTACTCAAAGGTCAGAAACTCCATGAAATAGCTAGGCTAAATTGGTCCTCTATTGATCGAGACAACATGAATTAATTGATCCATTACTAACCAAGCCAATAATTGTATAATACTCTATCTTTCACCTAGATGGTAGTAGCAAGAGTTGGTACGACCGGTGGTAGGGTAGGATTATTTCTCTGAGACTATAATCTCTAATCTCCACTAGGTTGTTGATAGATTCGACCCTCACTTTGCAACTCGATATCAGTCGGTGCTACTAGAGAATCAACATTCTCTTCATCAAGGTAGAGTCTTCCACGTGTCAACTAATCACTTCCATTGTCAACAATGACCACAAATTAAAATAGAGCTGATTGACTAAGTATCTTCATGCTACACCAAGTTAATGAATACCTACTAGACAGGTATAGAAATAGATACACAATCCAACTAAATTGGAAAGTGTCTATCCATGACGTATAAAAGGTAGTCAACACAAAAGATAAGGTAATCACCAGAAATATAACTTCTTTTCCTATATCTTGGAGATGCCCTACAGTTGCCTAGTCCTAGAACTCAAAAGTCGCATCGAAAAAAACAAACCATAAAATCAGAAACATGTATAATAGACCTCGTAAACCTATGACTCTGAAACCAGTATCAAGCAATCAAAAATTGGTATCAAGGACTAGAAATCCATGTGGGACATGATGTTGAGAGATAAAGGGTTAATTTCAATAAAAAATGGATTGTTTACAAGGAATCTAAGAAACAAAATTCCTATCTTGGAGTATTTAATAGAAGCTATGAATTAAAAGTTTTTTTTTAGGATATGGGATCGTGTGGAGTAAATGGTGAATCTATTCAGGTCAAATTTAAAGTTTTTTCCACAAATAATTAACTCTTCCATATAGTATTTTAGAAAAGCAGACCATGTTGAATTTCAACCAATATCTTTATATTATGGTTGTTGCTTTGCTTTGCAAGGTTAGATTTGCATCATCACATAACAAAGTTTTGATACATTATTTATGTCTCACTCAAAATATAAGGCTGAACTTAATATTTGTATTGAGACTCTTAAATTTCAAGTGAGATGGTAAGCTAATAAACAAGAATTTATAATTTTTTTATTGATTTAAAAGTATCAAAATAGTAATCATTGATTAGATCAGGAGAAGTTCAATGTATTGATAGGTTATATTTTTTATCAAAAATCAAATTTAAATTTTTTTTTTAGTTTGTATTTAAAAGTAAAGTTTTTTCTTGTATTGATTCAAAACTAAGCCATTTAATGAAACTTATAGTCATCTTTCAACTTTGTATCATTTTTGAAAATTTTGATGATGTTCATGTAACTTTGTGATTTTACAAGAAAACCTTTCTTTGAAACTTTAAAATTTTTAGTGATTTGTATATTTTTTTTCAAGCAACATAGGGTTAAACTTATGTTTTCATTTAAATATGTATGGATAATAATCAAAACATTTTTTTGATCAATTGAAATTTAGTAAAAAAATTTATGTTTTCATTTAAATATTTCATAGTATTGATAATTTTTTTTATTTATTATCATCAATATATTTTTTTCATTATATCTAATTATTTATATTATCAACTAAATGTTAGGATTTTTATAGTCAAAAAGTGAATAATTTCAATTTAAAGCATATTTTATATTAAAATTAATAATTTTAGTAAAAAAAAGTGATGCTATTTTTACACTAAATTATATGTAACAAATATTTTTATTATAAAAGGTTATTAAGCTCACCCTATGAGGCCCTTACAACCGATCCCTAAGTTATATAAAGGGAGGTAAATCACGGGTTTAATTTATAGTCTACCGCCAAGTGGTTAGGGGGTGGAAGGGGTTTTTTTTTTCAAAAGGATATGCACCCTCGGAGAATTGGTCTTTTGCCCCGTACCTAGTCTGCCTCCCTTTAGCCAAATGGGAACCTCGTGGGGACTATAGTTACCAAATCTTGATACTTATAAGCATTGCTATAATTTGTTAATTGAATAGTTTCTTATTTACTTGTTCATTGCATCTTTTACTATAGCTTTATTTTAGTTAATATTAATATAAACTATAATATACTTTAGTATATTCTTAAGATTACTAATAAAAATTTCAATAATTTTTTCAAATGATAAATTTATATCTAATTTAAATGCTTTTATAGAAAGTATATTCATTTTTGATAGGCTCAATATTTCTATTAATATTTTAAAAAATAATTTGAAGTGTATTATCTTAGATCACTTAAATATGATTCATGCACATACCTCAATTAGATATTTCTAAAAGTAGTTTATTTAAGATATATTTATATCTTATAGATATGACTAATCATGCGGTCTAGGGGGATCCAAGCAAAGCCAACATTTCATGTTACGATTTCCAATTAATTGATTCCTTGGGAAAAATATGCCTTGTCCTTTTTCCGCAATTTTAGCAAGTTGGAGAACTGCATATTAGTAAATTGAAATGAGTACTCTTAGTATTTGTAATTTGATAATCATACACACAAAAATAAATATTTTGTATAAAAACTTTGAGATTTAAATTTAGGAACAGTAAAGATAAGGTGATTATCTAAATATGTAATGTCACTTAATTTCATAGCATATTTCACTCTGATGCCTTTAGATTTATGCTTTCAAACAATGTATGAAAATAATATTAATAGCTTACATAGTAATTCAATAAAATCAATTCCTGTCGAAGATGGTGTAGTAGCAAGCTCTCTAGATGTTGTCGGAATAATAAAAATGGATAACATAAAGAGGATAGCTAAGCTAATTTTACTTGAGTCCATTATCATGTCTCTAATATTAAGATGGATGTGAAAATCAAACTTGATTAGCTTTTAAATTTAATTGAATAATATGTCCATTTGGATCTACTATTTATATGGTTAGAAACATATGTTACTTTTATGTGATAAGGATAACTTAAGATTTTATTCTTTCAACGTAGGAAGTTATTTAAAGTATGTAAAGAAATGTTTATATTGTATAAAGATAAATTGATAATTATAATATTTTTAAGTTACCTAAATGGTCTTGAAAATTATTATGCCAACAAAAAAACATGTAAGAAAACTTCACATTAGCAATTAATTTTTTTTAAAATTATCATAACCATATTAGTGATCCATTTCTATCATGAGCGGAAAAATACTATATCCTCTTATCCAGCGGATCCATGTGAAGGGAAGAAACAATTTTCATGGCAATAATCTATGTTAAGCTACATGATAGGATTATACCTTTGTTGCGTGCCCTTCGCAATCCCGACAGCAACATTTTCTTTGGATCCAGATCTCAGGCGTTCAAGCGTCCACGCCTCTACGGTATCCACACGAACATATCCTTCGTTCGTCACACGAACGAAGCCTTTAGAGAAGAACCATCTTCTTGTGATAGCAAGAAGCATGGTTCGAACAAACATCAAGAATCGACCATGGAAGGAGGAGGAAGAAGATGGAATCTCAAGAGTCACATTTTTTTCATCTAATGAAAAATAAAATCCAAAAACCCATTTATATTCATGTTATGAATACCAAGGGTTTTTTGTCTCTTTGTATTCCTCTTAATGGGTTGGATTTATTATATTGGATTAACCATTAATCCAATAACCCAATGAGTCTAACCCATTGAGTCTAACCCATTAATCCAATGTGTCTAATTCGGATTGGACTCAATCCAATGAGTGGGTTCATTTGAGTCTAACTCAATTAGTAACTAAAAGGCCTAATCATCTCATGATTGGCTCTTAGGGAAAATTACTAACACGAAACTCCTCCAGCCATGAGTTGACAGAGGAGAAATCCAATTTGGGTGAGTTTTAGAGTTGAATTTCAATTCTGCTTTGATTTGATTTGTTAAATGATGATGTTGTTAAGTTTGGTTGTATATGGATTCCTAAATATGAATGTGAATTGGAGGAGAAAATGATTGTGTTGATTGAGAATTATTGGATTTGTTGGATGATATGATTAAACCTAAACTAATCATGTGGATGGACTATGTAGGTTGGGTTTATGATGCTTAATAGTTGACTCAAGTTAGCTTAATCCAGTGTAGTTGTAATTCTTTGTGGATGGGTTGATTGATTGATAATGAAGTAACTGAGTTTTAGATTGATTATGCTTCCAGTATACTCTAATTGGAGGTTAAATGGTTAGGGTTGCTTAATCTATTTAGTTATGAAATTAGAGCTTCATTTATAAGTTGATTTCTCTATTTGAATTAATTCACTAAGATTTTATCTACGAAGAAGTATTGGATTACCAAATGGAATGGAAACATAGTTACCTAATCGAATTAGGATTGAGTTATGGGGTTTAGCTAGTTGTTGTATATGTGATTAGCTAAACCATATATCGTATTATTTGCAGGACGTTGATTCGAGATAAGTGTATCGACATGAGATTTTTTACCATGATCGACATATAAAGGCAAGTACTTCTCGCTTTATTTTTTTAGTACATTAATCATAGTGCATGAGCTAAATATTCATATAGTTACTGTGTTTATCCTAACTTCACTCTTATTTTTCTAGTGCTTGATGCTTATCCACCCGATCTTTGAGCTACACATTTGTATATCTATACAGTCTATCTTGTCATCTATGATATTTAGCAGATACTAGATACCGTGTTTCCTTGCTTGAATGTTGTTTATTTACACACCTCACTAAGCATGCTGGCTTCATGTAGCATTCCTGATTTCTATTTATATATATATGATGACTGCTACATTTTACGCATCATGCCATTGCATGCATGGCGACGACCATTTCTCCCTTGTGGTTGAGAGGGTCGTTGGCCAGGGCCACACGATCGGCCACTCATGGGTAGTGGTAGCTGGAGCGTGCCGCTTGTCCTGTCGTGCTCCCACTCGCTTACTCATGGGTAGTGACAGCTGGAGTTGCGAGCAGCAGGAACCCCCGTCGCAGACGTAGCTAGTTAGCTACTATGCAACTGTCCCCTCGGCCAATCGAGAGTAGTGGTAGATGGAGTGGTGTATAGTCTGTCACTGACCTGACCTCTCGACCATACAGGGGTCATGGTGCAGAGGGGTGGGCGGGAGTGACCATCCGTGCGTACGCTGTTATTATTATACCTGCTAATGCTGTTGCTTACTTATGCTGATATGCTTACATAGGTTTAGATATATACCTATGGTATGTGTTTAGGCACTGGCTTACTTATTGTTAATATGTATATACCTCACATGTTACCCATGTATTTAAGAGCAGTACTGTAGCATGTATTTGCTACTCCTGACTTTCGATTAATAGCCTAGGATATGGTTTCAATTATGGACACATATTATGATATCACTGTAGTATCTGCTATTTCCCTACGAGACTGTATACCTTGTATCTCTAGTTCTTTATTATGTTCATGCACTATCTGTCTATTACCCGCTGAGTCCCATAATGCACTACCCCATAAACTGGTTTATTTCGCCAGGTAGCAGATAAAGGATTTATGGAGTCGCCTGGAGATCATGTCCGCCAGTCCTATGTCACATTGAGCTTCTCCTACCTTTAGTGCTTCCATTCGCATTATTGGTTTTGCACTTGTTCTTGTATTTGTGTATTCTTTTATATGGAGTTTTGTTTTGTGAAATCTTGTATTTGGTTTGGTGATGATGTGTCTAGCTGAGCCGGCTCACAGTTAGTTGTTTTGGTCGTTTCATGTTCGTTATTTTGTGATTTCTGCTGAGCTATGTTTCAGCCATGTGGGCTGACTATTAACTACATTGGTTGTGATTATTTCAAGCCGTGTGGGCTACTTATAAACTGCTGGTGTGTTTTTATCTAGCCGTGTGGGCTAAAGTATATAGCTGATGAGTATGCTTGTGGATGTATGTATATATACTTCATATTGTCATTGTTACAGGGGATGTGTTGTCCGATTTTCGTCGCACTACCTTACTCTCGAGGCGTGACAGTTGTATCCCATAAGTATTAAACAACTACCTCTACACTTTTCCATATTATTGGGGGGTCATCTACCTGAATATATCTACTTAGTTATCCAAACCATGTATATATAGTGCATCGTAAAAGTCCTCATGGAATAAGATACCTCGATGCTCTATTGACTAGTCAAGTTAACAATGGTATATATATAATTCAGTCCTTTCTACGTCTGTACAAGTTATGTACTCAAGTGTTCCTTCTAGGTTATCTAACTAGTCACAAGCTACTCAAAGGTCAGAAACTCCATGAAATAGGCTAAATTGGTCCTCTATTGATCGAGACAACATGAAATAATTGATCCTTTACTAACCAAGCCAATAATTGTATAATACTCTATCTTTCACCTAGATGGTAGTAGCAAGAGTTGGTATGACCGCTGGTAGGGTAGGATTATTTCTCTGAGACTATAATCTCTAATCTCCACTAGGTTGTTGATAGATTCGACCCTCAATTTCCAACTCCATTTCAGTCGGTGCTACTAGAGAATCAACATTCTCTTCATCAAGGTAGAGTCTTCCACTTGTCAACTAGTCACTTCCATTGTCAACAATGACCACAATTGAAAATAGTGTTGATTGACTAAGTATCATCATGCTACACCAAGTTAATGAATACCTACTAGACAGGTATAGAAATAGATACACAATCTAACTAATTTGGAGAGTGTCTATCCATGACGTATAAAAGGTAGTCAACACAAAAGATAAGATAATCACCAGAAATATTACTTCTTTTCCTATATCATGGAGATGCCCTATAGTTGCCTAGTCCTAGAACTCAAAAGTCGCATCGAAAAAAATAAACCATAAAATCAGAAACATGTATAATAGACCTCGTAAACCTATGGCTCTGAAACCAATATCAAGCAATCAATAATTGGGATCAAGGACTAGAAATCCATGTGGGACATGATGTTGAGAGATAAAGGGTTAATTTCTATAAAAAATGGATTGTTTACAAGGAATCTAAGAAGCAAAATTCCTATCTTGGAGTATTTAATAGAAGCTATGAAATAAAAGTTTTTTTTTTAGGATATGGGTTCGTATGGAGTAAATGGTGAATCTATTCAGGTCAAATTTAAATTTTTTCCACAAATAATTAACTCTTCCATATAGTATTTTAGAAAAGCAGACCATGTTGAATTTCAACCAATATCTTTATATTATGGTTGTTGCTTTGCTTTGCAAGGTTAGATTTGCATCATCACATAACAAAGTTTTGATACATTATTTATGTCTCAATCAAAATATAAGGCTGAACTTAATATTTGTATTGAGACTCTTAAATTTCAAGTGAGATGGTAAGCTAATAAACAAGAATTTATAATTTTTTTATTGAATCAAAAGTATCAAAATAGTAATCATTGATTAGCTCAGGAGAAGTTCAATGTATTGATAGGTTATATTTATATCAAAAATCGAATTTAAATTTTCTTTTTAGTTTGTATTTAAAAGTAAAGTTTTTTCTTGTATTGATTCAAAACTAAGCCATTTAATGTTGAATTTAATGAAACTTATAGTCATCTTTCAACTTTGTATCATTTTTGAAAATTTTGATGATGTTCATGTAACTTTGTGATTTTTCAAGAAAACCTTTCTTTGAAACTTTAAAATTTTTAGTGATTTGTATATTTTTTTCAAGCAACATAGGGTTAAACTTATGTTTTCATTTAAATATGTATGGATAATAATAAAAATATTTTTTTGATCAATTGAAACTTTGTAAAAAAATTTATGTTTTCATTTAAATATTTCATAGTATTGATATTTTTTTTATTTATTATCATCAATATATTTTTTTTCATTATATCTATTTTTTAAATTATCAACTAAATTTTAGGATTTTTATAGTCAAAAAGTTGAATAATTACAATTTAAAGCATATTTTATATTAAAATTAATAATTATAGTAAAAAAAAGTGATGCTATTTTTACACTAAATTATATGTAACAAATATTTTTATTATAAAAGGTTATTATGCTCACCCTATGAGGCCCTGACAACCGGTCCCTAAGTTATATAAAGGGAGGTAAATAACGGGTTTAATTTATAGTCTACCGCCAAGTGGTTAGGGGGTGAAAGGGTTTTTTTTTTTCAAAAAGATATGCACCCTCGGAGAATTGGTCCTTTGCCCCGTACCTAGTCTGCCCCCCTTTAGCCAAATGGGAACCTCGTGGGGACTATAGTGTTGGTTGCTACTCGGAAAGCCTAGAGGTTCCACTGTACAAAAATTTTGTACAAAGGTCTGAACCTTTTCCTAGCTACCATGTGTTCTTTTAAATTAAATTTTGGATCGCCTGCGGAACTTAACACGTTTGATCCAAAACTTAATCTATTTGTTCTTTTAGGTTTTGACTTGGATCTCCTGCGGAACTTAATACGTTCGACCCAAGTCACCTTAAGTTATTAATTTCATTAAATATTAATTTCCATAATCGGTTCCCAGTACTGACGTGGCGAGGCACATGACCTTCTTGGATATGGAAGCAACCACCACCGACTAGACAAAACCTTTTATAGAAAGCTAATATTTAATTTCCTAAAATAACTTTAGGTTAACCGAAAAGAACAATCAAATCACAAAAAAAAAACAAAAGAACACTATATCGAAAACAAATTCGAAACTCTAGAATCGTATGCCTCTTGTATTTAGTATTATTTCCAAAAATAACTAGTATGATGCGGAAAGAAAAATTACTAGTTATACCTTTTAGAAAAACCTCTTGATCTTCTACCGTATTCCTCTTCTAACCTCGGACGTTGTGTGGGCAACGATCTTCCGAGATGAGAACCACCAAGCACCTTCTTCTTCCTTGCAAGTTTCGGCCATCAAAACTTCTTCTAGGATGAAGAGGTTCGGCCACCACCACCATGCTCCAAGGGATGCTAGAAACAAAGCTTTCTTTCTCTCCTTCTTCTTCTTCTTCTCTAAACTTGATCCGGCCACCATATGGGTCTCCACAAGAAGGATGAGGTTCGGCCATCAAAGAGAAGAAAGGAGGAGAGGATGGCCGGCCACACCAAGGAAGAAAAAGAGAGAGGAAAAATAATAGAGTTGTTAGCCATGAAGGCACCTCTACCCTCTCTTTTATAATCCTTGGCCTTAGCAAATAAGGAAATTTAAATAAAAATTTCCTTAATTCTTTTTCCATTGATAAGAAAAATTTATTTAATTAAAAATAATTTTTTTCTCATCAACAATGTGGCCGGCCACTTTAAACCAAGCAAGGGAAGTTTAATTCAATCAAGAATTAAAACTTTCCTAATTTGTTTTCGGAAATTTTATAAAAAATTTCTCTAATAATTTTCCCTTCATGATGGTCAATAAAAAGGAAATTTTATAAATTAAAATATTTCTTTTAAACATGTGGATAAAAAGAAAGTTATCTTTAAAAATTAAAATCTCTTCCAATCTACAAATAAGGAAAGATATCTAATCTTTTCTTAATCCTTGTAGAAGCTTTATAAAAGAGATATTTAATTTTTAAACTCTCTTTTAAATCATGAACATGATTAAAAGGAAAGTTTTTACCAAAATTAAAATCAACCTTTTAATCTACAAATAAGGAAAGAGATTTAACTCTTCTCTTAATCTTTTGTAGAATCTTATAAAAGGAAAGATTTAAATTTTTAAACTCTCTTTTAAATCATGTTATCCACATGAGAAAATTTTAAAAAATAAAATTCCTTTTTATTTTAATAGGGTCGGCCACCTAAGCTTGAGTTCAAGCTAGGGCCGACCACATGAATTCACCCATGAACCAAAACATGGCCGGCCCTAGCTTGGTCTCCAAGCTAGCTTGGCCGGCCCCCTATAGGATGGGTAAGAAGGTGGGTATAGGTGGGTATAGTACTCTATAATTAAGAGGCTACGATAGGGACCGAGAGGAGGAATTGGTTTTGGTCTCCCGATAAAATTAAGCATCCCGTGTTCGCCCCGAACACACAACTTAATTTTTTCAATAATAATTCATTCCACTAGAGAATTATTATTGAACTACCGCACCAATCCCAAATTACATTTTTGGGCTCCTTCTTATTATGAGTGTGTTAGTCTCCCTGTGTTTAAGATAACAAATGTCCACTAATTAAGTAAGTTACTGACAACTCACTTAATTAATATCTAGCTCCAAGAGTAGTACCACTCAACTTCATCGTCATGTCGGACTAAGTCCACCTGCAGGGTTTTAACATGACAATCCTTTTGAGCTCCTCTTGGGGACATTCTCAACCTAGTATCTCTAGGACACAGTTTCCTTCTATAATCAACAACAGACACTATAAGTGATATCATTTCCCAACTTATCGGGCTTATTGATTCATCGAACTAAATCTCACCCATTGACAAATTAAAGAAATAAATATCAAATATATGTGCTTGTTATTATATTAGGATTAAGAGCACACACTTCCATAATAACTGAGGTCTTTGTTTCTTTATAAAGTCAGTATAAAAGAAACGACCTCTAATGGTCCTACTCAATACACTCTAAGTGTACTAGTGTAATTATATAGTTAAGATAAACTAATACCTAATTACACTACGACCTTCAAATGGTTTGTTCCTTTCCATCTTGGTCGTGAGCTATTGTTTATAATTTATAAGGTACTGATAACATGATCCTCTGTGTGTGACACCACACACCATGTTATCTACAATATAAATTAATTGAACAACTACATTTATCACAAATGTAGACATTTGACCAATATGATTCTTATTTCTAGATAAATGTTTATACCAAAAGCTAGGCTTTTAGTATACACTCTAATAATCTCCCACTTATACTAAAAGACTAAGCTGCCATATCTGCTGCTATACATCTGATTCCATCCCTTCAACATGCCCATCAAAAGCTCTTTCCTTAAAGACCTTAGTGAAAGGATCTATAGGTCATCACCTGATGTAATCTAGGCGGCAACAACTTCTTCTCGTTTATACGATTCCTCGTATTGGGTGGTACTTGCGCTCTATTGTGTTTACTTGCTTTATAGACTTATGGTTTCTTCGAGTTTGCTACTGCACCAACATTATTACAATAAATTGTAATAATTTTTTGGACAAACCAGAAATCATATCTAAGTCTATCTTGAGGTTATTGAGTCATTCAGCTTTTATGGCTACCTCAGAGGCTTGCCATATACTAAGCTTCTATGGTGGAGTCCAGAAAAACACCTATGCTTATCACTCTTCCATAGTTATGACTTTACCTCCTAAAGTAAACACAAAACCCCGAGGTTGACTTATTATTGTCCCTATCCGATTGGAAGTCAAAATCCATGCAACCCACAAGGACTAAATTAACTGCCTTTTAAGCTAGCATATAATCTCTAGTGCCTCTAAGGTACTACAATATATGCTTTACTGCAGTCCACTGTCCTTGTCCAGGGTTACTTTGATATCTCTAACTACCTTTGGTTCTAATCAGTGCATAGCATACATTAGGCTTCCAACAGCCGTAGCATAAAGAACTGGCTTTATTTCCTTTATCTCCTTTGATGTCTACAGAGACATATCTTTAGATAAAGTTACTCCATCCTGAAAAGGTAAGAAACCTTTCTTGGAGTTTTGTATGCTTAAAACGAGCAAGGATTTTTCCGATGTATAAAGCTTGGGATAAGTAAAATATTCTTTTCTTGCGATCCCTTATTACTTTGATCTCAAGAATATATACATTCTCCCAAGTCCTTTTATATCGAATTATTTTGGACAACCATACCCTTACTTCTGACAACATTTTGATATTGTTTCCAACTACCAAAAATGTTATCTAAGTATAGTACAAGAAATACCACCACGTTTCTATCACATCTTTTGTATACACAAGACTTATCCGGTTACTAAATCCATAGATCTGGATTACTTTGATAAACCGGATGTTCCAAGACCTTGAAGCTTTGCCTCAGTCCATAGACTGATTGAGCTTACACACAAGATGCTCTTAGCCCTTTGCAATGAACCCTTCTGGTTGCTTTATATGGATGTTTTCTTCAAGACTTCCATTAAGGAATGCTGTCTTGACATCCATTTGCCAAATAGATAAAAGAATCCGGATAGACTTAAGCATGGCTACCAGTGAAAAAGTTTCCTTTTTCATCTAGCCTTGCTTTGAAAGTTTCTACCTTCCTGTCTATCCCTCTTTTCCTAATATAGACCTTTTTACACCCCAAAGGCTTTTATACCATTTGGTGGTTCTATAAGCTTCCAGATTTTATTAGAATACATATATTCTAATTCTATTATTCATTACTCTTTGCCAAGATATTGCATCTTTATCTTGGAGTGCTTCGTCATATGTCCGGAGATCAGGTTCATGTCCTCCAGGGATCGAGTCCAAAAACTCTCCCAAAACATAAATCTTTTTAGGTTACCTAACAACCCTCCCACTACGATGAGGCACTATCTGTAATTGTGTATCATTTATGATACGTATTGCAGTTTCTTGTGATATTTCATCTTGTACAGTTGGTACTAGATTAGACATGTCCTTTATTATTTCCTTAAGAACAAATTTACTTATGGGCATGAGGTTTATTACATAGTCCTTTTCTAAAAATCGGTCATTGATGCTAATAACCTTCTGATTTTTAAGACTATAAACCTACTTTCATTTCTCTAGGATAACCCACAAACAAGTGAATTCCTGTCCAACTTATCATTGTCTCTCTTCAGCATATGTGCACTGAATTGTCACGCCCCAGAGGAGTCTCTGTCCGAAGAAATTTCGGCAGCATCTCCCCTGTACGGCGGACAATATGAAACTTTCTACATATCACATATACATCAGCCACAGGCGGCTGGAATGATAACAATAAATAAAAACAAACACCACGCAGTTTATAAAGATATTCAGCCTCTGGCTGTCACAACCACGCAGTTAATAATAGTAATCAATAACAATAGGACTCTGACTCAAAATCCACCCTACTCCACTACACTCGTAAAGCTCAAATCCAACGAACTCACCTCTTGTGCCGTCCAGGCAGGTACGTAGTAGAATGAAATCCAATACCATATTAAAAATCCATAAAAAGGTGTCAATCCATACAATATCTATAGGAAAAATCCAAAGACAATACTAAAACAAAGTCTGATATAGAAAAAGGCCAAAATAAAACCAATAACGAACTAGTAGAGAACTAGCTCTACGTGCATATGGGGGCTAGCGACTGGAACTGCTCCGGACAGCCTCAACCTGAAAATATCAACAATGGAGGCGGGGTGAGTCCAACACTCAGCAGGTACAACTGATATGCATAATAAAATAAATAACAGACAACACTAATCATGCGTACAATCTTCTGAATACGAGAAGGAATAAATGCAACTGAAACGAAATCAAGAGATAACTGTACTAACCGGGATCAAGGTACAAAGGTAACAAGTCGTCAGACCGAAGAAATCATAATCCTGTATGCATGTCAATCAAATGCATCCATACAAATGTAGCATATAAGTGCAGCAATCACAACAATAAAATGCAATAAATGCATATGGTGACCGTGCACTCGGACATCACTGCTCCTGACAGTGACTGAGTGGAGCTGTCGGAGTACTCTCCTCTGGCCCCAAATCATAAATGGGGAGCTCAATGCTCTCATCTCCCGTACACAACGACGGGAGGAAATCTCTACCGGCTACCACTGAGTCTCGACCAGCGGAGCCAAACGAGTCCACCATCTGCGGCTGCTACCCTAAATGCCAGCGGAGCCAAGCAGGCGGGCGGCTGCGGCTACCTGAGTCCTCGGACCAACGAAGCAAGAACCGCCACACTCCAGCCAGATATACAACTAATCCATGGGTGGTGTGTGCAGTACATGTAACTGGCGATGGGCTCAACCAAAGTGGAGCCGACAATCGCACAGCATGCAATCATGATGCATGACACTAAAAACATGGCATAGTCCATATAACTAGATACAAGTGTGTACCACTGGAAGAAGTATCAAATAGAAGGTACACCAATCAAATAGGGTATCAAATAAACCCTAGATCCAGAACATATCATAGCATGTGGTTGGTTCACTACCTAAAGCATATGTGATCAGGTAGATATCATGCAGTGCAGCATAAATAAACAAACAAACATGTAACTAATCATGTAGCGACCAACCGAAACAAACAGATAACACAATTATTGTTATATGTTAAACATATTATCATGCATATCAAAAGACATAAGTCAAAGTACCCGCCTCCGATAAAATGGTCCAATCCGGGAATCAAGATACCCGTCGAGATACGGTCTCGAATCAGAGTCCTGCGTTATTAAACAGATAAGGTATTTAGCTATATAGCTAAATAAAAATCTCCAAACCTATTTAATAATCTTATCCATTCCTTAATTCAACACGTATACCTAGGTTAACATTAGTTATTAACCTATCTATCAATCATCAACAAAATGGTTAAAACCCAAATTCACTCAAACCACATATCACGATTATGTAGAATTAGGGCACCCTAACCAGTCCACAACAAAAATGAAATATAGTACATATACAAAATTACCTCTACAACTTGTCCAAATCTGATTGGAAACGTTGCTTCTGTAAATCAACAGTCGGAGCAAGGATAAATTGCCAATCTCCCAAACAGATAAACCTAAATCACAATTAACACGACAAAAATCAATATCAGACCCAATTCCTCAAGGATCACACCCATAATTCAAACAACTTACCCTAATCTGAAATTTCTCCAGAATGAACGAGATCCAAGTACTATTTTGGTGAACACAAAACTCTTCCTCTTGATACCGAAGAGGAGAGGGTGTCTGAAAGGTTCGTCCCTCGTTGAATCTGGAAGAAGCCCCATAGGAGAAGCAGTGGTGTTGGCCGTTGGCACAGAGGTGATGGCAACCGGAGCTAGGGTTCACTGGCCGACACTGTGCAGAGGAGCAGCGACGGCAGTAAAGCACTAGGGCACGACTTGGAGCAAAGAGGAAAGGATCGGGATGGGGGGCTCGGTCGGCCCTGTGCTCGGTATCCCCACGGCTAGGGCAACAGGGGGTCGGTGGTGGCTCTCGTCGCCGGCGGCAGAGACCAAGGCAGAGAGGAGGGTCGCCGGCGTCGGCAGAGGAGAGAACCGCCGGGGCCGGCGGTTAGGGCAAGGAGGAGAAGGCGTCGGCGGCGTCGGGTGCGCGGAGAGGATGCGAGGTGCACTCGGGTTCGGCAAGGGGAAGGAAACGGCGACACTAATAAAGGAAAAAGAAATAAAAATAAATAAATAAATAAAAAGAAAAGGAAATATATATACATTTCCTCTCTTAAATAGGGTAGCCTAAACAGGCCTTTCCCGGACCCTGTTTTTGTCCCCATTAACTTGTCCATACGAGCTCCGAAAAATTTCCAAAAAAATTTCTACAAATTCCGGAAAATTCCCTTATAATTTTCGGTATTTTACAGCTGGACTACCCGAATCCGAATATGCTTCAAAATAGGCTTACACCTATTCAGCAATTCTATATGAGTAGAGAGTTCTGACTTTGGAAGGTACTATGTTCACTTCCGTTTCCAGAGTATATCCTTAAAATGAATTTGGTAATTTTCTAAATAACTCATCATCAATCTACTTATTTCCATAAGAGTCCTATACCTTCCTTTTTCTACACCATTCTGTTGGGATATACCTAGGTGTAGTTAGTTGGGATTGAATCCCTACTTCTGATAAGTGACTCCTAAATTCTCCCAAGAGGTACTTGCCACTACGATCTCACCGTAGTGTCTTGATACTTTTACCTTGACATTTCTCCACATCAGCCTCATACTCTTTGAACTAATCAAAGCACTTAGACTTGTGGCACATCAAGTAAATGTATCCGTATATCAAATAGTTGTCTATAAAATAGAAGAAATATTTAAAACAACCTTTTGCTTGGATAGTCATAGGATCACACAAATCAGAATGAACCAATTTCAACATATCTTTGACTCCATACCCCTTAGACTTGAAAGCTTCTTGGTTATTTTTCCTTCCAAGTAAGACTCGCAGGTTGGAAAGATTTCCACTACTAATGAACCCAAAAGTTCATCAGCTACCAATGAATCATACTCAAGTTAATATAACCTAGCCTTAGATGCCAAAGATATAATTGGTTCATTTCCGAAGGTTACTTTCTCTTAAAGTTAGAAGATGTGTTACTAATTTCCATTTGTTGCATCGTGAGAGTTATTGGATTTATAAATTGCCAACCAACGTACCAGAACAAATAATTTCCCTCTTTTTCTTAATAACAACTTTGTTATTAAAAGAGGCAGAATATCATGTTCTTTAAATAGTTTAGAAACTGAAAACTAGTTCTTTCTAAACTTGGTGCGTAAAGACAATTACTCAAAAATCCATGTTTTATTTTTATCAAAAGATAAACATCTCCCACTGCAACAGCTGTCACTTTTACAGCAGTGCCCATGTGGACGGTGTTTTTATTTCCATTTAGTTGTCGGGTTTCCTGGAACCCTGCAATGAATTGCGGACATGATTAATGGCATCTGTATCTACACTCCAGGTTCTGGTAGATAACACCACTAAACATTTTTCAACTAATGAATAAAATACACCTATATTGTTCTTAGTTCTGAGAGGATAGTCTACCTTAATGTCCAAATCCTATTTCCAATCAATTATAATTGGGACCACTAAGTCTATCCTAAAGTATATCAGCTAGGGATTGACCATCATCCTAAGAATCACAAAAATATTTGGTTAAGACCAACTCCTTAAAAATCCCCATGAATTTTGTATGCCACGTTAGTGTGGACGTATACAAAATCAAAGAGGAAATTTTATCATTTAATTTTATTATCTCGTCAACTTTACTTTATGACGAATAAAATTAATAGTTGGTCTATCTTTAATCAAATATTTGGTCAAGACTTCTAAATTTAAAATAATATTGATTCCTCTAACAATATTATTTAAATTTACCAACACCTCAAAACACCGTGAATTTTGCATGCCACGTTAGTGTGGACGTATACAAAATCAACATTTGTAAGAGGAGGGTTTTACCCATTAACTATCTTGTCAACGTAACTTTATGACAAATAAAATTATCTCAAACACCGTTAATTTTGTATGCCACGTTAGTATGGACGTATACAAAATCAATCATTTGTAAGAGGGGTTTTAACCCTTTAATTTTATTATCTTGTCAACCTAGTTTTATGACAAATTAATAGTTGGTTTCATTTGGTCACACAAATAATAACAGTGACTCCGATGGGGAGGATACTATTAGATGTGTCCAAGTGTATACCATTACTTGACACTAAGTCCATTAATAAGATTATGCCCCTTCCGTTGGGGAAGATCACACGCTCTTAATTAACTTCCTATAGTCATCCAAAAATGGAAGTCTGTTCTAGTGATCTGCAAACTAGCTCATCCGTTATGGAGGAAGGCACTCAGAGCCAACGCACAAGCTTGTTTGCATCACTTACAAATCGGTAATGGAGACCATGGGATTTACTTAAAAATCCCTCTTCCACTTAGTTATTTATTAATGAGGAATTTTAACTATGCTAGCCTACTAAACTTGTAAACAAACATGCACACACAGCACAATATAAAAGAAATAAATAGAAAATCTAATTTTCAACTATTATGGCTTTTATCTCTAGTTATCCTTCGTGTGTTGTCATCCCAAGTTGCTGCCATATTTGGCCACCGCCACCGGGTCTAGCTGTCGCATCCATCTTGCTCCTTGTTCCGCTGCGCCTCTGGTCCTTAGAAAGTTCCACGCTTTGCAAGATTCGATCCGCGACATAAATAGAATTTTACAATTTTGATCCTATATTCCATAAAAGGAATGTACATGTATCTAGATCAAAAATAAAATCCTAATAAAACTAAATACAACTCCTGCTGCATTTTATAATACAATCATGCACACACATATAAATGCCCTTGACATGTCCAAGGGTCCAATCACACACATAAAACTATAAGTCATAATAGTTGGATCCTGCATCCACAAAGTTAGCACATCCTACTATTATCCTGTCTAAATTATGTATGACATGTGCATAATTAAACTAATACCAAATACACAGAGGCAAAACCCTAGCTCTGATACCAATTGTTGGTTGCTACTCGGAAAGCCTAGAGGTTCTACAAAATTTTTTACAAAGGTCTTTACCTTTTCCTAGCTACCATGTGTTCTTTTAAATTAAATTTTGGATCGCCTGCGGAACTTAACACGTTTGATCCAAAACTTAATCTATTTGTTCTTTTAGGTTTTGACTTGGATCTCCTGCGGAACTTAACACGTTCGACCCAAGTCACCTTAAGTTATTAATTCCATTAAATATTAATTTCCATAATCGGTTCCCAGTACTGACGTGGCGAGGCACATGACCTTCTTGGATATGGGAGCAACCACCACCGACTAGACAAAACCTTTTATAGAAAGCTAATATTTAATTTCCTAAAATAACTTTAGGTTAACCGAAAAGAACAATCAAATCACAAAAAAAAAACAAAAGAACACTATATCGAAAACAAATTCGAAACTCTAGAATCGTATGCCTCTTGTATTTAGTATTATTTCCAAAAATAACTAGTATGATGCGGAAAGAAAAATTACTAGTTATACCTTTTAGAAAAATCTCTTGATCTTCTACCGTATTCCTCTTCTAACCTCGGACGTTGTGTGGGCAACGATCTTCCGAGATGAGAACCACCAAGCACCTTCTTCTTCCTTGCAAATTTCGGCCATCAAAACTTCTTCTAGGATGAAGAGGTTCGGCCACCACCACCATGCTCCAAGGGATGCTAGAAACAAAGCTTTCTTTCTCTCCTTCTTCTTCTTCTTCTCTAAACTTGATCGGCCACCATATGGGTCTCCACAAGAAGGATGAGGTTCGGCCATCAAAGAGAAGAAAGGAGGAGAGGATGGCCGGCCACACCAAGGAAGAAAAAGAGAGAGGAAAAATAATAGAGTTGTTAGCCATGAAGGCACCTCTACCCTCTCTTTTATAATCCTTGGCCTTAGCAAATAAGGAAATTTAAATAAAAATTTCCTTAATTCTTTTTCCATTGATAAGGAAAATTTATTTAATTAAAAATAAATTTTTTTCTCATCAACAATGTGGCCGGCCACTTTAAACCAAGCAAGGGAAGTTTAATTCAATCAAGAATTAAAACTTTCCTAATTTGTTTCCGGAAATTTTATAAAAAATTTCTCTAATAATTTTCCCTTCATGATGGTCAATAAAAAGGAAATTTTATAAATTAAAATATTTCTTTTAAATATGTGGATAAAAAGAAAGTTATCTTTAAAAATTAAAATCTCTTCCAATATACAAATAAGGAAAGATATCTAATCTTTTCTTAATCCTTGTAGAAGCTTTATAAAAGAGATATTTAATTTTTAAACTCTCTTTTAAATCATGAACATGATTAAAAGGAAAGTTTTTACCAAAATTAAAATCAACCTTTTAATCTACAAATAAGGAAAGAGATTTAACTCTTCTCTTAATCTTTTGTAGAATCTTATAAAAGGAAAGATTTAAATTTTTAAACTCTCTTTTAAATCATGTTATCCACATAAGAAAATTTTAAAAAATAAAATTCCTTTTTATTTTAATAGGGCCGGCCACCTAAGCTTGAGTTCAAGCTAGGGCCGGCCACATGAATTCACCCATGAACCAAAACATGGCCGGCCCTAGCTTGGTCTCCAAGCTAGCTTGGCCGGCCCCTTATAGGATGGGTAAGAAGGTGGGTATAGGTGGGTATAGTACTCTATAATTAAGAGGCTACGATAGGGACCGAGAGGAGGAATTGGTTTTGGTCTCCCGATAAAATTAAGCATCCCGTGTTCGCCCCGAACACACAATTTATCAATAATAATTCATTCCACTAAAGAACTATTATTGAACTACCGCACCAATCCCAAATTACATTTTGGGCTCCTTCTTATTATGAGTGTGTTAGTCTCCCTGTGTTTAAGATAACAAATGTCCACTAATTAAGTAAGTTACTGACAACTCACTTAATTAATATCTAGCTCCAAGAGTAGTACCACTCAACTTCATCATCATGTCGGACTAAGTCCACCTGCAGGGTTTAACATGACAATCCTTTTGAGCTCCTCTTGGAGACATTCTCAACCTAGTATCTCTAGGACACAGTTTCCTTCTATAATCAACAACACACACTATAAGTGATATCATTTCCCAACTTATCGGGCTTATTGATTCATGGAACTAAATCTCACCCATTGACAAATTAAAGAAATAAATATCAAATATATGTGCTTGTTATTATATTAGGATTAAGAGCACACACTTCCATAATAACTGAGGTCTTTGTTTCTTTATAAAGTCAGTATAAAAGAAATGACCTCTAATGGTCCTACTCAATACAATCTAAGTGTACTAGTGTAATTATATAGTTAAGATAAACTAATACCTAATTACACTACGACCTTCAAATGGTTTGTTCCTTTCCATCTTGGTCGTGAGCTACTGTTTATAATTTATAAGGTACTGATAACATGATCCTCTGTGTATGACACCACACACCATGTTATCTACAATATAAATTAATTGAACAACTACATTTATCACAAATGTAGACATTTGACCAATATGATTCTTATTTCTAGATAAATGTTTATACCAAAATCTAGGCTTTTAGTATACACTCTAATATATAGTTACCAAATCTTGACACTTATAAGCATTGTTATAATTTTTTAATTGAATAGTTTCTTATTTACTTGTTCATTGCATCTTTTACTATAGCTTTATTTTAGTTAATATTAATATAAACTATAATATACTTTAGTATATTCTTAAGATTACTAATAAAAATTCCAATAATTTTTTCAAATGATAAATTTATATCTAATTTAAATGCTTTTATAGAAAGTATATTCATTTTTTATAGGCTCAATATTTCTATTAATATTTTAAAAAATAATTTGAGGTATATTATCTTAGATCACTTAAATATGATTCATGCACACATCTCAAATAGATATTTTTAAAAGTAGTTTATTTAAGATATATTTATTTCATATAGATATGACTAATCATGCGGTCTAGGGGGATCCAAGCAAAGCCAACATTTCATGTTACGATTTCCAATTAATTGATTCCTTGGGAAAAATATGCCTTGTCCTTTTTCCGCAATTTCAGCAAGTTGGAGAACTGCATATTAGTAAATTGAAATGAGTACTTTTAGTATTTGTAATTTGATAATCATACACACAAAAATAAATATTTTGTATAAAAACTTTGAGATTTAAATTTAGGAACAGTAAAGATAAGGTGATTATCTAAATATGTAATGTCACTTAGTTTCATAGCATATTTCACTCTGATGCCTTTAGATTTATGCTTTCAAACAATGTATGAAAATAATATTAATAGCTTACATAGTAATTCAATAAAATCAATTCCTGTCGAAGATGGTGTAGTAGCAAGCTCTCTAGATGTTGTCGGAATAATAAAAATGGATAACATAAAGAGGATAGCTAAGCTAATTTTACTTGAGTCCATTATCATGTCTCTAATATTAAGATGGATGTGAAAATCAAACTTGATCAGCTTTTAAATTTAATTGAATAATATTTCCATTTGGATCTACTATTTATATGGTTAAAAACATATGTTACATTTATGTGATAAGGATAACTTAAGATTTTATTCTTTCAACGTAGGAAGTTATTTAAAGTATGTAAAGAAATGTTTATATTGTATAAAGATAAATTGATAATTATAATATTTTTAAGTTACCTAAATGGTCTTGAAAATTATTATGCCAACAAAAAAACATGTAAGAAAACTTCACATTAGCAATTAATTTTTTTTTAAAATTATCATAACCATATTAGTGATCCATTTCTATCATGAGCGGAAAAATACTATATCCTCTTATCCAGCGGATCCATGCGAAGGGAAGAAACAATTTTCATGGCAATAATCTATGCTAAGCTACATGATAGGATTATAGCTTTGTTGCGTGCCCTTCGCAATCCCGACAGCAACATTTTCTTTGGATCCAGATCTCAGTGCGTTCAAGCGTCCGCGCCTCTACGGTATCCACACGAACATATCCTTCGTTCGTTGTACGAACGAAGCCTTCAGAGAAGAACCATCTTCTTGTGATAGTAAGAAGCATGGTTCGACCAAACATCAAGAATCGACCATGGAAGGAGGAGGAAGAAGATGGAATCTCAAGAGTCACCTTTTTTTCATCTAATGAAAAATAAAATCCAAAAACCTATTTATATTCATCTAATGAATACCAAGGGTTTTTTGTCTCTTTGTATTCCTCTTAATTGGTTGGATTTATTATATTGGATTAACCATTAATCTAATAACCCAATAAGTCTAACCCATTGAGTCTAACCCATTAATCCAATGTGTCTAATTCGGATTGGACTCAATCCAATGAGTGGGTTCATTTGAGTCTAACTCAATTAGTAACCAAAAGGCCTAATCATCTCATGATTGGCTCTTAGGGCTAATTACTAACAGGAAACTCCTCCAACCATGAGTTGACAGAGGAGAAATCCAATTTGGGTGAGTTTTAGAGTTGAATTTCAATTCTGCTTTGATTTGATTTGTTAATTGATGATGTTGTTAAGTTTGGTTGTATATGGATTACTAAATATGAATGTGAATTGGAGGAGAAAATGATTGTGTTGATTGAGAATTATTGGATTTGTTGGATGATATTGTAACGACCCACCTTCTGGGTACTGGCTGTAAGGCCGGTCGCTACAATTATGCTAAACTATACTGTGCGGAAAACTGGCTAATCTAAAATTTTGCCAAACTATTATCTTTAAAATTTGATCTTAATATTCTAGGTGTACCTAGGAGTTGTACACATGCTAGGGGAGGTGTTTACAACTGATAATAAACTTCGGATCGATCCACAGACCGATCTACTGATACTGGTACGGTAGGAACCTCCGGATCGTTCAACCGACCGATCCATAACTAGGCTGCAATTTTGTACGCTGCTGGATCGGTCTACCGACCGATCCAGCTGGTCCCTGATCGGTCAATGAGACCGATCAGTGGCTTACTGATCAGTCTGCTGACCGATCAGTGAGCCGCGATCCAGCCCCTGATCCACGGATCGATCAGGGAACGAACAGAAAGTTTCTGTTCGCAGAAACCAAATCCCTGATCGGTCTACCGACCGATCAGAGACTCCCTGATCGGTCTGTTGACCGATCAGGGGTTTCTGATTTCGAGCTGAAACTCTGATTTCAGCAGATTTCGTGCCAAAATCAGTGAAACAACTCTACAAATGCTAATAACTATTCTATCATGCATTGGGCAACATTCAAGACATAATATAATGCATGTTCACTGGTTCATACCATTAACCATACTAGAATGTGAAGCATAAGGGAAAAGAGAACAAGACTTTAATAACTAGACTTGTTTCAAGTTCTAATGCGTAGTAAAATAAAACTAGATCCCTAGGATCTTTATTCCAGTTCCTGCCACACACATCCTCAACTGCACTGACCTCCAGCCTCCACTGCTAGTCCATTTTCCTTTTACCTGTATCTGCAGTATAAGGAAAATAGTATCTGTAAGCTAAAAAGCTTAGTAAGAAACCATCTACCTCACTAAATCATGCATACGATGCAAATATGCTTTTAAATCATGCTGTTTGAAAAACCTACTGAATATGCAAGCATGGCATGGCATGGTATCATACAAAGCATGGCATAACATAAGCTGAACATAAAATAGAACTGATCATAACATGTCTAGAACTGTATATGAAGCTATCATATTTAACAACTGAAATAAGCTGAGCTAAGCTGAAACTGAGCTAATACTGAATTCCATTATGTTTTAAAACTGATTTGGAAAACTATTATGTATAATAGATAAAAATACTAAACATGCTGCTGTAGGGCCCTGACAACTGTACTTGCTGTGCGCGCATCCCTAACTAGACCCGGGATTGCAAGTTCCGAATCTAGTAGGGTTTACTAGGTTAGCTGAACCTAGGGACGACTATGGGAGTCCAACCCAGTGGATATCTAATCCAGTACAGTGCCGCTGCTGAAAGTAAAATACTGAAATACTAATTAGCTGAATCTAGGTTATCTGAACCTAGAACTAAGTTGTCTGAACCTAGAGGCGACTGTGGGAGCCCACCCATTGGACATCTAGTCCCATAAAGCTGAAATAAAACTGATATGCTGGTTTAAATGCTTCTATGCATCTAACTATGCTGTTAAAACTGTCTAATGTTGCGCTAAACATTTTATCGAACACCTAGTGTGCTCCAACTCTCCTCCCTAATAGGGGGACTACCTCTAGGCACCCGACGACGTCTAGAACCTCTATCTGAAGAGGGAAAATGCGCCCGACCCATCCAGAGATACTCAACTAACCCCTAAATCTGCGAAGAGAATTAAATACACTCTAGATATCGATAAAAATCTACATATAATTAAATTATAAGCATGCAATCAAACGAGAACTACTTATACTGCAGGTGAGGGGTTTCTTACCTTCTATTCGTAATTTCTTACGATTCAAATCGCTAGATTTTCCGGAGAAGACGATCCTTTCGACGATCTTCTTGCGTCTATACGTTCCTCTCGCGGAGGGGAGCGTCCTCGTGTCGAAGTCGTCGCCGGAAGATGTCTTTGGGGCCTAGCCTTGGTGCGCCGAGAGAAAGGGAAGGAAGAGAGGTTGGCGTCGGTGAGGGTTTGGAGAAAAAGTGGCGTGAGGTTTTTGTGAGGAGAGGGCTGCCGAACCAAATTAAAAACCAAACCCACACTTAAGTTTTTCCTATTTATATTAAGTGGATAACCCGATCCAACTCTAATATAAATATAATTGGTTCTCCTTTCTTTCAGCACGACCCTGCTGGGTTCACCGGTTACTAAGGCTAACTAAAGGTTTAGCGGACCCGAGAGGTTCCGGGTTCGATTCTCGCTTAAGCCTTTTTATTCTTCTAACTATTTTTGCTACTTCCGCTACTCGAAAAATTCCGGAAAAATATCTAAAAATTCCAGAAAAATCATAGAATATTTATGAAAGTGTTTTGAGAATTTTCAGGCGTTACAGATATGATTAAACCTAAACTAATCATGTGGATGGACTATGTAGGTTGGGTTTATGATGCTTAATAATTGACTCAAGTTAGCTTAATCCAGTGTAGTTGTAATTCTTTGTGGATGGGTTGATTGATTGATAATGAAGTAACTAAGTTTTAGATTGATTATGCTTCCAGCATACTCTAATTAGAGATTAAATGGTTAGGGTTGTTTAATCTATTTAGTTATGAAATTAGAGCTTCATTTATAAGTTGATTTCTCTAGTTGAATTAATTCACTAAGATTTTATCTACGAAGAAGTATTGGATTACCAAATGGAATGGAAACATAGTTACCTAATCGAATTAGGATTGAGTTATGGGGTTTAGCTAGTTGTTGTATATGTGATTAACTAATCCATATATCGTATTATTTGCAGGACGTTGATTCGAGATAAGTGTATCAACGTGAGATGAGGATATCTTGTTGTATTAGCTTGTTGTGTATCTTCTAACAAGAGGTTAAGCAACTCTTGGTAATTTTACTTGAGTCCATTAGGTTCAGACCTTTGCTCATTTCAGGGCCTAAGCAACCTGGAAACGATATTGATGTCTATCTGGAGGTGTTAGTTGAAGATTTGCAACAATTATGAGAAGGAGTTGATGGAGTCTATGATGCTTATCGAAGGCAGTTTTTCACTCTTAAAGCAGTCTTATTATGGACCATCAATGACTTTCCTGCCTATGATAACCTTAGTGGATGTAGTACACATGGTTATTATGCATGTCCAATATGCGGAGAAGATACTTATGCAAATCACTTTGAAAATGGGAAGAAAATGTCATTTTCTGGCCATAGACGATTCCTATCACGATTTCATCCCTATCGTAGGCAAATGAAGGAGTTTAATGACATGCAGGAACTTGGAGAAGCAGTTAGACCATTATCTAGGATTAAGTTGTTTGACAAACTTTCTACCATAAGGTGTGAGTTTGGAAAGAAGATAAGTGTGAGAGGGAAAAAAAAGAATGCAAAGGCTAATAAGTTGGAAGTCAATATAGAAGAAAAAGATTTAGGAGCAACAATTTTCAGAAAATGTTGAAAGAAGAAGTCAATATTTTTCAATATTCCTTATTGGAAACACCTACATGTAAGGCATTGTCTCGATGTTATGCACATCGAGAAAAATGTCTTTGAATCCCTCATTAATACTTTGATGAATGTTAAAGGAAAAACCAAAGATAATGTGGCAGTTAGGTTGGACATGGTTGAGATGGGAATTAGGCCTGAATTAACACCTATAGTTGGGGAGAAGAGAACATATCATCCTCTTGTTGCGTGCTCATTCACAAAAAAAGAAAAGTTACAGGTGTGCAAGTCGTTAAAGGATATAAAAGTTCCAGAAGGTTTCTCTTTGAATATGAATAATATTGTGTGCATGGATCAGTTGAAGTTGACTTGCTTGAAATCTCATGATTGTCATGTTTTAATGCAGCATTTCTTGCCAATAGTTATACGTGATGCGTTGCCAAAACATGTTAGATATGCTATCATAAGATTATGCTTCTTCTTCAAAGATATTTGTTGCAAAGTTCTAGATGTAGCCAAGTTAGATAAGCTGCAATCTGGCTTGGTTGTTACACTCTGCTTATTGGAGCAATATTTTCCCCTATCTTTCTTCGATATCATGCTTCACTTAACTGTCCATCTTGTTCGAGAAGTTCGATTATGTGGGTCAGTTTACTTTAGATGAATGTATCCATTTGAAAGATACATGAAGGTGCTTAAGAGTTATGTAAGCAATCGAAAACATCCTGAGGGTTGCATTGTTCAGAGATATTTAGCAGAAGAAGCAATTGAGTTTTGTTCAGAATATCTCAATGACGTTGATCCTATTGGAGTCCCTCAATCCATTCGAGACCCGAAAGCTGCTACGACATGTAGCAGCTACTGTCAACTAACTACTGTGATTGCTCTTTGGGATAGATGTTAAACACCATGCTTGAATTTGTTCTCTAATCTTTTTAATCACCCACTAAAATTATTTTTGTATATATTATTTCTATTTTATTTCTTAAGTATGTTGTCCTATAATGATGCAGTAAATTAAATTAGACTCATGAGTCATGATCAAACTCACAAACAGTGAACATGAGGTCCACGTTGTAACAACTAGTGTGGTGTAGCTACTACACCATTGTAACAGCTGAAACATCATTTTCAGATAACACATTAAATGTGATGGGAGGAGTTAGTGAAATCTAATTTTAATCAAGATGATGTTGTAGCAGTTACGGGTCCATAACTGCTACAACACAGACTTCATGTCATAGCAGCTACCAAACTGTAGTTGCTACAACACACAGGGAGGCTTTATGTAATACATCCCAGATTATTAATGGAATAACAACGTTAGAATCAGAGTTAGAGATGTAAACGAGCCGAACTGAGCTGAACAGTATTAGGCTCGAGCTCGGCTCGTTTAAGTTATATTCGAGCTCGGCTCGAGCTCGAATCGAACTTGGCTCGAGCTCGAATCAAACTTTTATTACAAGGCTCGAGCTCGGCTCGATTTGGAATTATCAAGCTTGCGAACAGTTCGAACTCGGCTTGTTATTAGCTCGATTATCATAGTTGACAAGCCTAATTCGTTAAGTGAGCTCGGGCTTGTTTTCGGGTTCATTTTAGAGCTCGTTTTTTTGGCTCGTTTTAAAGTTCGTTTTAGAACTAATTTTTTTTGGCTCGTTTTAGAGCTCATTTTTTTGCTCGATTTAAGGTTCATTTTTTGGCTCGTGAGTCTACAAACGAACATGTTCGCGAGCTCACGAGCCGAATATCCTTAAGCTCGAGCTCGGCTCGATAAAACTGTCGAGCTCGAAATCGAGCTCAAGCTTGGCTCGATAAGATAAACGAACGAACTCGAACGAGTTTTTTATCGAACTGAGCTCCGAATAACTCGCGAACCGTTTGGTTCATTTACATCCCTAATCAGAGTAGAAGGAAAAAGTCTCCCAATCTTGGTTATTTTAGGAAAAAGGTGATGGTGTGAATAAATCTTACCTTGTGTAAAAGATCAAAAGAGGAAGGCTTGAAAGTAAAAACAGAATGAAAACATTTGTGATTTCTCTATAATAAAAGAGAATCTCTCATTATCGCCATACGTCGCTCTACATAAAAAATATCATAATAGTTGTTGTCGACAATATCATAGAAGCTAATATGATATCGTCACCATTCCTTGATATTTTATAAAACTTAAAAATGTCATTTAAAGAAAAACCTGTAAATACCAACAAGTTTGTCAAATTCATCTGTAATAATTAATAACCACTCGTCGAGAGTTTGATAAACCTAGCTTCATAACTCAAAAGACATGTTATTAGAACCTACAACAATAAAGATAATTATAAGCCGAAATTTATCAAGATCCACTAATAAAATAAAATAAAACGTTGATAGTACCAGCTATAGATGTCAAATCTTCTTCATATGATTCATCATCATTAGTATAATGATTCTCTTTAGCAGTTGATCTGACAATCAACACATCATCATATTTACTATTATTTAATAAAAATCATTGATTTGGGAACACAATTATATTACAAATGCATAACTAATGGATGCATACCCTTGCTGCAAAACTAGACAGTTGTGCTTGTCATATGAGATACCTCGATGATCGCATCCATGACATAGCCTGGACTTTGAGGTTGACATCACTTTTTGATGATTTCAATTTCTACCCACATCCCTTTGCCCTTACTGAAGAAGGATCAACAATAGAGGGGGCCCCAACCATAGATTTATTTCTTTGACTTTCATTGTCACATGTTCTGCTAATGTTCATCGTTTGAATTTTACTATATATACAATAAAATTGTTCATCCAAGAAGTTTGCCCCCTCATCAGTCAAATATTCATCATAAAACTTTATAGGATAACTTCGAGTGTCTTGACATCAAATTCCCATCTAGATTATCAATGAAAGTTTGCTCACCCAAAACATATATTGCTCCAACCTTTGCATTTCTTGTCCATCGTTTCAGTATAAACTTATCAGGCAGTAGAAACACTTGGTTGATATGAAAAAAAGCTAACATATGCCTATATGAAATGCCCTCGAACTCAAATTTCCTTCATCTACAGGATATGTACTCTGTATGATTGTCATGCATGAACACCTTTGGTTTTGCGAAAGAACCACTTTGAAAATTCATGGCATGATAAACTACTATTTCACCGCCTATAGATGCTTGTTGCACATAATAACCATAACTCACACTCATTTCATTTTGAAAATCTAACTATTTCTTTTTTGTGTATAACTTAACCATTTGAGTTTCCATAGGTCAATTTGTCTTAATCTTGAGATGCTCATTCATATCAATATGGTCGACAACTAACTCATTGTGTCTTTGGTATCGCAATGCCCTATTAAAATGAGTGATAAAATCCATCAATGAGTTGTTATTTGAGACATACTTTTTAAAAAACAAATGTGAGCTTTTAGATTGCTGATTACTTGACATTCTAGCAGAAAATACATGGCTAAAATATAATGGGGCCCACCTTTGTTGTAATTCATATATCAATGACAACCAATCATTTTTCTCCAAGCTAGAACACTTGATAACTTATCTCCACGACTTCTCAAATTCATCGGGTATTGAGGAGTTCACAATGACAACTTTTATGGTTTGATAGTAGTTGTGAAAAGTCAAAGGGGTTAATTTATCTGAAAATTTATTGAGTATGTGCCACAAATAATATTGATGTACTGTTTGAGAGAAACTTGTGCAATGACCTTCGTCAATGCTGGATCTTGATCAGTGATGATCATGTAGGCATGACTTCTATGAACTTCTTAAGCAACTAAACAAAAGACTCAGTTTTCTCATCATTTAGGAAGTCACAACCAAACATAATGGTCTGATGATAATGATTAACTCCTACAAAGAGTGTAAAAATCAGTTCATATTTGCTGGTGTTATATGTCGTATCAAATACAATTACATCACCAAAGACGTTGTATACCCTCCTTGATATAGATCCACCTAAACATATATAGTGAATCTGTTAGTTGAATCAGTCTCATAAGCAATAATCAAAGAAAAAGGATGAATTCTTTTCTTTCCCAGTTATAAATAACTCGATCAGTGTTTCAGCATCAATACCCTTTTGTTCATTCTTTATATCTTTCTCAAAGTTTTTAATATCTCTTTCTGTGTAACCTAAATGCTCAGGCCCTTTATAATCTATCTCCAATAATCGAATTTGTTGACAAATTGACGCATTAGCTTCTGAAAATTGTTGAGTTAATACTTTCTTGGCTGCAGAAACATGACGATGTGAGTGTAGTAAATACACATTTGAAGGAGTGGAGAGTGGATGATTATGCCTTTCCATAAAGTTTATAACAACCTAATTTGGCCCGGCCTGCTCTTTAACAAGTGAAATTTTTAACTTACATCCAGTCCTAACTTCACCACGTGCTCTTTCCTTTTTTTACTTTAAACTTGTGCTTCTTTATTCCATTTATCATCTGTATATCCTTCTTTGAAGCATACAAATTATTTTTGTCCAACTTCATTTGTCGTTTTATTTTTCTTGATGTTGTCTATTCTAGTACTAAATCTGACTTCTCGTGCATATTGGTTATAGAACGAAAATGCCTCCTCCACTGATACAAATTCCATCCCATTTCTTTGTTTTTGATTTTCAGCAACTTAGGGAATGTATAGCTGATTGTCAAAATAGATTTCTTTCATTTCTAGGAAATGGCATATTTAGTTTAAAAAATTTTAAATTTTCAATGGTACAAAAAGAATAATAAGGAGAAAATATAATATAGAGAAAACTTTTAAATTTTCGTAGAATTAATTATGATATTCTAGAAGCTGATTCAAAACTATAAAAAAACCTAAAAGTCCAAACCCTAATCACTAGATGAAGAGTCAAATTAAAATAACTTACTATAAGGACGAAGGCAAAAATAAGGAGTCACGGTTAGGTTGATAAGTTTGTTGATTGACCGTCCGTAACCCATCTTGAGTTGGGCTTGATTGAAAATTTTCTAGCCCATCATGGCCCACTCAGCCAAATGACGGGGGCTGGTCCATCCCATTATAGTTCAGTTCGTCCTCAGATATATAAGTATAATGAAGAATAGAATAGATTCGGTAAAAGGTGAAATCGATTATCTCCTCCCCCAATAATTATCTTATACTATTGAGATCATCACATAGAAAAGAGTAAATTAGAAAACTAAAGTTAAACATGATAATTTCTCTGAAAATGTAACCCCCTGCTCAATTATATAAGTTTGTCATCTGAATAGAGTCGTGATGCAAAGAGGTTGATTTTCCTTTGTGTTAACAAAAAGGGAACAAATATATTCTACTTTTTAACAAAAAGATCCTTTAAGTTGATAAAATATAAATTTGGTGCGCCACCCAACCCAAATGAACTGTCTGTCCCCTGAGACGAACCAATTCTAGGGTTCTAGCAAAAACCCAAAATCATATTTTCCCGATCTTGATCGCGCGCCCAATCCAAAAGATGTTGTCTCTCCGGAGAACAACAAATCTAGGGTTTCAGCAAAAGCCCCAAGTTGTACTCTCCTTCTCCCCCTCTCATATTTGCCAGATCAACCCCAAAGAACTCGTCTTTCCCTCGTAGGAGAAGCCAAAACAGCCTGAAACTATGCAATTTTAGGTACGCAGCAAATCCTACTGCAAGCTTGGGGTGGTATTCATTGCACATATATATATATATATATATCACCTCTGGTTAACCAGTGGCGATCGTCGAGCTTAGAGGAACGAGTCATGACAGTTCTCTTATTGATTCGGGGCATTCGTTTTTCCAAAAATTTCTCCCAATCGATTGCGTCTCTGATTCTTCCCAGTATTTCTGTTAGTTCTCCTATGAATGGAACTAGTGATTTGAAAAATGCTGAACGTTACTTTTTCTCTAGGTCTTCTCTTCCTTCCTTGTTTATTAGTGCAAAATTCCTCTGTAGCGGTTCCAATCAGCGAAAACCCCCATTGTCTGATCACGGAAGTGCATGGCTTTGTCACAGAACCTTACTATTCGCCACTAAAAACGCCTTGATTTTCAAGACCCCTCTAAATCAGCGGCAAGATCGTTTCTTTTCTGGCACTCGAGTTGCTCTGACTGCTTCCGACTTACACGCAGAACCATTTCCTAATGCTTCTACTGGACAGAGAATCACTCACCCTGGACGAATTGATGCTCAAAATGCTCTCCTTGACTACCTTCATGTTACCAGAGGACTGCGTTTCATGGATGCTAAATATATTAGCAAGAATTCTCCTGAGTTCCTCCAGCGTATACTTGAGAAGACTGACAATGAACATGATGTGGGGAGATTGATAGAGTTTATTTGTGGTTAATCATTTTTAGTTGTTTTCTTCAGAATCTTATTCTTTCATCAAGTTTTAAGTGCATTTTCATTATGTTTAATAATTCTAGTCGTTATTTGGAATTATGATATGGAAATGCAAATACGGGGTATTTTGTTGACAAATTTTAATTAATCTTTGTAGAATATTGAAGAGGAGGTTTTCATTCAGATTCAAGCTGTGGAGTTTCTGGACCGTGGGATTCGAGCTTTGGAGAATCTGGGCCGTACAAGAAATCTAAGGTCCGGAAACACTATAAATTAGAGAGGGAAGCTGCAGAAAGGGGGTGGGCGATTTTTCTCTGGAAAAGAAGGAACGGGAGAACGGAGTGTACATTGGAGCTCATCTTCAACAACTTTTCTCCAATCGCCACTGATCCGGAAGAGGAGATGCAGATCCACTGAGACTCATTTTCCAGATCTGGAGTTGGAAGGGCTGAGTTAGTTACATTTCAGATCTGGATCAGAATACTTGATCAGAGTTTGGTTGTATGTGTTCTAGCTTTGTGAGTGCTTGGGGGATCCCAGCTCATTAGATCTATACTCTATTTCTTTTCTTCAGATTTAATTCGATTCCTTTCTTCGTAAGAATTTTCTGTTAGTTTCACTTGCGTCATTGTGATTTAATATCGTAGATCATCCTATCCTTGCCTTTGGTTGTAGGTAATAATCTGATCTTAGATGCAAAACTTCCACTCTTGGTTCCATTTGACTTTGAATTAGAGTTTTGTAATTACTATGTGATTTAAATCTGTTTCTTCTGGTTTTAATCCGTCAGATTCAATTTCAGTTTTAAGCAGAATTTTATAAGTAATGTTTTTGGTTAAGTAGATGCTTCCAGAATTTGGTTTTAATAATCATTCATCTTAAAAAAATATTGATCGTGGAAACTTAAATGCGGGTAGGAATTTCTAGTCAAATTGGTTTTGCATTATCAAGGAAAATTCCGTAGTAGCTGTGAAATAAATCAGATTAATGAATTAATAGCACTGTGAAGTCTTTGCGAATCGATCCTGGAGTCTACTTACCAATTTAGATTGAAAGAGACTTTAGTTAACATTTGAAACCAAGATTTTAACGACACTAATTTTGGTTATCAAATTTGGCGCCGTTGCCGGGGACCAAATGGTGGTTGTTAATTCTTAGTTTGATATCTACTCTCTAGTATTTTGTTATCTGATGTTTCAGTTGATAGAGTAGAGCACAATTGATGACCAGGAAAAACAAACAAGATTTGGTTCAGCTTGATCCAGAAATTGAAAGGAGTTTCCATATATTACATAGAGCTCGGAAAGGACAGTCTTCTATTTCTAGCTCTATGTCTGCAGATCCTTCAAGAAGAATGGTACTTGGTCATGGCAGTACACTGAGGGAGTTGGCAGCTCCTGATGGTTCACATCAACCTCTTTGCATTGAGTATCCTGAGTTAGAAGTTCATTTTGAATTAAGATCAGGTATTATACACTTGTTGCCTAAATTTCATGGACATTTAGGTGAGGATCCAAATCGACACCTGCAGGAATTCCATGTGGTATGCTCTACAATGAAACCTCAGGGAATTTCGGAGGAGGATATTAAACTGAGAGCATTTCCATTTTCTTTGGCTGATGCAGCTAAAGACTGGCTATTCTATTTACCTTCAGGGACTATTACTTGTTGGAGTGATATGAGGAGAGTATTTCTGGATAAATTTTTTCCTGCATCTAGAACAGCATCGATTAGGAAAAGCATTTGTGGAATTCAGCAAGCTACTAGTGAAACACTTCATGAATATTGGGAAAGATTTAAAAGGTTATGCGCAAGCTGTCCACAACATCAAATAAGTGATCAATTGTTAATTCAATATTTCTATGAAGGGTTATTGCTCATGGATAGGAGCATGATAGATGCTGCTAGTGGAGGAGCTTTGGTGAATAAGACACCTAATGATGCTAGGGAGTTTATAGAAACTATGGCAGCAAATTACCAGCAATTTGGTACAAGACCTATGGTAGCAAGGGGTGTTCATGAAGCCCAGATTTTACAACCAGGACAGAGTAGAATTGAGAGTAGATTAGAGGAAATGTTGAATAGAATTGAGTTGGCAGCAGCTCAGATGACAGTGAATCATCAATTTCAACATCAAGTTGTGGAGCCTGTGCAGGCAATGAAAATATGTGGATTCTGTGCCAGTAGTTGGCATTCAACAGATACTTTTCCCAGTTTGCAATCAGATGGATGCAATTCAGCAGCTGAGCAATCTGTAGCAGTAGCTAGCGTCTTCCCTAATCGTCCACAATATCAGCAAAGTAATCAACCAATTAAGTACGATCCTATGTCACCTACTTATAATCCAAGATGGAGAGATCATCCAAATCTGAGGTATGGAAATATTTCAGCTGCTCAGCAGCCTTTTCCACAACAAATTCAGAATAACAATTTTTCAGGAAATCAGAGACCACCAGGGTTTTACAATAGCACAGTTCCGAACATAATACAACCATTTCAGCAGTTTCAGCAACCTGCCCATCATTTTAGCAGCAAAAAAAGTCTTTTCCCTCAACCCAAACTGATTTTTCAGTACAAGACATGAAAGAGATTATGCAGCAAATGATGCTTCATCAACAACAGCTTTCATTGCAGTGTACTCATTCAATTCAGCAACAACAGAGGACTGATGCAACATTACAGAACATTGAAAGACAAGTGAGTCAGTTGGTGTCTGCTTAGGGACAAACTCAGTTACAAACCTCAAGCCAGTTGCCTTCCCAAACCATTCCAAATCCAAGAGGAAATGTGAGTGCTATCACTCTACGGAATAGGAAAAATGTTTCTGAGAATAAACAGGAAGATTCAGCTGAGCGTTCAGGAGATTTGGATTCAGATTTGTAGATTAAATTTGGTTCTGTTCCTAAATCCGTTGCAGTGCAGATTCCAATGGTGGAACAGAAGCAGACAGAGATTCAGCTACCATTCCCTCAAAGGTTGGTAAAACCTGGGAAGGGTAAGGTTATTGAAAAGTCTAGAGAATTTCAAGAGATGATGGAAATTTTTAGTAGAGTAGAAGTAAACATCCCTCTACTGAAAGCAATCAAACACATTCCAAAGTACGCAAAAGTTTTGAAGGATCTATGTGTTAATAAGAAGAAGCTTAAGGGTGATGAGCTGGTTAGTGCAGGGGAAAGTGTTTCTGCATTATTTCAGGCTATGCCACAAAAATGCAGGGATCCGGGAGTTTTTACTATTCCGTGTAAAATTGGAGAAAACTATTTTGAAGATGCTATGGTGGATCTTGGGGCATCCATTAATGTAATGCCGAAATCAGTGTTTCAGGCTCTTGGAATTGGTCCTCTTCAGCCAACAGGGGTTGTGATCCAATTGGCAAACCGAAGTTTTGCTCATCCAGTAGGAGTGATTGAAGATGTGTTGGTCAAGGTTAAGGAATTGATTTTCCCTGCAGATTTCTATGTTTTGGATATGGAGGGTGATGCCTTATCAAGTCATGTGCTAATTATTTTGGGAAGACCATTTTTGAAGACAGCAAAGACTAAAATTGATGTTCATGCTGGAACTTTGTCAATGGAATTTGGTGAAACTATAGTTCAGTATAACATTTTGGATGCTATGAAATATCCAGTAGAGGATCACTCTTTGTTGAGTATAGAGTTATTTGATGAACTGGAAGATAGGTTAGATTGTTACTTGCTGGAATGTGCTGCTCTTTTTAATAAATTTGGGGATGATCTGAGTACAGAATGCAGTGACAGTTTGGATCAGTATGTTTCTGCTTCAGAGACAAAGGACTGTGAGGGAGTCTGTGTAGTTAAGGTTGAATCTGGAAAAGCACTTCCTTCTATTTTGCAGCCACCAAAGTTGGAGTTGAAAGTTCTTCCGAGCCATTTGAAATATGCTTATTTAAGGAAGGATGAACAACTACCAGTCATTATTTCTAAAGATCTTGATGTTGTACAGGAGGAGAGATTGTTGAATGTTTTGAGGCACAATCAAAAGGCGATTGGGTGGACTCTCGCGGATTTAACAGGGATTAGTTCTTCTATTTGTACACATAGGATTTTGTTGGAAGAAGATGCTAAACCTGTCTGACAACCACAAAGGAGACTTAACCCAATTATTCTTGATGTAGTTAAAAAAGAAGTTGTTAAGTTGCTGCAAGATGGGATTATCTATCCTATTTCGGACAGCAAGTGGGTAAGTCCGGTGCAAGTGGTGCCTAAGAAATCGGGAATTACTGTGGTGGCAAATGAGGGCAATGAATTGATTCCTACAAGGGTACAAAATAGTTGGAGAGTGTGCATTGATTATAGGAGACTTAATCAATCAACAAGGAAGGATCATTTTCCATTACCCTTTATTGATCAAATGTTGGAGAGGTTGGCGGGGAAGACATATTATTGTTTTTTGGATGGATATTCAGGATATTTTCAGATTTGCATAGCACCTGAGGATCAAGAGAAGACCACTTTTACATGTCCTTTTGGGACTTTCGCTTATAGAAGGATGCCGTTTGGACTGTGTAATGCCCCAGGTACATTTCAAAGGTGCATGGTAAGTATCTTTGCGGATCTTCTAGAGCATTGCATGGAAGTGTTTATGGACGATTTTACTGCTTACGGTTCTTCATTTGATGCATGTTTGGATAGTTTGTCTTGTGTTTTGCATAGATGTGTAGAAAAGAATTTGGTTTTGAATTTTGAAAAGTGTCATTTCATGGTCCAGCATGGTATAGTTTTGGGTCATATTGTTTCTGAAAAAGGTATTGAAGTGGATCCAGCTAAGATTAGTGTGATTGTTGCTTTATCATATCCCACATGTGTGCGGGAGGTTCGTTCTTTTCTTGGGCATGCAGGTTTTTATAGAAGATTTATCAAAGATTTTAGTATTATTACTTTACCTTTGTCACGGTTGTTGTAGAAGGATGTGGAGTTTGTGTTTGATGAAAAATGCAAGGAAGCTTTTGATAGACTTAGGGAAGCTCTTATTTCTTCTCCTATTATGTGTGCCCCTAATTGGTTGTTACCTTTTGAACTTATGTGTGACGTTTCTAATTTTGCAGTTGGAGCGGTTCTAGCTCAAAGGGTTAACGGAGCGCCTTATGTTATTAGCTATTCATCAAAAACATTGAATTCTGCTCAAAGCAACTATACAACAATTGAGAAAGAGCTTTTAGCTATTGTTTTTGCTTTGGATAAATTTCGGTCTTATCTTCTTTGTTCTCATGTTATTGTTTTTTCTGATCATGCAGCTCTCAAGTTTCTTCTCAAGAAAAAAGATGCAAAGCCTCGATTGATTCGTTGGATGCTCCTACTTCAAGAATTTGACATTGAAATACGAGATAGGAGTGGGAAAGAGAACTTGGTGGCGGACCATTTGAGTAGGATTGGGAGTGAAATGGATACTATACCAATTGTAGATGCATTTCCTGATGAGCATCTTTTCCGGCTACAAGGTAGGTTGCCATGGTATGCTGATCTTGTCAATTATTTGGTTGTTTGTGTCTTTCTTGTGCATTTTTCAAGAATTCAATGTGATTAACTTAAGAGTGATGCAAAGTATTATGTGTGGGATGACCCTTACCTTTGGAAATTTGGTAGTGATTAGGTGGTAAGGAGATGTGTATCTGATGATGAATTTCAGTCTATACTTTCCTTTTGTCATTCACTTGCGTGTGGGGGGCATTTTGGGCCTCAATGTACAACTAGGAAAGTTTTAGATTCAGGATTGTATTGGCCCACTCTATTCAGGGATGCTTTTGAGTTTCATCGGACTTGTGAGAATTGCCAAAAGATGGGGAATATAGGACGTAGACATGAAATGCCTCAACAACCTATTTTGTTTTGTGAAATTTTTGATGTATGGGGTATTGATTTCATGGGTCCTTTGCCTATTTCATTTGGTTTTGTTTACATTTTATTAGCTGTTGATTATGTGTCAAAATGGGTGGAGGCCATTCCCACCAGAACTGACGATTCTTCTGTTGTTGTGAACTTTGTTAGGTCTCATTTATTTTGCAGATTTGGATTGCCTAGAGCTATTATTAGTGACTAAGGATCTCATTTTTGTAATAAGCATATGAGGACACTCATGAGTAAGTATGGTGTGGTTCATAGGGTATCTACTTCTTATCACCCACAAACAAATGGTCAAGCCGAAGTTTCTAATAGGGAGATTAAGCAAATTCATGAAAAGACAATAAAACCGGATAGGAAGGATTGGAGTAGGAGACTTGATGATTCTCTTTGGGCTTATCGAACAGCTTACAAAACACCTATTGGGATGTCTCCATATCGAATCGTTTTTGGAAAGGCTTGTCACTTGCCGGTTGAGGTGGAGCATAGAGCATATTGGGCTGTGAAATCTTGTAACATGAATCTGGGAGAGGCTGGTGGTGAGAGGAAGTTACAGTTGCAAGAGCTTGAGGAGATTAGGTTAGAGGCTTATGAGAGTTCCCGGATTTACAAAGAAAAAATAAAAGTTTTTCATGATAAACAGATATTGAGAAAGGAATTCCATTAGCGTTGATGTTCTTGTTCCCAGTAAAATGAAGGGACGTTTTCTTCAGGAAAAGACGGATTTCTTGATGAAGCTGGGGTTTATAGAGAACTCTGATGAAATGGCTAAAGCACTGAGCAAGTTTGTAGGAAGAGGAGACAAATTGCAAAAGCGATTTGACTTCTTAGTGAATGCTGGACTAGATTGCAACAGTGTCTCTCAGATGCTTAAGGTAGTTCCTGCCATACTTAATCAGACAACAGATACACTTGAGAAAAAGATTGACTATCTTCTGAATCACTTGGGCTATTCAATCGAGTCACTTGTCCACTTTCCAGGATTTTTGTGCTACAACATAGAGAAGATGAAGCTGAGGTTTACTATGTATGCTTGGATCAAAGAAAGAAAGATAGTGTCATCTAGAAAAAGGAAAATCGTCCGCTCAAATGTGGCCTTGAGTACGATTCTTTCGTGCTCAGACAAAAGGTTTGTGAAATATGTTGTCAGTCTTCATCCGGACGGGCCTAATGAATGGGAGAAGTTGAAGAATTCCTTTGTGCCATAATTTAAAGTTTAGGAGCATTGTCCTCCTGTTTACCGGTTTCCATCCTCGCAAATATTCGATGTTCCTTTGTCACGGATGTTCTTCAAAGTGATAACAGCAATGATCGGTTTCTGATGAGCTCTTATTCATCCTTTGAGAGCGATAATAGCTTCTTTAATGTTTGAGTATCAAATTTAGCATGATTCTTTTGATACTTATTGATCGTTCTTTAATGTTTGAGAGTAATCTCTTATATAGTTTTTTTTTTTTTAATTTGGATCGATTAGGCATTTAGGGTATGTTTGGTTCAAGTCATCATGTATGACCTTGGTTATGTGATTACCAGGTAATCACATAACCAAGGTTATGGGGAATAAAACATAACCAAATGTTGTTTGGTTCAACCTAGGTAATGCAACAAAAATTTTTTGTTTAAAGGTTTTAATGAATACCCTAGTTTAATATTTTATCGTATTACCCTCAATTACAAAACCAACTATACATAATATTATTATTATTATTTTTTTTTTTTTTATGTTTTTTACTTTTCTTTGTCCTGTATATTTTTTTACTTTTTTATGTGTTTTTTTATTTTTTTAATGTTTTTATATTTTTATATTATTTATATTATTTATTTTTTTTACATTTTTTAATATTATTTATTTATTTATTTTTACATTTTTTTAAAATTTTAAATTTTTTTATTTTTTAAAAAAAAATTTAAATTTTTTTAAAAAAAATAAATTTAAAAAAAAATTAAATTTTTTTAAATTTTTTTAAATTTTTTTAACATTTTTAAAATTTTTATTTTTTATTTTAAAATTTATATTTTTTAATTTTTTAATTTTTTTAAAAAATATATTTTAAAATTTTAAATCTTTTAAAACATTTTTTATTTTTTTTTACATTTTTTAATATTTTTTTACATTTTTTCTCTTTTTTTCATGTTTTTTCTTATCGGAGGGTATTTTTGGTAAAAAAAAATTCGTTAACCCCGGAATCAAGAAAAACCTTAGTTTTCTGAGGTTTTCCGATTCCGGGCTGCATGACCCTTTTGCTGACGTGTCGGGAATAGAACATTACTTAGGAATCATTGAATACCTAAACCAAACAAGGTTTTTGTTGATAACCTTGGATGGATAACCAAGGTTATCAAGAATAATCCCGAACCAAACGCACCCTTAGGTGTATGTGTACTGTCCATTTTTTATTTCAAAGTCTATCTTGTGTTTATAAAAAAAAATTTTTTTTAAGGTGTATGCCTATTGTCGATTTTTTATTTCAAAGTCTATCTTGTGCTTGTCATAAAGTTTTTTTTTTTTTGGATTAGGTGTATGTCTATTGTCGATTTTTTTATTATTTCAAAGTCTATCTTGTGCATGTCACAACGTTTGTTTTTTTTATTGTTAGATTATATGTAATGATACGATGATAGAGAGGGGTCTTGTAAAAATGGGCTAAAGTAGAGAAGAGCGCCTGACGTAGAGATCAAAGTTAAAAGTCAAAAGTCAAGCGTCTGACGTAGAGGTCAAAATTAAAACATTCAAAAGTCAAGGTCCACAGATCAAGTGAAGTTGGCTGAATAGGTATCTAATGTCGGTCGGATGTGATTGTCCGAATGACCATCCTCTGAAAGCTTGCAATAGGGGTTAAGAGATAAACAGTAAATCTCCTGACCCACTATCCTTGTCGAGCGGATGACATGTCCAGTCGAACAAAAGGTAATCCTCTGACAACAGGAAAGTCAAGTGAAGGAAAATAGCTCTGTTCAATATGACCGAGTTGGGATGTCCTTGTCAAGCGATCTCCAGTCGGCCTACAATGGGACCTATCTACATATCTCATCGTACTTTTTTGAAAGTTTGTGCTGCTGACAATAGAGCATGTCCAGCATGCAAATCGTACTTTAGAATCTTCTAGCCTGTGACATCAGAGATTTATGAGCTTGCTTACGGAAATATGTACACTTTTTGACTTGTCTTTTCCTATGACGCTTTGGAAAATGTGCATACATTTTGAGATACGTACACAGACGTTACAGTGATACTATAAAAGGAATTTTCCATCCACAAATAGAGGTATGCGATATCTTGTTATTCTACACGTTCTAGCTACTGTTCATACTGTTCTTCTCCACTAAGCCAAGAACTGACTTGAGGGTCGGAGAGCCAACGCTGGAAATCCTTTCCCAGCCTGGCACTAACGCTCCTAGTTTTGCATGACAATAAGGAGTCTTCATCCAGTCAACCTAGAGCCATGTTTCCAGCCTATTGTCTTCTCTACTTTCGAACATGATCATATTTAGCGTTGTATGTGGGAACTTCACACTCGAGCTAAAAGTTTTTTTTCTCCTAATTTTTTTTAGAAATTTAAATAGATATTAGACAGTGGTTGCTCCTGACACATGACCGAGGATTAAACCACGTTCACAAAATTAACCTTCAAAAGAATAAGACCAGTTACCTTTGGAAATAACAACAAATTAAAGGTAATTGTAATAGATAACATTGAATTAGATTTTAATTTCATTATTAATAAAGTACTCCTTATTGAAAATTTCAAACTCAACTTACTCAGTGTTAGTCAATTATGTGATTTAGAATATAAGATTAGGTTTACATCCACTGAATGCTTAATTAAATATATGAAAGTCCTTATAATAAAATTGAAAGGATTTAGGAATAATAACATTTATACAATTAACCTAGCCAGATCCTCACTTAAATGCCACTTGACACAAAAAGAGGAAATCTGACTGTGGCATAGGAGAATATCCTATACTAATTTTAGAAACATCACCAAACTAAATGACTTAGTTAGAGGACTACCAAAACTACTTAACTCAGACTTAATAATTTGTAAGGTTTGTCAACCAAGAAAACAAATCAAATCCACTTAGATTTATTTGATTCACGTGAGATTAAATCTATTAATGGAAATTTATACTGTCTAGTAATAATTGATGATTACTCAAGATTCACTTGGGTAAAATTTTTAAAAACTAAAGACGAAATATTTGAAATATTTAGTAATTTTTGTAAATAAACTGAAAATGAAAAAGACTCAAAAGTCAAAAGAATTAGGAATGATAATGGTGGGGAATTTAAAAACCAATAGGTTTATTAAATTTTGCTTAGAAAATGGATACCATCAAAAATTTTCGTGTCCTAATATACCTCCATAGAACAGAATAGTGGAAAGAAAAAATAGAACTCTCCAAGAAGCCACTGGAACAATGTTTAATGAATACTAATTATCGAAATATTTCTGGGCAGAAGCTGTTAATATAGTCTGCTATATACAAAATAGAACAAGAATAAATAAGAAACATAATAAAACCCCATTTGAAATGTACTATAATAAACTATCTAGTATTAAATACTTTAAGGTATTTGGATGTCCTGTTTACATATTAAACACAAGAGAATAATTAGAAAATTTTACCTCAAAAGTAGAAAATGGAATCTTTGTAGGGTACTCCCTAAATAGTAGAGGATATAGAGTTTACAATAAAACTACTCTAAGAATTGAGGAAACAACCAATGCAAAATGACGAAATTACTAACTCTAAAGAATCTAACTCGACACAAGTTCAATACCAACCAATTGATTTAATTAGAACTAGCACTGATCTAGGAGGAGCAAGTGAAAATCCAATAGACAAATATGAAGTTAAACAAAATCAACCACAAGAAAATGAACAAACACAAACTGAGCCTAGAACAATAAGAGTCAGCTCAGACCACCCAATTGAACAAATTATAAGTGACCTAGACCTAAAAGTTTAGACTAGATCATCTTTTAAAAACCTAAGTCAAATATTTTTAATCTCTAAAATTGAGCCCAAAACAATAGAAGATTCTCTACTTGACTCGGATTAGATCATAGTCATGGAGGAAGAATTAGCCCAGTTTGAAAGAAATAAAGTCTAGGATTTGGTACCATTGCCTAATAATAATAAAAATAAAATGGTATTTAGAAATAAATTAAGTGAAAATAGGAAAATTGTTATAAATAAGGCTAGACTAGTAGCTAAAGGGTTTATTCAAGTAGAGGGACTTGACTATGATGAAACATATGCTCTAGTAGCCAGACTTGAGTCTATTATAATGCTACTTAGCTATGTAGCCCATAAAGGATTTAAGCTTTATCAGATGGATGTTAAATCCACCTTTTTAAATAGGCTAATAAAAAAAGGAGTTTATATAGGTCAACCACCTGGGTTTGAAAGTATAGATCATCCTGGCCATGTGTTTAAATTAAAGAAAGTCTTGTATGGTCTTAAACAAGCATCTAGGGCCTGGTATGAAAGGTTGACCTCCTATCTAATTTTCAAAGGGTTCAACAAAGGTCAAATTGATCCAACTTTATTTGTAAAATCAGTCAAACAAGATATCTTCATAGCCCAAGTATATGCAGACAATATAATTTTTGGTTCAATCAATTCGAAATTTTTGTAAGAATTTATAACATTAATGAAATAAGAATTTGAAATAAGTCTAGTAGGTAAACAAACTTATTTCTTAGGATTACAAATTAAACAAACAAATGAAGGAAATTATATTTACCAATAAAAATACATCAAAAAATTACTTAAAAAATTTAGAATAAACAATACCAAAGAAATAAAAACACCAATGACAACTAACACAACCTTAGATAGTGATCTAATGGAAAATCCATAGATCTAAAATATTATAGGAGTGTCATAGGCAGCCTCTTATACTTAACTGCAAGTCGACCCGATATTTTATTTGCAATTATTATGTGTACTAGATACCAAACCTGTGCTAAGAAATCCCACTTAACTAATGTAAAATTTTTTTTAGATATTTGAAAGACACACCAAATGTAGGAATTTGGTACCCTAGAACACATAATTTTGAACTAATAGGTTACTCTGACTTAGATTATGTCGGTTATAAACTAGATCATAAAAGTACAAGTAGTGGATGTTAATTACTTGGACTATCATTTGTCAGCTGATTTAGTAGAAAACAACACCGTGTTGTGTTATCTACTACTAAAGCCGAGTACATAGCAATGAGTGAGTGTATAGAACAACTATTATAGATAATGCATACATTAAAAGACTTTAACTTAGAATATAAAAATCTATATTGATAACATCAGTTTAATTAACTTAACCAAAAATCTAGTGCATCATTCAAGAATCAAACATATTGAAATTAAACATCACTTTATTAGATATCACATCGTCAAAGGGGACATTGAACTCAACTATGTTAAGTCCAAGTTAAATTTGACTAACATTTTTACTAAACCAACCAGAATCTAAATTCAGTAATCTATGAAGATGACTGGAAATGTGCATAATAGACTAGGACTTTTATTATCAAACAAATTTTCAAGTAATTTGTAAATTCTAAAAAAATTATTTACTTATGATTTCAAAAAATTTACCATTTCCCTAGTATTCCAAAATTATTTTGGCCTTAGTCTAGATCGAACCTATAGAAAGTATGAACCTATAGATCTAGGGAACGTGTATCTCACAAACACACTAGGTCTATCTTGATTGTGTATTCAAAAACATAGAATGGGTGAGATGTGTAGACCTTTTGCCTGGATTTCAAATGTTTATATTAGTGCATCAAAACAAGTCTGGACTATAAATACAACAATACATTCATCAAGTTAAGCAATCACTCTTAATAAACAATAAGCTAGATCAAATTTTACTTAACTTGACTAACCAAGTGAACACTACTATCTTCTGATAGATAGGTAGGAACTAACGTGTTAGACATGTATTAAAGATATTTGTAATTGAATGATTATTTTTTCAATAAAGACATCAAGTTAAGGGGGAAGATTTGCTTGAACAAATTAAAAATGTTTTAAAAAATATATAATTTTGAAAGTTTTAAAAAAAATCAAATCTTTTTGAAAATATTTACAATTTTTTTTTTGAGAAACATTTACCTAAAAATTTGTAACAACATTTTTTTAAAAAAATTATTCTTTAAAATTATTTTGAAAATGTTTCTTTGGAAATTTTTTCTTTAAAATCCCTTTGAAAATGTGCCCTAAAATTGCTTTGAAAATCTTTCTTAGAAATTTTTCTTTAAAATTACTTGGGAAATTTTGCTTAGAATTTTTTTTTTTTGTAAAATTGCTTTGAAATCCTTAAGTTAGGAATTTATTTCCAAATTTTTTAAAACTATTTCTTACTTTAAAAATTTTTATTAGAAAATTTTTATTTGCAATTACTTTTCTATTATTTACTCAGAATTGTTTTTTAAAAAAAGTTTACTTCAAAAATTTTGAAAATTTTACTTAGAAAATTTTGAAAATTTTACTTAGAAAATTTTGAAATAGTTTACTTAGATAGTTAGAATTTTTAAAAAAGTTCACTTAAGAAATTTTTATCCTTACTTCGAAAAAGTGGACTTAGAAATATTTTTAAAGATTACTCAAGAATTGTGAAGAGTTTTCCTTGAATTTTTTTTTTACAAGTCCTACTTGGAAAATAATTTTACTAAAAATATTACTTACAAAATGCTTTCAAAATTATTTCCAAATTTTTAAACCGAACTTCTATTTAAACCTCTCCCTAAGTTTGAGATATACAAAGTATTTACTTTCTGTTATATTTCTACATTAAAATCTGGCATTACTTGTTATATCTATCTTTCTTTTACCTTAGTTTTTTTATGAATGCCAAAGGCGGAGGGTATGAGTTAATTTTTGATCAAGTAAAACAAATGCAAAACTAACTTAGATCGTTTATTTGTCTTTTTCATATTATCCTTAAATATTATTTTTTTCTAACTTTAACCCAAGTTGTTATTGCATCAAAAAGGGAGAGATTGTTGGTGCAATTTGTACTAATGATCTAACTCAAGTTTTGATGAATGACAAGTGGATTAAAGTTAGAGTGTTTGTGGTCTAATTACTTTACCAAATGTGCAGGAGTTGACGGATCTGGAGGATCTGATACCAGGCTGAAATTCAGTTATGTCCATGAGACTCGATAGTTAGTGCGAAGTCCAGATAGGTCAGTGTGACCTAATATCTGACAGGAAGTCTGGTTGGGTCCGCAGGACCTGATAACTGGCCGAAATCCAGTTGGATCTACATACCTGACAACTGACGGGAAGACCTAGTGGTCAAAGGCAAGTCAAGTGACTACAGTTGGTAAGTAAGAGGTAAGCAATTGGAGGAGAGATCCAGTGAGGACGCGTTCCTGGTTGAGGGAACTGTAGGCGTTGGTCCAAATTAGGTCCGTTTGGGAAACCTAAGTTGAGACCTTGACTTGATTCTGGTTTCAAGGAGACATGATCTAATTACTACTCCTATCTTACTATATTATGTTAACTTTATTTTGCAAGATAAACATATTTTTGTTGACTAAGATTAACACTTTTTTGTAGGAAAGATGTCTAGAAAAAAGAGTATCCGGGTGTCAGGACCTCCGGGCGCCCGAAGGTCCGGGCACTCGGACCAACCTCGCCCAAGCGGCCTGGCCAGGTACCCGGGTGGTCTAAGCGCTCGGAGTTGGTCTAAGCACCCGGACCAGAAATTTTATCCCGAAGTTGAGTTGGAGTGTGACGATCGGATGAACCCATGTCAACGGTCCAGGCGCTCGAAGATGGATAAACTTGACGAATCAAGTTTCCACAAGAGATTGCCAAATTAGCAACAGTCCAAGTGCTCGGAGGGGTTCCAAGCACTAGGAATGGGCCTATATAAAGGCCTTCGATTAGCAGCTTCAAAACAATTGCTACAACTTTTGTTCCTGCGTGCTACTTCTATAAAGCTCCTACGACACTGTAACACTCTATCGACAATTGGACATCAAGCTTTACTTAGTTTTCTCTGTTGTCGACTTTCATTATAGTTCTGGTACTTCATTATTGTAACTTTTCAAGCTATTAGTGATTGCCTAATGAAAATACTCAACGAGTGCGGGGCTTGGAGTAGGAGTCGTTGAAGACTCTGAACCAAAAAAATTACTTGTGTTAGAGTATTTTCTTTATTCCACTGCATAACTTGTTTTAAATTGCTATTTTCGATGAATTCTATTTACCCCCTCTACCATCTCTACGATCCAACATTCATAATAATTCAATGCTCATTTCATGCTACTAGAGATAGAAATAAGGAATCTATTAAAAATACTAGAACATGTCTTATAACACATGCATCAAGACATAAATGTGCTATGATTTCTACTTTGGACAAGTCAACAAGTAAAGTGGAGAATGATGTAACTCTATTACCATAAAATGTAAACAAAGAAGCAACAAAACTGAACTAAAATAAGAAAAAATACAACTAAAAATTGAAATAAGCAAAAGTATAACTAAAACAAGCAAAAGGGCAAACACTTCCTCTAGACTTGAACATTTTCATTGTCCCAATGAAATCAATATGGAGGAAAAGGAAAATAATCTGACGGTGGAGGGTAGTTCGATGGAGGAGGGTAAGGGTTTCTTTTGGGGGGGGGAGTGGAGTCGGGCCTCCTGAACGACGAGATTGTAGAGGAAATTGAGGCAGTTTAGGCATGGTGCCAATATGCTCATGATACTGATAGATTGTAGACATCTGCTGCCTAGTAATCTCTATGGAGCGCTTGAATTCCTCCATTCTCCTTTGGTCGTCATTATAATCCCCAATGAAGATTGCCACTTGATCCTGAAAATCCCTCGCATATTGAAAATGATCCCGCACCTCCTGAAACTGATCATCACTTAGTTTGAAGCATCCCTCCAACAATCGTTGTTGGGTATCATGCTTTTCATGAAGTGAGTCTAAGGAGGAATGAAAATTTGAGAAATTGAACCTAAACGGACCCATGCCGTAGGTTAAAGAATGCTGACCCAACTCTGAATGAGAGGGTAGTTTTGGGTGTCTAAATGACAAGGGTTCAGGATGCTCTATAGGAGAGGAAGCAACTTCAGGAACTGTATCTATAAGAACCCAATTAGCTAAGTAGTGAACTATGGTACTCTGAGGATTGAGAAGAGGGGATGGAAATCCATCCCTCTATGGGAAGGCAAAGTCATTCTCATCCCGAATGATTATCTTCATGGCAAGGCATGTATCAATATCAATTTTCATATTGCCATGAGTGACATCTAAACCATACAGTTCACAACCTAAATGTAAAGTAATGTTTGTTAGCAAACCACCAAAATTTATTTGTCCAGAAGAAGCTTTCCTGGACCTCACTATTGTTTGTAAGTAAAATCCTGAGTCAAAGTTAACTTTATTGAGCATGCCCCAGAGCAAATAAAGTTCCACCTTCCGCACCATCTCATCATTTTCTCATCTACCAAAGATGGTTTTACTCATCACCTGGTGGAGGTATCAGAAGACAGAATTTTGCAAGTTGGAAGCTTTAGATCGCAAGGGGTCATATGGTTCATTGAAGTCTGTTAGTGAATTTCAAATGGAATTACTATTGAAGTTACAAGCGAACTTGTGAGGTCCCATTGGGCAGGCCAAAATAATTATTAAAGTTATATAGAGTCCATTAAAAGTCTTGGTTCATCAATCTAAAGCTAATATTACCATCATAGTCTTTATCAGAAGAAAAGTTTGTCTCTATATAACTCAAGAATTCTAGGACAAGGTGGGGATAGGTAGGATTGTGTGAATACATCATTTCCTTACAATCCATGGCGCTTATTAGTCAATCTATGTCATCTTTGATCCCTAAGGCTTCAATGATGTCTATATCCATATAACGAGTGCAAAAAAGTTTACGAGTAACAAGATTTTTAAATCTAGACTTTTGTTCATTATTTCTATAAATAACACCGTACTCGTTTTCGTTACCTTCGTCGTGTGCCGCTCATTTTCCTTTACTCTTGGAAGTCACCTTTTCTTTTCCTTTGTCTCTTCTTGAATCATCCCCTCCACTTGAGCCGCCGGTGCCTCACCTAATCCTTTTCAAGATGTTAGACATGATAAAGAAAATATGGGAAGAGTTCTTATTATCTCCAGAAAAAGATCTAAGAAGAAAATTTGAGGAAAAGAAGACAGGATGTGAGAAAATCGCTGTTCAAATCTAGATCTAGATCTAAATCTAAATATGTGCAACAAATTAGAGAAGGAGAAAAACTTATATAGAAGAGAAGTGAAAGAGATCTTTGAGTTTTGGGAGAGAGGTTTGTGGAAATCTAGAGTGGAATAGATCTTGAGAAGGGTGAAATGATTATTTCTTGGAGGTGGAGAAGAGAAGGGTGCTTGGAGAAAAAGGTTTTAAAGAAGAGAGGGGGGCGTGTGAGCCTCCCACAGCCGTGTCTAAAAGACATGGGCCAATCCGCGTTTGGATTGGCGGCTAGGGTACGACTATGCCTGCAAGTCACGACTGTGTCAAACCCCTTCGTTTCTTATTCCGCACAGGCCATGTCAAATGACATGGGCAAACCTTGTTCACCTTGGCTACCTTGACACGACCGTGTCAAAAGACACGGCCACACCAGGATTGGTGTTGCGTGGCCTCACATGGCGTGTCGAATGGCACGTCCACACCTTTGTTCTGCTTGGCTGAATTCACATGGTCGTGCCAATTAGGCACGACTTGAGCTTGTTCTGCTTGGCCTGGGTCACACAACTGTGTCAAATAACATGACCAAGGTTTGTGGGTGTATTTTATTAAAATTTTACTTATTAGTTACCGAAACACCTCTACAAAACATGAAAAAGGACACAATCAAAAATAAAATTAATATCTACATAGAGAAACAAGGAAATATGTAAACTAGACTAAAGAACCCTTAGGTTGTCTTCCAAGAAGTGCTTGTTTAAGGTCTTTAGCTCAACCCCATGTAAGCTCTTTTAAGAGGTAGGTATCGGAGGAATGGATTTCTCCTCTGTTTATGGATTCTTCCTTCCTCTGCTCTCTTGCCGGACAGAGGTACTTTTCATTTTGAATGGGAGGCCTTCTCCCATTATTTACTAGGCTCAACTCCGCATCCGGTGGCCTCCCATGTGAATGAAACATCCACTCAATGGTGTGGTACTCTTCAAATGCTCTGTAGTCATTTAATAGAAGAGCAACATGGTTAGAAGACTTACATAAATCAAATGTAAGCCTTTCCTCACTAATAACCAAGTCCAACTTATGATTTTTCACGTCAATTATGGCTCCGATTGTAGCAAGGAAGAGCCTTCCAAGAATTATTTGAATTTTGGAGTCCTCCTCTGTAACGACCCACCTCCTACTGACTAGGCTGCGAGGCCGGACCGTCACGTTATGCTGTGCTAAGCTATATTGTAAGGTGCGGAAACATGAACTAATTTAAAATTTACTAAATCTCTGCCAATTGCTACTAAATCTGAACTGATGCTTAAAGATACCATTTTTAAATGTTGTACCTGTACTCCAAAGAGAAGATCTAGCCTTCACATGTGATTAAGGACTGAACTTAAGTGTTTCCAGCTGGAACAGGCATTTCAATCGATCGGCTGATCGATTGGGATGTTCGGATCGATTCACTGATCGATCCAGCATGCCACTGTATACGAAAACTTTGATTGGATCGATCGGTTGATCGATCCAGACTTGTTGATCGATCCATTGATCGATTCAGCTCGCTACTGTGCACGGGGTAAATTCTGGATCGATCGGCTGATCTATCCAGGCTTGCCAATCGATTCAGGGATCGATTCCAAGGCTCTCTGTTCGCGAGGCTAATTCCCCGATCGATCTAGTGATCGATTCCAGAGCTTACTGTTCACGAAATCAAGCTCCCCAATCGATCAGCTGATCGATTGGGGGCCTCCAATCGATCAGCTGATCAATTTGGGTTTCTGATTTCGCAACTGAGTTCTGATTTCAGCACTGTTTCGTGCTCAAATCACATATACAAGTACTGAAATGGTTGGGAAACATTCTACCATCAAATATTTAGTATTCTAAGCTTGGCCTAGTGCATAGTTCACTAGTTCATAGCATTTAAAGATACTTAAGTGCGGAACAAATAAATTGCTAAAGAGTTCTAATGCTTAAAACAAAACTTGCTAGATCCCTAAGATCCTTATTCCAAGTTCCACCCACACACATCTTCATCGCATTGTGTAATGCCCAAAAATTCTCAAACTTGCATTAGAATTATTCTATGATTTTTCTGGAATTTTTAGATATTTTTCCGGAATTTTCCGAGTAGCGGAAGTAGCAAAAATAATTAGAACCGCAAAATAGCTTAGGCAGGAATCGAACCCGAAACCTATGGTTTGCGGATAATGTTAGAAACCAATGAACCCAGTAGGGCCGTGCTGAAAGAAAGGAGAACCAAATATATTTATAATTGGGTTGGTCGAATTAATCACTTAATATAAATAGGAAGATTAATAGGGTGAAGAGTTATTTTGGTTTTATTTTCCACCGTGACTTCTCCTCACCCTAGCTCTCACGCCGTCTCTTCTCCTCCTCTTCCTCACGCACGGCGCACCAAGCCAAGGTCCATCGGATCATCTTCCGGTGATGACTCCAACATAAAAGAGGTTCTTCTCCGTGAGAGGAACGCGAAGACGTGAGCGGATCGTCGAGAAGTCGTCTCCACCGGAATTTCTAGCGATTAGATTTGTAAGAAATCTATCACACGAGGTAAGAAACCCCTCACCTGCAGTATAAGTAGCTCTCATTTGATTGCATGCTTATAATTTAGTTATATGTAGATTTTTATCGATATCTAGAGTGTATTTAATTCTCTTCGCAGATTTAGGGGTTAGTTGAGTATCTCTGGATGGGCCGGACGCGTTTTTCCTCTTCAGATAGAGGTTCTAGACGTCGTCGGGTGCCTAGAGGTGGTCCCCCTATTAGAGAGGAGAGTTAGAGCACGTTAGGTGTTTGATAAAACGTTTAGCGCAATATTAGACAGTTTTAACAGTATAGTTAAATGCATAGAAGCATTTAAACCAGCATATTAGTTTTATTTCAGCTTTATGGGACTAGATGTCCAATGGGTGGGCTCCCATAGTCGCCTCTAGGTTCAGACAACCTAGTTCTAGGTTCAGATAACCTAGATTCAATTGATTAGCATTTCAGTATTTTACTTTCAGCAGCGGCACTGTACGGGATTAGATATCCATTGGGTTGGACTCCCATAGTCGTCCCTAGGTTCAGCTAACCTAGTAAACCCTACTAGATTCGGAACTTGCAATCCCGGGTCTAGTTAGGGACGCGCGCACAGTAAGTACAGTTGCCAGGGCCCTATAGCAGCATGTTTAGTATTTTTATCTATTATGTATAATAGTTTTCCAAATCAGTTTTAAAACCATAATGGAATTCAGTATTAGCTCAGCTCCACCTTGGCTCACTTTTGTATCAGCTCAGCTTATTTCAGTTGTTAAATATGATAGCTTCATATACAGTTCTAGACCTGTTATGATCAGTTTTATTTATGTTCAGCTTATGTTATGCCATGCTTTGTATGATACCATGCCATGTCATGCTTGCATATTCAGTATGTTTTTCAAACAGCATGATTTAAAAGCATATTTGCATCGTGTGCATGATTTAGTGAGGTAGATGGTTTCTTACTAAGCTTTTTAGCTTATAGATACTATTTTCCTTATACTGCAGATACAGGTAAAAGGAAAATGGACTAGCAGAGGAAGCTGGAGGGCAATGCAAAGATGGTGTGTGTGGCAGGAACTGGAATAAAAGACCCTCTGGGGATCTAGCATTTACTTTAGCACTTTGCAATTTATTAGTTCTAGTTTTCATGTTTTATGCACTCTTGAACCTTAGCAAGTTTAAACAATTAGAACTTTTAGAAATTTATACTTCCATGCACTTTAAGTTGTTAAAATGTGTTTTAGTGAGTAAAATGCCATGAACCAGTTTAGAATTGTTACTACATGTTATTAGAATAGTTTATTATGCATTAGGTAGTTGTTGTATGAGGTTTTGGCACGAAGCAGTGCTGAAATCAGAGTTTCTGATTCGAAATCAGAAACTCCTGATCGGTCCGCAGACCGATCAGAGCTGGTTCATGTCACTGATCGGTCAGCTGACCGATCCAGGTGCGAACAGAAAGTTGGCGTCGTTTATGGATCGGTCGGCCGACCGATCCAGCGGCGAACAGTGGGTTCAGAAACTCACTGATCGGTCTGCCGACCGATCAGTGAGCCACTGGATCGGTCTACAGACCGATCAGTGTACTCCTGGATCGGTCGGGAGACCGATCCAGCAGCATACAGAAGCGATGCAGCTTCTGGATCGGTCAGCTGACCGATCCAAGGTGTTCATCCGTGCCAGTAGCAGCCTGGATCGATCCGTGGATCGATCCAACGGAAAGTAATCGATCCAGTTCAGTTTGGATCGATTGGGAAGCTCGGTTTCGACCAAGAAACTCAGTAGATCAACTTCTAGTCCATGGGGGATGTAGGATACGCTTTGTGTTCCTCAGATTACATCCTTTAGTACATGCAGAACCAAGAACAGTCATCAATTAGTAGAAAAATTTAAATTAGATCAGCTTTCCGCACAGTCAGTACAGTACAACTGTAGCGATTCGCCTTACAGCCTAGTAGTTAGAAGGCGGGTCGTTACACATTGTCCTCCAGCCTCCGCTAGTCCATCTTTCCTTTACCTTAATCTGCAGTATAAGGAAAAGAGTATCTGTAAGCCTGGGAGCTTAGTGAGAAACCATCTACCTCACAAAACATGCATACGATGAAATTTATGTTTTAAAACATGCTATTTGAAATACATGCTGAACATGTCTAAACATGGATTCTAAAACATGGCATAAACACATACGATACATGTCAATCATAGCTAAGCCTAAAAACCATCATGTGGATCTGTAAGAACTAAACTGAAATAAAACTGAACTGAACTAATGCTAACTGATGCTAAGCTGTACTGTTTTCACATACCATATTTCGTGAGGTTTTTGAAAATCTATTTATCATAGATAGATGAAAATAGATAATCATACTGCTGATGGGCCCGGCAACTGTACTTGCTGTGCGCGCATCCCTAACTAGACCCGAGGTAGCTAATCCCAAATCCAGTAGGGTTACTAGGTTATCTAAACCTAGGGACGACTATGGGAGCCCAACCCAAGGACATATAGTCCAGTACAGTGCCACTGAATAAAGTAAAATACTGAACTATAAGCTGAATATCTTGTCTTGCTTTTATTAGGTTGTCTGAACCTAATGTTAGGTTATCTGAACCTAAAGGCGACTGTGGGAGCCCACCCATTGGACCGTAGTCTCATATAAGTTATAGCAAGGCTAGAAAAAAAACTAATTTAAACGCTTCTATTGCATTTACTGAGCTATTAAAACGCCAACTGTAACATTTTACTGAGCTAAGCATTTTATCGAACACTTGGTGTACTCCAACTCTCCCCTCTGTTAGGGAGACCACCTCTAGGCACCTGACAACATCTAAAACCTCCACTGAAGGGGAAAAACGTGTCTGGCCCATCTAGAGGTGCTCACTAAATTCCTAAATCTACGAGGAGGGTTAAATACACCCTATGTGTCGAAACACTACATATAGCTAATTTAAAAACACGCAATCATACGAAAAGCTATTTATATTGCAGGTGAGGGGTTTCTTACCTCCCGTGTTAGATTTCTTACGATTCTAGTCGCTAATTTTCTGGTGGAGAAGATCCCTTCGGCGATCTCCTTGCGTCTACGTGTTCCTCTCGTGGTGGAGAGTGTCCTCGCGCCGGAGTTATCGCCGGGGGACGTTCCTACGATCCTAGGGATGGAACCCTAGGTTTTCCTTGGCTTGGGCGCCGAGAGGATGAGGGAGAGAAGAGGGTTCGGCGGGACTAGGTTGAGGGGAGGAAAAGTCACGATCCAAAAATAACTCCTCACTTAATTATTTTCCCTATTTATATTAAGTGGTTAATTCACCCAACTTAAATATAAATATAATTGATTCCCTCTTCTTTCAGCACGGTCCTTCTGGGTTCACTTGGTTACTAGAGTCCACCATAAGTCGTAGGACCCAATAGGTCTCGGGTTCAATACCCGCGTAGACTATTTTACGTTCCTATTTGTTTTTGCTATTTCCGCTACTCTAAAAATTCTGTAAAAATATCCTAAAATTCCAGAAAAATACTAGGATATTTCTAATAATTATTTTGAAAATTTTCGGGCATTACAATCCCCCATACCTTATAAAAAGTTTGTCCTCGAACTTAAAATAACTCTGGGTACTTTTGTCTCATACTGGCTTCTGTCTCCCAAGTTGCGTCTTCTATTGTGTGATTTTGCCAAATAACTTTTACTAATGGTACTTCCTTGTTCTGTAATTTCTTAACTACTCGGTCTATTATCTGAATAGGCCGACTGTCATAGCTGAGGTCTTCACGGACTTGTACCGACTGGGGCTCAATCACCTGGGTGGTATCTGGGATATGCTTCTTCAGTATAGAGACATGAAATACATTATGGATAGCTGACATCTCCTGGGGTAGCTCTAGCTCATATGCTACCTTGCCAACTCTTCTAGTGATAAGGTATGGTCCCACATATCTGGGACTTAATTTGCCCTTCTTCCCAAAACGCATTACTCCCTTCATGGGAGCTACTTTAAGGAACACTGAATCCCCAACTAAAAACTCTAAGGGTCTGCGCCGCGTATCAGCATAGCTTTTCTGGCGGCTCTGAGCTGTTTCTATCCTCTGGCGGATCTGCTGTATAGCTGCTGTGGTGTCTGCTACTAGATCTGTCTGAAGTTCTAGTTCCTTCTGTTCACCACTCTTATACCAGCAAATTGGAGATCTACACCTCCGCCCGTAGAGAGCCTCGTACAGTGTCATGCCGATAGTGGCCTGATAGCTATTGTTGTATGCAAATTCTGCTAAACTTAGATATTTGCACCAACTTCCCTTGAAGTCTAGGGCACATGCTCGTAGCATATCTTCGAGTACCTGATTTACTCGCTCCGTCTGACCATCTGTCTGAGGATGGAAAGCTATGATAAATTTTAGCTTAGTGCCCAATGTTGACTGTACACACTCCCAGAAGTGTGACGTGAACCTACTGTCTCTGCCTGAAATAATTGTTCGTGGGACTCCATGTAGTCTGACGATCTCCTTGAGATACAACTGAGCTAGCTGCTCCATGGAATAGGATATCCTGATAGCTAAGAAGTGGGCTGATTTAGTTAATCTATCTACTATTACCCAGATGGCATCAAAACCATTCGTGGTTCTGGGTAGTCCCACTATGAAGTCCATGGAAATATCTTCCCACTTCCATTCTGGAATCTGAATAGGCTGCAGAGCTCCTCCTGGTCTCTGGTGTTCTGCCTTGACCCTCTGACAGGTTAGACAGGTGCTGACATATCTAGCGATGTCTCTTTTCATCCCAGGCCACCAAAAACATCTCTTCAAGTCCTGGTACATCTTGGTGGAACCAGGATGCATCGCATAGGGAGTCCTGTGAGCCTCATCTAAAATCTTTCTTCGTAGTTCCTCCTGATCTGGAACACATAGCCTGTCACCGAAATATACTGCCCCATTATCAGTTATTCTGAACTCTCCACTTTCTGGTTCTGCTATCCCTTGCTTGATCTTCTAAATTTCAGGATCCTGTTCCTGAGCTGTCTGGATGTCACCAAGTAGGGTAGATGCTAAGGTCATAGTAGAGAGCTGTCCCACTATAAGTTCGAGACCGAAATCTGTGATCTCCTTCTGTAGGGGCGGTGACATGGCTGCTAGGGATAATAAGGTAGCACCGGATTTCCTGCTAAGTGTGTCTGCCACGTTATTTGCTTTTCCTGGGTGGTAGAGGATGTCTATATCATAGTCCTTGACCAGCTCTAGCCATCTGCGCTGTCGCATATTCAGATCTTTCTGAGTGAAGAAATATTTCAGACTCTGATGATCTGTATATACTCTGCACTGAGCTCCATACAAGTAATGTCTCCAAATTTTGAGAGCAAACACGACTGCTGCAAGCTCAAGATCATGAGTAGGATAGTTCCTCTCATAGTCTTTGAGTTGTCTGGAGGCGTAGGCGATTACCTTGCCCTTTTGCATCAGTACTGCTCCTAGTCCCAATTTAGAGGCGTCACTATAAATATCAAAGCTGTCTGTGTTTTCTGGTAGAGTCAAAATGGGAGCACTGGTCAATCTCCTCTTTAGCTCACTGAAGCTATTCTCACAGTCCTCTGTCCACTGAAATTTTCTGTTCTTTCTGGTGAGAGCTGTCAATGGGGAGGCTATTCTGGAGAAATCCTCCACAAACTTCCGGTAATAACCTGCTAATCCCAGAAAGCTTCTGACTTCACTAGCGTTCTTGGGTCTTTTCTAATTACTCACAGCTTCTATCTTACTGGGGTCTACCATGATACCATCCTTTGAGATGATGTGACCCAGGAAGGACACCTGATCTAACCAAAATTCACATTTCGTGAACTTGGCGTACAACTGGTTCTGCTGAAGGGTCTACAATACTATTCTCAGGTGCTCTGCGTGTTCTTCCTGAGTTCCTGAATAGATAAGAATGTCATCGATAAACACAATAACAAATCTATCTAGGTAGTCCCTGAATACTCTGTTCATGAGGTCCATGAAAGTAGCTGGAGCATTTGTCATGCCAAAGGGCATGACTACGAACTCATAGTGTCCGTATCTAGTCCTGAATGCTGTCTTGGGTATATCCCCTTCTTTAACTTTCACCTGATGATAACCTGATCTGAGGTCTATCTTAGAGAACACTGCTGCTCCCTTTAGCTGATCGAACAGGTCATCTATTCTGGGAAGAGGATACCTATTCTTGATTATGACTTGGTTCAGTGCCCGGTAGTCTATACACAGGCGCATGCTCCCGTCTTTCTTCTTCACGAACAATACAGGCGCTCCCCATGGTGAGTGACTAGGACGTATGAAGCCCTTGTCAAGCAGCTCCTGTACTTGCTCATGAAGTTCCTTCAGTTCTGCTGGAGCCATGCGGTAGGGCGCTTTGGAGATAGGATTCGTACCGGGAATGAGTTCTATCTCGAATTCAATCTCCCTGTTTAGTGCTAGGCCGGGTAACTCTTCAGGGAAGACTGCTGGGTAGTCACATACAACTCGGACCCCTTCTAGCTGTGGGTCCTTGTTCTGACTGGTATTGACTACATGTGCTAGGAATCCCGTACATCTTGAATCCATCAATTTCTGTGCTTTTAGAGCTGAGAGAAACTTCTTGGCCTTTCTCTTTGGTTCTCCAATGTACTCAAACTGTACTTCTGCTTCAGGTTGGAATACGACTTTCTGTTTACGGCACTCTATAGAGGCACCGTATTTGATCAGGAAGTCCATTCTAAGGATGACATCATAATCAGTCATATCTAGCACTATCAGATCACAAAAGAGTTCTCTGTCTGCTATAATGACTGGCACTGCTCTGAGCCAGTGCGTGGATGCCATAATTTCTCCTGAAGGTAGCGTTGTCAAAAACTGACCACTGAGTCCCTCTGGAGGTATTGCTATCTTATCGGCAAATGCCCTGGATATATAAGAATGGGTTGCCCTAGTATCGAATAAGACAGTTGTACTTTGCTGTAAAATACTAATCTGACCTGAAACAACTGTCGAGGCATTCGCTACATCCTCTCTGGTGAGTGAGTAGATCCTCGCATTGGTCGCAGCTGGAGGGGCTTCTAGTTTGCCCTGGCTGATGTGTGGATCATCTAAAGCGGCCTGCATCTGATGTAACTGAGCTGGCTGGCCTCCATATTGAATCGGCTGTGGTTGAGGAAGACTGGTCTTATTTGGGCACTGCTTAGCCATATGCCCTTCCTGTCCACACTCAAAGCATCCTCGTGTGCCCTTACGACAAACTCCAGGGTGGAATTTCCCACAAGTAGCACATTTGGGGTAACTAGGCTGTTTACTAGCTGGTCCTCCTTTTGGGTAACTCCCTGGTTTGCGTTTGTTGCTGGAGTTTCCTTTCTAGTTAGAGCCATGGGAGCTGTGGCCCTGGTGTTTCTGAGTACCCGAACCTCCTTGACCTTTGGACTCTGAGAAGGATTGCTTCTGCTGCTTGATGTTATTCTGGTAATGCTCCGTGATGAGGGCACTACTTACTAGTTCTTCTGTGGTTTGTGGCCTATGAGCGCCACTGGCTACATTCAGTGCTATGTCCGACCTCAGCATCTTAAGCATCAGTCGGACCCTTTCCTTTTTAGTGCTGACTAATTCGGGACACAGACGAGCCAGCCTGTTGAATTTCTTCACGACCTCCTCAACTGAAAGGTTGCCCTGGCGGAATTTAGTGAACTCGTCGTAGTGACGGTTTGTGACCCGCATGTGAAAGAACTCCTCAAATAATTCTTTCTCGAAGTCATCCCATGTCATCTGGTTTACTGGGCGCTTTGCTTTAATTCTCTCCCACCACATGCATGCATCTCCTACTAGGCAGAAGGAGGCGCACTTCACCTTCTCATGTTCTGGCCAGTCCAGAAGCTCCATCGTACTCTCCAGTGTTTTGAACCAGGCCTGAGCATCCCATGGTTCACTGGTGCCCGAGAAGTTCTCTGGCTTAATTTTCTGCCACTGGATCAGATAGGCTTCTCTCCTTACCCCGGCTGCTGGGGCTACTGGTGCTATAGGCTGGACTGGTGGAACCTCTATAACTACTGGAGTTGCTAAGTGAGGTTCTGGGGTGACAGTGGGGGTGTTCTGCTGATTAGCCCTTAAAGTGGCTATCTCTTGCTGCTGTTCAGCTAGCTGCTATTGTAATTGAGCCACTACTGTTGTAAGGTCTGGGGGAGGCACTGAACTGCCTGCCTCTTGCTGGGGCTCAGTAGATGGTGCCCTTCTAGCTGGGCGTCCTCGTGTCATTTATAGAGACATAGAGGACATACATGACTAATACAATCATAATTGCATAACTATTGTTATCATGTTAGATACTATCATAAATAAACATGCTTTAGCTATCTCTAAACATGAAAACAAGAAACATAAATAAAGTGAGCGATGTTCTTACTTGGAAGCTGCAGGTTCAATGCTGAAGTGTGTAGGAAGTATGGAACTTTTGCTCTGATACCACTCTATAACGACCCGCCTCCTACTGACTAGGCTGCGAGGCCGGACCGTCACGTTATGCTGTGCTAAGCTATATTGTAAGGTGCGGAAATGTGAACTAATTTAAAATTTACTAAATCCCTGCCAATTGCTACTAAATCTGAACTGATGCTTAAAGATACCCTTTTTAAATGTTGTACATGTACTCCAAAGAGAAGATCTAGCCTTCACATGTGATTAAGGACTGAACTTAAGTGTTTCCAGCTGGAACAGGCATTTCAATCGATCGGCTGATCGATTGGGATGTTCGGATCGATTCACTGATCGATCCAGCATGCCACTGTATACGAAAACTTTGATTGGATCGATCGGTTGATCGATCCATACTTGTTGATCGATCCATTGATCGATTTAGCTCGCTACTGTGCACGGGGTAAATTCTGGATCGATCGGCTGATCGATCCAGGCTTGCCAATCGATCCAGGGATCGATTCCAAGGCTCTCTGTTCGCGAGACTAATTCCTCGGTCGATCCAGTGATCGATTCCAGAGCTTACTATTCGCGAAATCAAGCTCCCCAATTGATCAGCTGATCGATTGGGGGCCTCCAATCGATCGGTTGATCGATTGGGGTTTCTGATTTCCCAGCTGAGTTCTGATTTCAGCACTGTTTCGTGCCCAAATCACATATACAAGTTCTGAAATGGCTGGGAAACATTCTACCATCAAATATTTAGTATTCTAAGCTTGTCCTAGTGCATAGTTCACTAGTTCATGGCATTTAAACATACTTAAGTGCGGAACAAATAAATTGCTAAAGAGTTCTAATGCTTAAAACAAAACTTGCTAGATCCCTAAGATCCTTATTCCAAGTTCCACCCACACACATCTTCATTGCATTGTCCTCCAGCCTCCGCTAGTCCATCTTTCCTTTACCTTAATCTGCAGTATAAGGAAAAGAGTATTTGTAAGCCTGGGAGCTTAGTGAGAAATCATCTACCTCACAAAACATGCATACGATGAAATTTATGTTTTAAAACATGCTATTTAAAATACATGCTGAACATGGCTAAACATGGATTCTAAAACATGGCATAAACACATACGATACATGTCAATCATAGCTAAGCCTAAAAACCATCATGTGGATCTGTAAGAATTAAACTGAAATAAAATTGAACTGAACTAATGCTAACTGATGCTAAGCTGTACTGTTTTCACATACCATATTTCGTGAGGTTTTTGAAAATCTATTTATCATAGATAGATGAAAATAGATAATCATACTGCTGATGGGTCCGGCAACTGTACTTGCTGTGCGCGCATCCCTAACTAGACCCGAGGTAGCTAATCCCAAATCCAGTAGGGTTACTAGGTTATCTAAACCTAGGGACGACTATGGGAGCCCAACCCAAGGACATATAGTCCAGTACAGTGCCACTGAATAAAGTAAAATACTGAACTATAAGCTGAATATCTTGTCTTGCTTTTATTAGGTTGTCTGAACCTAATGTTAGGTTATCTGAACCTAGAGGCAACTGTGGGAGCCCACCCATTGGACCGTAGTCTCATATAAGCTATAGCAAGGCTAGAAAAAAAACTAATTTAAACGCTTCTATTGCATTTACTGAGCTATTAAAACGCCAATTGTAACATTTTACTGAGCTAAGCATTTTATCGAACACTTGGTGTACTCCAACTCTCCCCTCTGTTAGGGAGACCACCTCTAGGCACCCGACAACATCTAAAACCTCCACTGAAGGGGAAAAACGTGTCTGGCCCATCTAGAGGTGCTCACTAAATCCCTAAATCTGCGAGGAGGGTTAAATACACCCTATGTGTCGAAACACTACATATAGCTAATTTAAAAACACGCGATCATACGAAAAGCTACTTATATTGCAGGTGAGGGGTTTCTTACCTCCTGTGCTAGATTTCTTACGATTCTAGTCGCTAATTTTCTGGTGGAGAAGATCCCTTCGGCGATCTCCTTGCGTCTACATGTTCCTCTCGTGGTGGAGAGCGTCCTCGCGCCGGAGTTATCTCCGGGGGACGTTCCTACGATCCTAGGGATGGAACCCTAGGTTTTCCTTGGCTTGGGCGCCGAGAGGATGAGGGAGAGAAGAGGGTTCGGTGGGACTAGGTTGAGGGGAGGAAAAGTCACGATCCAAAAATAACTCCTCACTTAATTATTTTCCCTATTTATATTAAGTGGTTAATTCGCCCAACTTAAATATAAATGTAATTGATTCCCTCTTCTTTCAGCACGGCCCTTCTAGGTTCACTTGGTTACTATAGTCCACCATAAGTCGTAGGACCCAATAGGTCTCGGGTTCAATACCCGCGTAGGCTATTTTACGTTCCTATTTGTTTTTGCTATTTCCGCTACTCTAAAAATTTTGTAAAAATATCCTAAAATTCTAGAAAAATACTAGGATATTTCTAATAATTATTTTGAAAATTTTCGGGCGTTACATCCTGCATGTCAAGAAAAACAAAATCAATGAGCACCAAACATCCACTCACCTGTATCGACACATCTTCAATTATTCCCATCAGATATCTGTATGAATGATCAACAAATTGTAGTTCCATAGTAGTAAGTTTAAAGTCTTTTAGCCCTAACTTATTACAAAATGAGTAAGACATGAGGCTAACAATTGCCCCCAAATAAAAAAAACATTTTCTATTAAAGTAGTCCCTATCTTACAAGGGATGCAAAAGCTTCTTGGATCTTGGAGCTTTGGAGGTATGATGTCTAGTAGCAAGGCACTACTCTCCTCTGTCAATTGTACCATTTCGTAACCTCTTTTCCTTCTCTTGCTTGACATTATTTCTTTAAGAAATTGGCAAACTCGGGCATTTCTTGTAGTGTGTCAATCAGTGGAACCTCAATGCATAAGTCCTTGACTTTCTCTAAAAATTTACCAAACTCTTCATCTCTTTTTAAGTTGGCCAATCTTTGAGGGAATGGAACTGCTTGTGTTTGAATAATAGGCGGAGAAGACTCTTCAACCTTTGTGATACTTGATGTACGTAGATTATATATACTTTTATGCATGTTTTGACACACATATACTTATATTTTATGAGTATAATCTATCTTTATTACATCCTATTTCATTACAATGTCATTTTTCTACTCCTTTTGTTCAGAGGTCTACTCTTTGCTTATTTTGATTGATAGGACGCGATTTGGAGTAAAAACGGAGCTTAAATGGAGTCTAAAGCTTCCAAAGTATCTGGACCGTGTGGAACTCACATGGGCATGGGAAAATCAAGTTTTTCCCATGTTATGGCCTTGTGGAGTCCACACGGCCATGTGGAGGCCGTATGGAATCCACACGGTCATGTGGAGGTCGTATGGAATCCACACGGTCATGTGGAGGCCGTGTGGATCAGCACTACATACTAAAACTAAAATTGTCATAACTTTGTGCTCGGTTGGAGTTACTGGCTGTTATTTATACCAAAATGTAGATAACTTCAAGATCTACAGCTTTCTTGAAGACTTCAAGTAGAGAAAAACCCATCTTGATGGTCTAAAATATGTTATAATGAGACATAGCCATGTAGAGCCATGTCAGGGTCATGCAAGGGTCAGTCATGGCAGTGTGGAATCCACACAGCCATGTTACATTTACAAAGAAGAAGAAGACTTTGTCTATGTGGACCACACGATCATGTCACATTTCCAGAGAAGAAGAAGACTTTGGTTGTGTGGACCACACGATCGTGCCACCGAACTAGAGCCAAGACAGCACATGGCCGTGTGGATTCACACGACCGTGTCACAGCCCGTGCAAGGGTTGTGCCAAGTGATATAAAAGTGGGTTTTCTCCCCTTTTCATGATCTTTGGCTTGGGGCTCATCTTCATTCCTTGGAGAAGGGTTATCCTCCTTGGGGGAACCCTAGACCTTCCATCTTCACTGATCCGTTCACCTTCGGAGCAAGGGAACTCCTCCAAGGACATTACGCTTCAAAGATAAGCTTTATCTTCTCTCTATCTCCATGTATTGAATTGTAGATTGCTTTACTTATCATCTTTTGATTGTAAATCCCTTATAATGAAGTAGATCTCCAGATCTAGAATATAGGAAGTAGTTGTGATGTGATTATGATGTATAAACTATGTATTTAGACATTTTCCTATGCAATGAAGTGTTTATATCATGTTCTATGCGTGTTGCGTCTTGTATGTATTTGACAAAATGTGTATGAGGTTAATTCATGTTGATATAGGGCTTTGATCACCATGTAGGGGAAGAGCCTTGGATTGTAATATTATGGGACCTTGTGACAGAAGGTATCCCTTACTCTCTACGGTGTTTCCTTGAAATGGAGATTAATTCCCTACAAGGAAAACTAATTAGAATTTAGAGGGTTCTCTCAAATTAATGTTAGGAAGTGACGTGTGTAATCTAGAAACGTATGACCGGGGGACCCTGTGACAAAAGGTAACACTTTAACCAGACTTCCTAAGTTACCTCTTCTACTTAATTGCATTAATCTACCGTTAGGAGGTAAATTGGTTAATTCTAGGATTGTATAACCGAGGGACCCTAGTGATAGGAATATCTCGTTAACGGACTTTCTAAGGCTACTTCTTTACTTAATGGCGGTAGAACTTGAGTAGACTCCCCAGTGCGACTTTTGCGGGGTTGTACTGGACTTTAGTTAAAATCCCTACATGAGTATAAGCATGGAGTTAGGTAGAAAAACAATGCATAGGGACGTTAATTAACATTATAACGAAACTGAAATCCTAGCATCTATCATTCACCGTCCACCTTCTTCTCTACTCTCTAATTCCATCTCTCTCTCCTTCTCCTTAACCTTTCTCTTACTTATTCTCTTTCTCAATCAACCTTTCATTTATCTAGATAATTCGGTGTACGAAGTTAACTAGTGCTTAATCAACAGTCTCTGTGGGTTCGATATTTTTTTTATTACTAACGACGTAATAGTACACTTACGGTTCGTAACAGTACTCTCCTCCTCCTCTTTAGTGCCTTCATCATTAGGTTGAGAAGGAGAGATCTCTCCATTATTTTGTGTTTCATGACTTTGAGCAGTCACTTGGGGATCTCCTAAGGTCTGTCCGCTCCTTAACTCAATCCTATTACAATGCTCAATAGGATTCACATTTGTTCTTCCTGAAAATGTACCCAATGCTCTTATAGAAGATGAAGCTACCTGAGCTATCTTGGATTTTTTTAATGTTTTTTCACATTGTCTATACTTTGACTTATCTGCTTGAATTCATTCTTCATCTCCTTTTGCTCAGTAAGAATTTCCTCAGGCATCCTTTCTATTCGAGATAGTTGATAGCATTGTGACAATTGTTGTTGGTAGCTTTGTTGTCTGGGTTGGTAACTCAGCTTTTCCCCTGAAGATGGTATTTGATCTTGATTATTTTGATAAGAAAAATTTGAATGATACTTCCATCCAGAGTTGTATGTATTGGAATACGGATTGTTCTGTCTTTGATTGTAACTTACTATTGCATCATCCTACTCAAGTTGATCTATTGTGCAGAAATAGGCCCCAAAGGGCAAGTTTCTTGAACATGGTCCATGCTTTCACAAGAATCACACACACATACAAGTGCATTAACCGTACCAGTTCCCATATTCTCAAGCTTTTTGGTCAAGGCGTCCAACTTCATGGACATGAGAGTATCGCATCCATGTCATATTTCCCTGATGCCTTGACAGGGTTTCCAGAGAAGGAGCATCCACATATTTCAGTTGCCCATTGATGATGGTTCTGAGCTACACTCTCAATAATATCTTCGGCCTCATCTAAACCTTTGTTTATTAATGCTCCTCTAATTGCAGAGTCAAGGGACACCTTTGTGTGATAATTGATATTGTTATAAAAGGTGTGTAGAACCAACCACTTCTCAAGTCCATGATGTGAGCATTGCCTGAGCATATTTTTGTAACACCCCACCCTCCTCACTACTGGACTGTGAGGGCGGAGCGCTACTGGACTACTAACTTTACTTAATTAGAGTTGTTCACATGTAAAGATCAATACATAAACTCTAAAAAAACTCAAAACATACAATTAACTAGCAGCGGAAGACTAAATGACTCATCTAATACATTCTACTCAACTCTTTGTTAATAAATTCTTATGCTAAATCCCAAGGCTTCTATAGTTCAGGCATCACACATCCATCCGCACCTCCTTGTCGCCTTCCTTTGCTATAACTTTTCCTTTCCTTTATCTGCAGTAAGAGGAAATGCAACTATAAGAAAAATTGCTTAGTAAGTGCTATCTAACTCACAAAACTCGAATATGCATGTGAATAAAATAAATCTAAAACTGATTTGTGAAGTTTTGAAAACTATTTTCATAATAGATAAAAATAATAATCAAACAGCTGATGGGCCCAGCAACTGTACTTTCTATGCGCGCATCCCTAACTAGACCCGAGATAGCTGGTCCCGAATGTAGTAGGGTTTACTAGGTTATCTAAACCTAGGGACGACTATAGGAGCCCAACCCAAGGACAACTAAGAGTCCAGCACAGTGCCACTGATAAAAGTAAAATACTGATTTATAAGTTGATTTATCTTAATTACTTCTTCTTTAAATGCCTTGGCATTTTAACGAGCACCTTGTGTGCCAAAATCCCTAAAGTCTTGACTTTGGGATCTACTTAAGGCTTTGACCTTTTTCTTTCTTTTCTTTATCTTTCTTATACTTGTTAATACCTCTAATAAAAGAATGCTTCTTTAAAAACTGAAATGTTTAAACAAATTTTAACTTTGAAATGCATAAACAAAAATCTACATACTATGCTAATCAAAATTCTGCATACTATACTAATCAAGATTCTGCATTCTATGCTACACTATTTCTACATACTATGCAAACATAAATTCTGCACTATAATACTTAACCAAACTGCACTATAATCTTTTTCTTTAAAAACTGCACTATAAGTTCCACCAAAAATTTGCACTACAAGTTCCACAAAAAATCTGCACTATAAATTTCACCAAAAATCTGCACTACAAGTTCCACCAAAAATCTGCATTATAAACTTTAAAGAAATATGCACCATAAGCTCTTAAGAAATCTGCACTACAAGCTCTAAAGAAATCTGCTATAAAGAAATCTGCATTTTAAGCTCTAAGAAATCTGCACTACAAGCTTAATTAAAATCTGCACTACAAGCTTAATTAAAATCTGCACTATAAGCTTACATAAAAATCTGCACTATAAGCTTACATAAAAATCTGCACTATAAGCTTAATTAAAAATTTGCACTATAGGCTTAATTAAAATCTGCACTATAAGCTTAGATAAAAATCTGCACTATAAGCTTAATTAAAAATCTACATTATAAGCTTAATTAAAATCTGCACTATAGGCTTAATTAAAATCTGCACTATAAGCTTAATTAAAATCTACACTATAAGTTCACATAAAAATCTACATTATAAGCCTAATTAAAATCTGCACTATAAGCCTACATAAAAATCTGCACTATAAGCTTAATTAAAATTTGCACTATAGACTTAATTAAAAATCTGCACTACAAGCTTAATTAAAATCTGCACTATTAGCCTACATAAAAATCTGTACTATAAACTTAATTAAAATCTACACTATAGGCTTAATTAAAAATCTGTACTATAAGCGCTTCTCATGCTTCGAATTCAAGAAGAACAAAGGTCCGAAACTACTCCTACTGCAGGTGAGAAGCACTTACTTGCTTCTTGGATTCACAACCGAACAAAAAGGGCTTCTAGGACCTTGGCCGGCCGCCGGAGACGATGCCCTAACTCCCTTTCGTTTTCTGCCCGAGCTCCGCCATCGTACGCAGAAGAGAAGGAGAGAATGGTTTAAGTCATGGGAAAACAAAGCATCAACTTATCCCTTTTTATAACTTAATATTTCTGTTAACTCCTTAAATAAATTCTCTACCTTTTCTAAACAGACAAATCCAACATCAACTTATCCCTTTTATAATCCAATATTCTGTTAACTATCTTAAATAAATTCGCTACCTTTTCTAAACAGACAAATCCAACATCAACTTATCCCTTTTATAATCCAATATTCTGTTAACTATCTTAAATAAATTCGCTACCTTTTCTAAACAGACAAATCCAACATCAACTTATCACTTTTATAATCCAATATTCTGTTAACTATCTTAAATAAATTTTGCTACCTTTTCTAAATAGAACCGCCTGCTTGACCACTTGGTCAGCCGGATTTGCTTAAGGCTTGGTTCGGCCGGAGGTTGCAGGTTTGAATCTTGGCTAATTTTCTTTATCTTTTGCAACTTGTTTCTTTTGGTTAAAATACCAAATGAACTCCAAAAATTACATAAAAATACTCTAAAAATTTCTAAAAATCTCTAGAATTTTTATAAAGCATTTCTAAATATTTTTAAGTACTATTAGGACTCGAAATGAGAAAAATTGGATTGTTACAATTCCCCATACCTTATAAAAAGTTCATCATCGAACTTAGAACAATTCTGGATATTTCTGCCTCATATTATTCCTCACACAAGAACTTTTATCTAGCTTAAGCACATATAAACAAATACTTCTAAAGATTTCTCTTAACTGAAAAAAAAGAAAAGCATACTAAAAAGAATTTAAGTACTTTCTTACTTGAAGACGGTAAGACTAGTGCTGATGTGTGATGCTGGAGAATAGGAACTGCTCTGATACCAACTTGTAACACCCCACCCTCTTCACTATTGGACTGTGAGGGCGGAGCGCTACTGGACTACTAACTTTACTTAATTAGAGTTGTTCACATGTAAAGATCAATACATAAACTCTAAAAAAACTCAAAACATACAATTAATTAGCAGCGGAAGACTAAATGACTCATCTAATACATTCTACTCAACTCTTTGTTAATAAATTCTTATACTAAATCCCAAGGCTTCTATAGTCCAGGCATCACACATCCATCCGCACCTCCTTGTCGCCTTCCTTTGCTATAACTTTTCCTTTCCTTTATCTGCAGTAAGAGGAAATGTAACTATAAGCAAAATTACTTAGTAAGTGCTATCTAACTCACAAAACTCGAATATACATGTGAATAAAATAAATCTAAAACTGATTTGTGAAGTTTTGAAAACTATTTTCATAATAGATAAAAATAATAATCAAACTGCTGATGGGCCCGACAACTGTACTTGCTATGCGCGCATCCCTAACTAGACCCGAGATAGCTGGTCCCGAATGTAGCAGGGTTTACTAGGTTATCTAAACCTAGGGACGACTATGGGAGCCCAACCCAAGGACAACTAAGAGTCCAGCACAGTGCCACTGATAAAAGTAAAATACTGATTTATAAGTTGATTTATCTTAATTACTTCATCTTTAAATATCTTGGCATTTTAACGAGCACCTTGTGTACCAAAATCCCTAAAGTCTTGACTTTGGGATCTACTTAAGGCTTTGACCTTTTTCTTTCTTTTCTTTATCTTTCTTATACTTGTTAATACCTCTAATAAAAGAATGCTTCTTTAAAAACTAAAATGTTTAAACAAATTTTAACTTTGAAATGCATAAACAAAAATCTGTATACTATGCTAATCAAAATTTTGCATACTATACTAATCAAGATTCTGCATTCTATGCTACACTATTTCTGCATACTATGCAAACATAAATTCTGCACTATAATACTTAACCAAACTGCACTATAATCTTTTTCTTTAAAAACTATTCTATAAGTTCCACCAAAAATCTGCACTACAAGTTCCACCAAAAATCTGCACTATAAATTCCACCAAAATTCTGCACTACAAGTTTCACCAAAAATCTGCATTATAAACTTTAAAGAAATCTGCACCATAAGCTCTTAAGAAATTTGCACTACAAGCTCTAAAGAAATCTGCTCTAAAGAAATCTGCATTTTAAGCTATAAGAAATCTGCACTACAAGCTTAATTAAAATCTGCACTATAAGCTTACATAAAAATCTGCACTATAAGCTTAATTAAAAATCTGCACTATAGGCTTAATTAAAATCTGCACTATAAGCTTAGATAAAAATATGCACTATAAGCTTAATTAAAAATCTGCATTATAAGCTTAATTAAAATCTGCACTATAGACTTAATTAAAATCTGCACTATAAGCTTAATTAAAATCTGCACTATAAGCTCACATAAAAATTTGCATTATAAGCCTAATTAAAATTTACACTATAAGCCTACATAAAAATCTGCACTATAAGCTTAATTAAAATCTGCACTATAGACTTAATTAAAAATTTGCACTACAAGCTTAATTAAAATCTGCACTATAAGCCTACATAAAAATCTGCACTATAAGCTTAATTAAAATCTGCACTATAGGCTTAATTAAAAATCTGTACTATAAGCGCTTCTCATGCTTCGAATTCAAGAAGAACAAAGGTCCGAAACTACTCCTACTGCAGGTGAGAAGCACTTACTTGCTTCTTGAACTCACAACCGAACAAAAAGGGCTTCTAGGACCTTGGTCGGCCGCCGGAGATGATGCCCTAACTCCCTTTCGTTTTCTGCCCGAGCTCCGCCATCGTACGCAGAAGAGAAGGAGAGAATGGTTTAAGTCACGGGAAAACAGAGCATCAACTTATCCCTTTTTATAACTTAATATTTCTATTAACTCCTTAAATAAATTCACTACCTTTTCTAAACAGACAAATCCAACACTTATCCCTTTTATAATCCAATATTCTATTAACTATCTTAAATAAATTCGCTACCTTTTCTAAACAGACAAATCCAACATCAACTTATCCCTTTTATAATCCAATATTCTGTTAACTATCTTAAATAAATTCGCTACCTTTTCTAAACAAACAAATCCAACATCAACTTATCCCTTTTATAATCCAATATTCTGTTAACTATCTTAAATAAATTTTGCTACCTTTTCTAAACAGAACCGCCTGCTTGACCACTTGGTCAGCCGGATTTGCTTAAGGCTTGTTTTGGCCGGAGGTTGCAGGTTCGAATCTCGGCTAATTTTCTTTATCTTTTGCAACTTGTTTCTTTTGGTAAAAATACCAAACGAACTCCAAAAATTACATAAAAATACTCTAAAAATTTCTAAAAATCTCTAGAATTTTTTTAAAGTATTTCTAAATATTTTTAAGTACTATTAGGACTTGAAATAAGGAAATTTGGGTTGTTACAATTTTTGAATCTATCCATGCTTTGAATAATGATTCTAAATCTATTTGTTTGAAGCTTGCTATAAGATTCCTCATATGAGCAATTTTACTAAGAGGATAGAACTTATCAAGGAATTGTTACTCACATTGCTCCAAAGATGTGATGCTATTAGCCGGTAAGGAGTTTACGTGTGAAAATCGAGTAAAAACATGACAAAATCGTGTATTAAAATCATATGTAAACTCGTAAAAACACGGTTTTGGGAATGCTTTTATCGAGTTTGAGTCGTTACTAAAATGAGGGCATTTAGACAAAACCTTGTCATTTTGGTGAAGCAGAAAAATGAAAAAAAAAACAGACAAAATCAAATGGCTTTTTGCCGAACAGAACACAAACCCTCACCGAATTGCTTTTCCACAATCCACACTGTCGTCCCCACACCGTCTTCTCCACACCGTCTTTTCCATGCCGTCGTCTCCTCCACATCGTCATCTCCATTGCTAAATATTGTGGGCAGAATAGGTTAAATGTCAGGTCTATCGTGACTCGTGATTCACGCTGATCTCAAGTAAGTGTTGATTATAGCAAAATGTCGGGGTTGTCACGAGCTAAATGATATTTGATATTCAATTTATTAAGTTTTGATTTTGATATTCTTTTATGATAGAGATGTCATCCACAACTTCAAAGACTAGGGAAAAAATTTTTCAGGAAGTAGAACTGATATAGGATGGAGTCGATGTGGAGAACTCAAAAAAGGTCAGGTGCAAATATTGTGACAAAACATTCAGCAGTGGTATTTTTTGATTCAAGCATCACTTGGTCGGCACTCATAGAGATGTGGGGCCTTGTTTAACTGTTCCTGATGATGTGAAGAACAAAATACGGTCAATTGTGGATAAACTTGCTAAATTTGCCGATAAAAGAAAGAGAAAAAGTTATGGGATTAACCAAAGGCATTTTTACCTTCTAGCAGTGTTTTTGGTACATTTGCTAGAAGTAAAATGGCAGTGTTTTTGGTAGCACTCAAGCTACCATTAACCAAATGATGAAGAAGGAATTGTGAGATGAAGCTTGTTAAGAGATTGCTTGGTTCATATATGGATGTGCTATTCCTTTTAATTATGTCAAGCATCCTTCATTTCAAAAAATGTTTGAGCTTGTTGGAAGATATAGATGTGGATTCAAGGCTCCCACGTATCATGAAGTGAGAGAGACGTTATTGAAGAAGGAAGTGAATCAAAGTAGGAGTTGCTTGAGGTGTACAAAGCTGAATGGAGAAAAATAGGATGTTCAGTCATGTCTGATAGATGGACAGATAAAAAAAGACGTTCAATTTACAATTTCTTGAAAAATAGTCCAAGGGGAACTGTGTTTTTGAAATCTTTCGATACATCCAACGTCTCAAAAATAGCAAAAAAGGTTTTTGAGATGTTAGATGAGATCATAGATGAAGTTGGTGGAGAAAATGTGGTTCAAGTAATCACTGATAATGCTGCAAACTACAAAGCTACCGGTGAGATGTTGATGGAAAAAGGAAAAAATCTCTATTGGAATCCTTGTGCAGCTCATTGCATTGATTTGATTCTTGAAGATTTTGAGAAGAAATTGGAAGTTCACAAAGAAACTATTACCAAAGCAAGGAGGGTTGCTACCTACATTTACAATGCAATGGATTGTGCCAAAGAACAAATACAGGCCAATTTTAATAATGTGAAGAGAAAGTAAGATACATTTTTACATTTCATTAATTTATTATCTATTATCATCAATAATTTATTTTAGTTTATTGACATATAAAATCATATTATCCATTTTAGGTTTCAGTCAATATTGAATATCATAGATGAAAGATGGGAACTTCAGCTACACAGGCCATTACATGTTGCTGCTTATTTTCTTAATCCACAATACCAATATAGCCAGATTTTAAAGTAAGTATGGAGTTAAAACTTAATCTCTATCAGTGCTTGGATAGGTTGGTTATTTCTCAAAGTGATAGAGATAAGATAGATATTCAAATTGAGGACTTTAAAAATGCAAAAGGGTTATTTGGTATTAATGCTACGATAGTAGTAAGGTGTTAGAATGTATACTAAAAGCCTAGCTTTTGTAAACATTTATTTTGAAATAAAGAATCACATTGGTCAAAAATGTCTACATTTATATGCTAAGTGTAGTTGTTCAATTAATTTATATTGTAGATAACATGGTGTGTGGTGTCACACACAGAAGATCATGTTATCGGTTCTTTATAAATTATACACAGTAGCTCACGACTAAGATGGATAGGAACAAACTATTGAAATAGTCGTAGTGTAATTTGGTATTAGTTTATCTTAACTATAAAATTACACTAATACACTCTAAGTGTATTGAGCAGGACCATTTAAGGTAAGTTCTTTTTGTACTGACTTAATAAAAGAACAAGACCTTAGTTATTATGGAAGTGTGTGCTCTTAATCCTAATATAATAACAAGCACATATATTTAGTATTCATTTCTTTAACTTATCAAGGGGTGAGATTTAGCTTGATAAATCAAAATGCCTGATAAGTTGGGATATGATATTACTTATAGTGTGTGTTGTTGATTATAGAAGGAAACTGTGTCCAAGTAATCTAGGTTGATAATGTCCCCAAGAGGAGCTCACAAGGATTGTCATGTTAAACCCTGCAGGTGAACTTAGTTCGGCATGACAATAAGGTTGAGTGGTACTACTCATGGACTAAGATATTAATTAAAGAGAGTTGTCAGTAACTCATTTAATTAGTGGGCATTCGACACCTTAAACACAAGGAGACTAACACACTCATAATAAGAAGGAGCCCAAAATGAAATTTGGGATTGGTGCGTTAGTTCAATAATAATTCTTTAGTGGTATGAATTATTATTGATGAAATTAAGTCGGGTGTTCGGGGCGAACACGGGAAGCTTAATTTCATCGGGAGACCAAAACCAATTCCTCCTCTCGGTCCCTACTGTTGCCTCTTGTATATAGAGAATTATACTCACCGCATACCCACTTCCTACCCACCCTTAGGTGGTCGGCCAAGCAAGCTTGGAGTCCAAGCTTGGGCCGGCCAAGCCAAGGGATGAGCCAAGTGAAGGGGGTCGGCCATAGCTTGGAGCCCAAGCTTGTTGTGGCCGACCCTAATAAAATTAAAAGAATTTTATTTTAAAATCTTTTCTTATGTAGATATCATGGTTTTAAAAGAGAGAGTTTAAAATTTGAATCTTTCCTTTTATAGCTTTCTACAAAAGATTAAGTGAAAGATTTGATATCTTTCCTTATTTGTAGTTAAAAGGAAGATTTTAATTTTTGATAAAACTTTCTTTTTTTGTAACAATGTTCATGATTAAAAAGAGAGTTTTAAAATTAAATATTTCCTTTTATAAGTTTCTACAATTAAGATTAAGAAAAGATTTAATATCTTTCCTTATTTGTAGATTGAAAGAAAGATTTTAATTTTAGAGAAAACTTTCCTTTTTGGAAATCATCCACATGTTTTAATAGAGAGATTTTAATTTATAAAATTTCCTTTTATAACCTACCATGAAGAGAAAAATTATTAGAGAAATTTTTATTAAAATTTCGGAAGCAAATTAGGAATTTTTAATTCTTGTGTTATTAAAACTTTCCTTGCTTGGAGCTATGAGGTGGCCGACCATGATGATTTAAGAAAAGGAAATTGTTTTTAATCAATTAAATTTTCCTTTTCATGGAAAAGAAAATAAGGAAGTTTTTATTTAAATTTTCCTTATTTACCAAGACCAAGGATTATAAAAGAGAGGGAGGGGGTGCCTTCATGAGACACAACTCTATTCTATTTTCCTCTCCTCTCTTCCTTGGTGGTGGCCGATCATAGTTCCTTGCTCTTCTCCTTTTCTCTTCCTCCTTGGTGGCCGGTGGCATCAACACAAGAGGAGTCCTTGGTGGCCGGTTCTAGCTAGGAGAAGAAGGAGAGAAAGGAGGTTTTGCTCTTGCATCCCTTGGAGCTTGAAGGTTGGTGACCGAATCTTGCAAGAAGGAAGGTGTTGGTGGTTCTCATCTTGGTAGATCGTTGCCCACACAACGTCCGAGATAAGAAGAGGAATATGGTAGAAGATCAAGAGATTATTGCTTACAAAGAAAGGTATAACTAGTAATTATTTTCCGCATTATACTAGTTTTCTTTGTATGAATTTCAAACACAAGAGGCTAGAGATTCTAGATTTTCGGATTTGTAATTTGAAGTTGTGTTTCTTTTATTTTATTTGTCGATCTTGTGATTCGATTGTTCCTTTTGGTTAAACCTAAGGTTATGTAAGGAAATTAAATATTGAATTTCGTTAAGAGGCTTTGTCGAGGCAGTGGTGGATGTTCCCATACCCAAGAAGGCCAAGTGTCTCGCCATGTTTGACTTGGGAGCCAATTTTCGAAATAAATATTTAATTAAATTTGTAACCTAGGTGGATTTGGATCTATAATGTTATCATTTGCGATCCAAGTCTAAACCACTAAGAATAGATAAGTTAAATTTGGAATCAATAATGTTAAGTTCTGTTTGTGATTCCGGATTTAATTTCTAAATAACACAATAGGTTGTTAGGAAAGGTTCAACACTTGTACAAAATTTTTGTACAGTGGAACCAGTACGATCTTCCTAGGACTAACCAACACAAGGGACAAAAAAACACCTGCATCATGGTGGGATTCTTATGGTGATGGGTGCCCTAAATTACAGAAGGTTGCCATTCGAGTTCTTAGTTTGACTTGTAGCTCATCTGGATGTGAACATAATTGGAGTGCATTTGAGATGGTAATAATTTATATATACTATTTAGTTTGTTATTTTGTAATATGTGAATATAATTATTTTTATAATTTTAGGTTCATATAAAGAAAAGAAACCGATTGCAACAAAAGAAGATAAATGACTTGGTTTTTGTTATGTCCAATATGAAGATGATTAATAGGAAGTCAAAGAAAGAAGAGCCATTTACCATTGATGACCTCTCATCAGATGATGAATGGATAACTGAGGAAAATGATCACATAGATGGAGAGGATAGAGAGGATTTGGATCAAATCAATGAAGTTGATGGTCATGATGTGGAGCCAATCCATCTAGTTGATGAAGAAGGGAGTGGAAATGTTGCAGGTGGTGATGACGATATTACTAGTATTATTCATCATGTTAATGATGATAGTGATGGTGACAATGTTAGTGACGGAAGTGATGATTTGCACTTGTCTATGGATGATTTATATTAATTTGTTATTTTATATTTTATTTATCTTTGGACTTAAGTTTTAGACTTGAATTTATATTTATGTTGTGTTCTCATGGCAAATATTTGGTTGTTTGAAAGTTTAAACGTTAAAACTATGAGTAGTTTACGATTATATGAATTAAAATGTTCTATATGTAGATTTATGTTATAATTTGAATTGAAATATTAAATGATCAATTAAAAAGAATATATTAGGTTTCTTTTAAAACTGATTTAAAGTATGATGTAAAATCTTACGATTTTACGATTCGATTTTACAATCCAATTTTACGACTACTCCAACGATTTTACTTAAACTCTCGATTTTGACAACCATGCTCACAACCTTTGTAGGGACTCCATTCATCTTCATGGTCCCACAAATTTCATAGAAGACCTCAAGGTATTGGTTTGGATCTTCATGGGGTCCTTCCCCAAATTGGTGTTGTTGCACCATTGTAATAACTACAGGCTTTATTTCAAAATGATTAGCTTCAATGGCCGGTCTCGTGATGCTTAACAGGCCACGTGCATAAGGCGCTACATAGTCCTTGAGAGGTCTATTTGCCATTTCTAAATGTGATTGCTCTACTTGTTGCTTCTGTAGGTTCTTTCTTTTATGAAATGTCCTATCGATCTCAGGATCAATAGGATATAAGTTTTTTGCAATATTAGTCCTATGTATACAAGAGCAATACTAATTAATTAAATGCAAAGAATTAAAGTACACAAAATTTGAAAACATAGAAAAACAAAATTTTAGAAATAGAAAATAAAATGCAAGGTAAGTAAAATGTAAAATTAGAAATGCAGAAATAGAAGTAGAAAAAATACAGAAATATAAATAAAATAATTTCAAGATGTATACAAAGGAATGTGTAAGCTAATTTGCAAAAAGAAAAGAAAATTAGAGTTTAAACTAACTCTAAATGAAAATCAATAAGTGCTACGCCAATCTCCAACAACAACACCAAAAACTTATTACGAAGCCATAAGTGCACGGTTACGTTGTTAGTAATAAAAATATCAATCTCATAGGAATTGGGAATACTCAAAGACTGACACATCGAATTAGCTAAACTAACAAATTTTTGAAGAAGTATCTTGCATAAAAATGAAACGTAAAAATAAAGTAAAGTAAACTGAAGGTAGAGAGTGAGGAAGTCTTGATCAGTGAAATGTTCTGGGGTTTCGGTTTCAATGTAATAGAACTTAATGTGCTTGACTTCACCATTTCCTTATCATCAATTCTCATGCATATAGAAAGCCTAACCAAAGTACCAACACTAATCCGCATCTAAGTATTGGAGCGGTATCCCTATTGCTATCCAATGCTCCTAAATGGGATGGTAATCTAAGAAGTCTGATTAAAAGGGAATCCCTGTCACTAGGACCCCCTGGTCATACATTCTTAAATCACATAAATTACCTATGAGCACAGGATTAGGGAAACCTATTAAGCGTAGTTAAATCTCTCTTATGGGAGAATTGCCATCTTCATCTAGATCTACCCTTAGATGTTCGGTTAAGAGGGAATCCTTTTCACTAGGACCCCCGAGCTATACAACCTAGGGATCAATCTATACTAAGCTAATAATTCCCATACATTCATCAAATCTAACATGAGAATTAAGCACAAATCCACACATGTACATTAGATTTAATAAGAACAAGAATGAAAATATCCTTTGAACAGGGCATTGGCATAATCCAAGAGTTTTACATCAAATCTACATCACACATACTCCCTAATCCCTAGAATAGAAAATCTACTCCATAACAAGAAGAAAATTGAATCCAAAGACAAAGAAACCAAGCCTCAACATTCAAATCAAGAAAGAAGAGAAGAAAAGACTTAGCGAATGTTGATAAGTGATCTTCAGAACAATTCTTGCCAATAGAGAGACAGAGAGATGGATTCTAACCTTGGATTGTCGATTTAAAACCTCCGAGACACCAGATCTGAGCTTTGGATCATCTTCCCCAAGAGGAGAAAACTTCGTCCCCTTGAAATGGGGGAGAATCCCCCAATTATAGGCTGGCACAGCTCCTGTTAGGGGTCATGCCACGACCATGCCTTTTAGGCACGGCTAGAGCCTGTTGACCGATGGAAGTTAGCACATGGTCGTGTGGCATCGACACGGCCCCAGTGAAGTTGGTCTCTGGAAGCAAGTCATGGCGATGCTAATTAGCATGACCACTATCAAATCGAGCTCTGGTTTCCTCACACAGTCGTGTGCATCCACACGGCTTGGGTGGGGTTGGTTGCTGGATGTCCTGCACGGCCATGCTTGAGGACATGACCAAGTTCTTGTTGAGCTCTAGTGAAGTAGCATGGTCATGCCAAGAGACACGACCCTGCTCTGCTTCTTTCTCCAAAAGCTACTCCTTAACATGTTTTCACTCCATTTTCGTCCCAAAAGCGTTCTTGTCATAACAAATTACACCAAAGCAAATCTATGAACCAAAAGAATAATAATGCTAAAATAATGATGAAAGGAAGTGTAAATGCATATAATATACTCGAAATAAAACCATGAATGTGTGATAAAATGTCCCCTCGGGATGGTGTAGTGGCTAGTCCATGAGGTATTTGTTGGAACCCCAAGGTGTTTTGATGTGATCAAACAAGCTAAGTTAGGTCCTGCGTTTGTTTAACCCTTGTGTCTAAGTGTGCAGGAGCTTAGGAACACAGGAAGTCGAGCGGAAGACGCGGCTAGCGAGAAGGACGGCACAGGAGAGAGCCGATGGGCTCGGTGCGTCTGAGGGACGAGGTGTCCGCGGAAGAGTACACCGGTGGATGAGAAGAGCGTGCGCGGCGCTCGAGGGACGAGAAACCGGGAAGGAAGGCTGCTCGAGGAGAAGGCCGGAACATGGGTTCGGGTGAGCCCTATTCCGGAAGGCCGAGATCACCCAAGCTAGCGGAGCCGGAGCGAACAGACCCGGACCGAGACTGAGACTTAACGGAGAAGTGATCCAGGACAAAAAGTCAACCGCAGTTGACTTTTTGCTCCTGGGCGTCCGGAATGCTTCCGGGCGCCCGGAGCATGATTTTGACCAGAATCGCGATTTTCGCAATCTGACCGTTGGGGGATAAAGTTTATCCCCCCGGGGGCGCCCGGAACCACTTTCAGGCGCCCGGACTAGTACTATAAATAAAGTACTGATCCGTACATTAAAAGCAACTACTTGTAATCCAGTGCTTTCATTTGTGTTGTTTCTTTCTGTGCTTTCAACGCTGTAAGAGGCTACTCCGCCCAGAGGAGAATCAATTAGTGCGCCTTCTTTGCCTTGGATTAGCAATCCTCTGATTGCAAACCAAGTAATTCCTCTGTGTCTATTTTCTGTTTTAATTAGTCTCTGCCTTTTTAATTACAAGTTCTTTTAAGTTAGTTGAATATCCGAGAAGGATTTTTGAATTTATCTTGTAGGGCAATTCACCCCTCCCCTCTTACCGGACTCTAAAGGGACCAACAAGTGGTATCAGAGCAAGGCGCTTCAGGAGGACTAACCGTCGATCGAAGCAACAAAGATGGCCGGACCAAGCATTGTTCCACCAAAATTCGAGGCAAACTTCGCAGACTGGAAGCGTCGTATGGAGGTATTCCTAAAAACAGATTTTGAAATTCGGTTTATCATGAAATATGGTTTTGTAGCTCCAATAGATAAAGATGGAAAAGAAAAAGAAGAGAGCGATTGGACAAAGAAGGAGCAGAATGAGTCGGTAGCAAACAGCCGTGCGGAACATCACGTGCTGAGCGTGTTACCGCCTCAAGAGGTCAACCGCATCGGAAACTATTTATCTGCTAAAGAACTTTGGGAGAAGTTCTTGGAACTCCACGAAGGCACGTCCGAAGCAAAGCTCGCTAGAAGGGACATCCTCCGCAACAAACTGATGAACATCCGTCTGGAGAAAGGTGAGAAAGTAGCTGGTTTACACGCAAAGGTAAAAGAACTAGTTACTGCTCTCGAGAACCTCGGTGAAACGGTAACAAACCGGGACACTATACGCTACGCGCTCAACGCGTTTCCAAGAACTCCGGAATGAACATCAATCGTCGACGCCTACTTCATCTCAAAAGACCTGGAGGTAAGCACTTTAGAAGAGTTATTTTCTACTCTTGAATTGCATGAAACCAGGTATGCAGGAACGACAAAGGATACAACCCAGACTATGGCGCTGAACGTAACCCAGAAGGATGAACTCGAGTCAGACTCCGAAGACGATCAAGAAGCATACATGGTAAGAAATTTTAAAAAGTTTTTTAGATCTAATAAATTTAAAATACAGAATAAAAGGAATCACAAAGGTGGAAGAAAGGTGCGGTGCTACCAGTGTCAGAAGGAGGGACACCTAAGAGAAGACTGCCCAGAACTCAAAAAGGCCAAAAGGAAGTCTCCCAAGAAACACAACCTAAAAGCAACTTGGGACGACACTTCTTCATCCGAATCAGAAGCTCAAGAATATGCCGGAATAGCACTAATGGCAAGCTACGATAGACAAAGTATATCAGAACCTAGCATCGATGAAGGGGGAGCGACCTCGGATGAAAGCAGTGAAGCAGGGGGAGATTCAGGCTTCAAATCCGACATGGTAAGTGAGGTATGCCTCTTACCCCCTGATCAACTTTATTCTGGCATTAAGGCAATGACTAAATCCATGTATAAATTAGAAAATGAAAATATCAAATTAAAAAATGAAATTTTGGAAACAAAAAGAATTTTAGCAAAATCATGTCTTATAGAGGATTTTGATAAATTGAAAATTGAAAATGAAAAACTAAAAGAAGAAATAGAAATATTGAAAAAATATAAAAGTTCAAATATTTCTACTTTTAGAAATTTTAGAGGTTTAAATTAGTATTATAGATTTCATCAAAGTCAAATTAGAAATATATCAAAAATCTATGTACCTAAGAAATACTTGGTTAACCCTATAGGTAGGAACCTCTACTGGGTTCCAAAAACCTGTTTAATTTAAAATTTAGACTTAGCATTTTCAGCAAGGAAATTAAACGACTAATTTCTTTATGAGGCTTTGTCTAAGGAAGTGGTTGTTGCTCCAATAACCAAGAAGGCCTAGTGCCTCGCCACGACCTGGAAGCCAACTATCGAAATGAAAAGTTTAATTGACTAACTGAAAAAGCATTAATTTAAATTACTTAATGCTTTAAAAGAGTTATTCAATTTGTGTTAGAAAATATTTAAAAACTTTCTAACTTAACTTAGAAATTTTTTATTATCTTAGAAATTTTCATGAAAATTGACTTAGAATTGTTTCTTATGAATATTCACTTAGAATTTTTTTAAAATTTTGAATAAAAAATTTTGGGAATGCTAAAATAAGTTTTAAACTTTAATTTTTTTATGACTGTTCTTATCTGCAAAATATTTTTGTTTGAATTTACCTTAGACTTGTTTATAACCCCAATTTTTATGTGATCAAAGGGGGAGAAGTATGTTAAGTCTAGGGGGAGGTACTATAATTTTTCAATTGAAAAATTATTTGGACTTATTTTAATATAAATTATCTTTATTGCATATGGTTACCCTAACTTAACTTGGGTTGCTCACATCAAAAAGGGGGAGATTGTTGGAACCTCAAGGTGTTTTGATGTGATCAAACAAGCTAAGTTAGGTCCTGCGTTTGTTTAACTCTTGTGTCTAAGTGTGCAGGAGCTTAGGAACACAGGAAGTCGAGCGGAAGACGCGGCTAGCGAGAAGGACGGCACGGGAGAGAGCCGACGGGCTCGGTGCGTCTGAGGGACGAGGTGTCCACGGAAGAGTACACCGGTGGACGAGAAGAGCGTGCGCGGCGCTCGAGGGACGAGAAACCGGGAAGGAAGGCTGCTCGAGGAGAAGACCGGAACATGGGTTCGGGTGAGCCCTATTCCGGAAGGCCGAGATCACCCAAGCTAGCGGAGCCGGAGCGAACAGACCCGGACCGAGGCTGAGACTTAAAGGAGAAGTGATCTCGGACAAAAAGTCAACCACAGTTGACTTTTTGCTCCGGGGCGCCCGGAACCATTCCGGGCGCCCGGAGCATGATTTTGACCAGAATCGCGATTTTCGCAATCTGACCGTTGGGGGATAAAGTTTATCCCCCCGGGGGCGCCCGGAACCACTTTCAGGCGCCCGGACTAGTACTATAAATAAAGTACTGATTCGTACATTAAAAGCAACTACTTGTAATCCAGTGCTTTCATTTGTGTTATTTCTTTCTGTGCTTTTAACGCTATAAGAGGCTACTCCGCCCAGAGGAGAATCAATTAGTGCGCCTTCTTTGCCTTGGATTAGCAATCCTCTGATTGCAAACCAAGTAATTCCTCTGTGTCTATTTTATGTTTTAATTAGTCTCTGCCTTTTTAATTACAAGTTCTTTTAAGTTAGTTGAATATCCGAGAAGGGTTTTTGAATTTATCTTGTAGGGCAATTCACCCCTCCCCTCTTGCCGGCCTCCAAAGGGACCAACAGTATTTCCACCATGAGGTCAAGGGTTCAAATCTCGGCAAAGCCGAGGTAAATACCTACCTTATGTGCTAGTCATTATTCCAAAGGCTAGTAGTCGCCCGTGATTTACCTTCTCCAAGTTAGCCCTAGGACAAGTTAGTGGGGACACTGGGGGCGAGCGTATTCGCCTTTTGCCATCTTGAATGTGTGATAAAGTATGCATAAATGCGTATGTAAACTATGCACATCAAGTGCCGAGTATTCCTCACCACACTCTCCGAATCAACGCAGAGGTGGTTCAAACGGTTGGTAATCAGATCCATCTACAACTTCAAAGATTTTTGAATGGCTTTCCTACAACATTTTGTTAGCAGCCGTTGCTACTAGAAGACAAACATGAACCTGTTTGCGGTTAAGCAAGGGCCTAAGGAAGCATTGTGGAACTACATTAAAGGATTCAACCAAGTGGTCATGGACATCCCATCGGTCACTCCAAAAATCTTGATAAGTTATTTTTGTTGGGGATCTTGTGTGGTCGGCTAGAAGGGGAGTTGAATGGACGACGCCCCCAAATCGATAACTTCCTACACTTGTTAGCTTGCGCAGCATAATACAAACAAATACAAAGTAAAGACAATAAGGAAAAGCACAAATTGCTAACAAGCTCATTTACGTGATTCGGAGATAACTTGCTCCTACTCCACGGCTGTTCGTAAGGTGGATGATCCTTATGATCCTTCGGAGGATCAAGCCTAAGAACTCCGGCTAGTGCAAACTCCTTCTCGGTGGAGTAAATCTCGCACAACCTTGATCAATACACCGCACTCCAATCACAGCTCAAGGTAGACTACTAATAGGGGTTAACCACCTCTATTTCGTCAACCTTAACCAAGTTCCAAAGCCTTGGTTATATAGGCCATGGGTAGGAAAACCCTGCATACCAATCAACTGGTGAAAGTACCAGTAGACTGCCCTCTATGGAATTTCGATCGTTGCAACCAACAGCTCGATACCAGTCGACTGCTTCATACTGACCGAGCGAAGATAAGCATTCTGTTCGCTCCCAGTCAACTGTCCAGTCGACTGTACCAATCGATTGATGAAAGTACCAGTCGACTGGTACCCCGAGTACAATCTCACGCACTCGGACCCTCACCCATATGATTCACTTGACTCTTCATTGTAGCCTTGACCTCTTACCTTCAAGTCTACTTTCTTTGGCGCTCGTCCCTCAAATGTATCCAAGCCTGGAACTCATCCCCAATGTTATCCTTCAAGTATGCCTTGAAGTCGCTTCCCTCGTTCCTTGTCCTTGCTACCTTGTCCACGGTCCCTCGGATGCTCCATCTTTCACCGGACCCGAAGCCATCAAGCTGAGTCATATGTCTATCCTGCAAACCTATACACTCACATACACATATCAAATAATAAGGGTGAACCTAACTTAAACCCTTTGCCCAAATACCAAAATATATGATCACATGAACCATTGGGATTATTCCAACAATCTCTCCCTTTTTGATATTTGACAATATGTTTAAGTTAGGGAAAAGAAATAGCAAATAACAATGCTAATAACAAAAGGGCTTACGTGTTGGTACCCCAAAGTAGTTTTGATGTGAACAAACAAGTTAGATTAGGTCTTGTTGTATTTAACCCTATGTCTAAGTGTGCAGGAACTTAGGAGTACAGGAAGTCTAGCAAAAGACGCAACTAGTGAGAAAGATGACATGGGAGAGAGCCGACGGGCTCGATGCTTCTGAGGGACGAGGTGCTATGGAAGAGTACATCGGCGGATGAGAAGGGAGCGTGTAGTGTTTCTAAGGGACGAGAAGCCGAAGTGAAAGATTGCTCGAGGAGAAAAAGATGTAGTTGTCCGAGGGATGAAAAGTAGTGGAAAAGTATGTTGGCAGACGAGAATGAAGCACGCGATGATTCTGAGGGATGAGAAGCCTGAGCAGAAGCTTGCTCGAGGAGAAGGTCGGAAGTTGGGTTCAAGTAAGCCCTATTCCGGATGGCCGAAATCACCTAAGCGAGTAGAGTCGGAGTGGAAGACCCGGACTGATGCAAGCAGAACCGGAGCAGGAGACCGGGACCAAAAGTCAATAAAATGTTGACTTTTGGTGCTCGAGGCACCCGAACCAGGTCAGGGTGCTCGGATCCCAAGTTTTAGCCAAACTCAATATGACATGTATCGTTGCGTCAGGGATAAAGTTTTATCCCATTCCAGGCACCTGAACCCTTCCAGGCGCCCTGAGTAGGGCTATATAAGGAGCTCTACTCCCAGAAGCTAACAACAATAAGAAAGATCTAAGCAACACTTGTGCACACTTTCTTTTCTGTTTAGCTAACAACAACAAGAAAGTGTCATTTTGAGCAACACTTGTGTATACAAAAAAGTATGAGTCGTTATTAATTTTATTAACATGATTAAGATTAAGTTAGGTTTAATTAAGTTTTAAGTTTAAGTTTAAGTTTCATTGCTAATTTTTAATTTACATTTTAATTTTAGTTTAAATTAATTTAATTTTAAATGTTAATTTAATTTAATTTTAATTTTAATTTAATTTAATTTTTATTTTCTTTAATCATCTCACCGGGTCTAATTGTTCAACGAAGGTATTTCTATAGTTTTGTGAAATGTGTTAGTTATGTCTTGAAGATGATTTGACTTTGTGTTAGATTTAGATTTAACTGTCAGTTAATTAAATATACATTTCAAAAATTGATATCCAGGCAATGACGAGCCACATGGGTCTTCTTAGGTATCAGAGCAACGACCACTTTCTAAGACAAAGTATTTTAATGAAATTATACATTTAATCAACTTACTGAGAAACCCTGGTCTAATTAGTTTAGGATGTAGTGAGGTAGCTTCAATTAGTTCAACTTATCTAAGTAGATCAAGAAGGATACGCCTTATCCCACTTGACTCACTAAACCAAGCTCTCCTAATGTACTATCATCTTACCTCACCCTGGTACTAGGTTGGACAAGAATCAAATAATCTTTCTAGTCTAGCCATAATTATCCAAATGGGTAGGCTATGTTTTAGAGGTGTCAACTAATTTAGTGGCTCCCTCTAAATCATTGAACTTATGTTTTGTGTTAAGTTTTTAAGTAGGTTTATGTCAATTTATTTTGTAGTTGTAATATACTTGATTATAGCTTTGTTTGTGGGTTTGCACTTTTTATTTGAGTTAGACTTGTAGCCCAAATCTGGATTAATTAGTTTTTTTAGTTCATTAGATTTATAATTTTGTTTTGTTTTTATATAGTAAATTTCATTTTTGGGTATATAGTATTGATTTTGTCCTACTTTCTTGGTTAGATAAGCTTTCAAGACTCAGGCTTTAGTTGATTTTTTATTTTGAGTTATTAATGAAATAAAGATTTTATTTGTTGAGATGGATTTGTATCTGTCTGAATTTATTGTACGCAACTCATTGGGATCTAAGTATCATATTTATGTACTTAGATCTGATGGTGAATTTTTCTAATAATTATTTTATATTGGTTACTTCAGTTTTTAAGTTAGAGTTTTCTTTCTTTGTCTTTCAACTTAAGTTAAGTTAGTGTTTTTAGTTTGGGTGTTTAGTTGTTCCTTAATGTGTTGATTTTACTTAAGGAGTATTTCAGATTATTTTTCATATTTAGATAATTCCTATTCATGCATGCAATTATTCTAAAAAAAATTATATTTAAATTAAATGTTACATCGTTGGAACCTTTGAAAATGAGTATGGACTCATGGCTTGACTCATATCGGACTCGTTTTCTTGATCAAAATTACTTTCCATCTCGAATCCAGTTGTCATCAGTACGAGATAGTTGTTCTGCTTTGGTTCGTCATTATCTGATTCTTCTAAAAATGACTCCTCCCAAGTAGCTTTGAGGGGCTTCTTCTTTTTGTACTTCTTTGGCTTGTCTTCTTTGAGATTAGGGCACTCGTGCTTATAGTGCCCCTTTTTGTTACATCCGAAGCAGGTGATGCTTGATTTGTTAGAGTTTGGTTTGATCATTTTATGAAGGTCCTTGCTGAATTCCTTCTTCTCGTTAGTGAACATTTTCCTTACCATGTTCACAAGTTGTTCTTCTTCATCTGAGTTTGAATCAGACTCAGATTCTGGCTCAGGTTTAGTCTTGGTTTTTGCCTGCTTCGTAGAACTAGCAAACAAGGCTACACCCTTCTCAACTAGTTTGGCGTTAGTCTATTCATGTAATTCTAGTTTGCAAAATAATTCATCTAATTTTAATTTTGAGAGATTTTTCCAAACTTTATAGGCATCTACTATACACTAAGCCTGACCTCACAAACGTATATGCACGAGCCTACATAATTGACACAGTCCTATAGGATACTCAATATCCTACAGTACGTTATGTTATCACTAATACATAGGCATGAATAAATATCAAGCTGATGACGTAGTTCAATATTTTACAGCTATGCTACGGTATAGTGTCGCTAGTATATAAGCACAAGAATAAATGACCATAAATAGAATAGATAACAACAAGACTGCATGTATATCTAAATAGACTAAAACAAGTGCAAACAGTAACGGTCAACTCAAGTTTCACATTTTCTAAATGCGAAACTAAGGATTTTATAACTACTGCTTTAGCATTTGCTAAATGTGCATTTAATGCTTTCGCATTTGTTAAATACGAAACTATAGATTTTTGCTCCAAGAAAGCTATAAACAAATCTTTTGTTACAAATCTTTTTAACAAAATTGATCTTTGATTGCAAAAATAACTGATGAAAGGTGATGAGTATAATTTTTTTTTAAGAACTATCATATATGACAAAAGAATCATAATATGAGGGGACCAAACCTCATACAACAGTTTACATGGACTCCAAAAATTTACATGAATATTCAAAATAAACCAACTCCTCACCATACTTACATTCCAAACACTCAAAACAAAAAAATACTTACAAACTCTTTAACAAGAAAAGCATTTCCTTGTAGAATACTAACCCCAAAACAATCAATAAACTCTCCAAGTAAGAAAAACTCATATCAGAAAACCTCTTCTTGATAAAGAAAATTCTATCTCTTTTTTTCCACGAGCTGCCAAAGAATCCATATTCGTCAACCAAACAGTATCATCAATTCATCAGCCCCTTGTAAGATAGAAAAATTATGAAGTTTTATATCAAATGGATATCCCTTAAAACCTGAAATCTGAACTAAATCAAGCAAAACACCATAAAGAATTCCATGCACCATAAAACAAATACACCATAAAATCTCCACAGCACCAAGATCAGATAACATAAACAAAAATCCACCAAAAGCCAAATAACATCCAATTCCACCCACAAAAGTATCCTGATATCAACAACAAAAAAAGACACCATAAACCACCCAAACCATCAATATCTCTACAATATCAACCAAAATTTGGAAACATCAAGAAAGTCCCATCAAATTTACCACACAAAAAACCACCATATTCCACTACCAACATCATCATTATTTCCAGCAAATTATAATAAAATCATCAACAAAAGTGCATATTCAGATAAACGCCCAAGTAAATAAGCACAGGTCTATAGCAGAAATAAAATCCACCACATAAAATACCACAACCCACATAAGAACATTTGCACCTCAACAACTTCCAAGAATTCCTCAGCTTCATCAATATTTGAAACCAAATTTCTTGCAGAATAAAACAATCAGTAATTGCACCACATTCATAAAAGACAAATTGCACATAATATCTACAGCAACCCACCCCTACATATTTTTACAAACCTTCCACCGAAATCCCAACCAAAACACCAACGACAAAGAAAATCTAATCAAAATTAATATATATCCCTGCAAAGAAACCACCTACCTTAATTGTAAAATACCGGAAAATAGAGAAATATTAATAAGGGAATTTTCCGGAATTTTTGGAAATTTTTCAAGAATTTTTCGGAGCTCGTACGAACGAGTTAACGGGGATGGAAACGGGGCCGGGAAAAGCCTGTTTAGGCTACCCCATTTAAATGAGGAAAAGTTGAATTTCTAAATTCCTTTTTCTTTATTTATTTATTTTTTTTATTTTCTCTTTTCATTTCTTTGTGTCGCCGTTCACTCCTTTCCCCTCGCGAACCCGAGCCCTAACCGCCTCTTCCCCGGCCGGTACAAATTTCCCCCGAGCCCGATGCCATCTCCTTCCTCTTACATCTTCTCCTCTGCCGACGCCGAGTATAAGCCACAAGAACTCTGGCGGTTTCGCTCTTTGCCCTAGCCGACCCCTTCGTTTGTCGGCGATCTTCCCTGAGCCTTAGTCATATTCTCAGCCGCGTTTTCTCCACCCGACGGCGTCGCCATCCGTAGTGCCGCCGGCCTTCTCCACCCCGTCGCCTCTGCCCTAGCCAAACCTTGAAGGTAAGGGTTATACCAAGCTGTGTTGTGGATTTGATCTGCGGAGGTGACTTCTTATTTCTTGGGTACTGATTTTCTTCCTTGTTTCTGATCTCGTCACCAGAAATTGGAGAGGCAGGGGGAAACAGTGAGGAAGGGCTCTGCTGTGCAGTGTTCCGACAGCAACAATTAGAGTTCCAGCAGCAATAAATTTAAGTTGGCAGCAACAGACCTGGTGTGGATCAACAAGCACGGCTACGAGTTAGCAATTTGTTGTGTTGCTAGCAGCGACAAGTCGATCTCCAATTGTGCTGTTGACAGAATCTTTAGAGTTGTGAGGTAAGGATTAGATGTATTTGAATACTTGTTGTAGATCATGTTCTGAATTGGAAGATTTGGTTTGATGATCATGTGGATCTAGGTAAGGAACATGAATATGATACATGTTGATTTAGGTAGGAATTGGTACATATATAATTTCTTATGCATTTGAATTAGGTGATTGATTATGTAGAGGTGTAATCATGTGAAAATGGATTAGGTGTGGAATTGGTCTGATGATATGATTAGGGTTAAGGTAAATTAACCCTAGTTAATTGTTAGATTTATGTTAGCCTCTCGTGGATTTGATTTAGCTATTTTATCTATATGAAATTAGCTAAACCTGGAAACTATAAATATTACAGGACTTTGACGCGAGATGAGTATCTCGGAGTCAGATTTGGACCATTTTATCGGAGGCGGGTACTTTTGACTTATGTCATTTGATATGCTTAGTAATTAAATTAACATGTTGCATTAATTGTGTTTCTTATCTGTTTCGATTAATCACTACCCAAATCTTACATGCTTGATTGATTGATTGGTTTTGCATCTCAGGTATATTTTACCTGTTTATACATGCTTATAGGGGTAGTGATATGCCATGCTTGACCATGTTCAGGACCTAGGTTTTATACCTTCTGTATACCTTTGGATTGTTTTGGATTCGTTGACCTTTGATGCATTTTTATATATGTGTGGATTAGGTCAGGATATTCTTGTGGTTAGTGCCATGCACCATTTGCATAATTGCATGCTGTGCGATAGTCCGCTCCATTATTGTTGAGCACATCGCCAGTTACATGGATCTGCACACACCACTACTCATGGGCTAGTGGTCGATTCAGGCTGAGTGTGTTGCAGCAGGGACTCTGTTAGGCACCGTTGGTCCGCTCATGGGTAGTGTGACACAACGTGTTATCCGGCAGGGATTCCTCCCCGTCTTTGAGTACCGGGAGATGAGAGCATTGCGCTCCCCCATCTATGATTTGGGGTAGGAGGATAGGTGTACTCCGACAGCATCCCGTCCACTCGGTCACTCATCAGGAGTAGTGACGACAGAGTGCACGGTTGTCACAGCCCTACCCACTCGGCCTCACTTTTGTATGAGATGATCGACTGGCGTCAGGGGTGACCAGGACGCATCATTGGCATCATATGCATGATGCATTTATTGCTTGTGTTTGTGGTTGCTGCATTTATATGCTGCATATTGTTTGGATACCTATGTTTGACATGCATACAGGATTCCTATATCCCTCGGACTGTTTGACCTTATACTCAGGACCTGGTTAGTACAGTATTCTCCTGTTTATTTCAGATTCTTATCTTTCTTATCAGGAGACTGTACGCATGATTAGTGCTAGGTGTTGTTTCTTTACTTTGCATATCAACTGTACCTGCTGAGTGTTGGACTCACCCCGCCTCCATTGTTGATATTTTCAGGTTGATGCTGTCAGGAGGGAGTTCCAGTCGCTAGTCCTCACTGCACGTAGTGCTGGTCCTGCAGACCTCCAGGATATGTTTGGTTTTCTTTGGTTTCTTTCTGTTCTAGAATGTTTGAACTCGTTATGTTCTGGATTTATTTGCTTATGGACATGATATAGATTTTATTATATTGATGGATTTGGATTTGGTTTTTTATTCTACTACATGCCTGCCTGGATGGCAGAAGAGGTGAGTTCGTCGGTTTTGAGCTTTACGAGTGTAGTTGATTAGGGTGGTTTTTGAGTCAGAGTATTATTACTGCGTGGTTGTGTCAGCCAGAGGCTGAATATATATATAAACTGCGTGGTGATTGATTTTTATTATTGTTATGATTCCAGCCGCATGTGGCTGAGTATTTAGTGCTTGTAGAAAATTTTTGATTGTCCGCCGTACAGGGGAGATGCTGCCGAAATTTTCTCGGACAGGGACTCTTCTGGGGGCGTGACATTAATATATATCCTTGCATATTCTGTGCAATAATATATATCCTTGCATAAGTACCTCTAGTAGCACAACACCAAATTCAGATTCCATCACACTAAAAAGAAATCCATATCCAGCCACCAAAAAATCCATCAAACGCACTACACATGAATTTATCCTTCTAACACATTAATGCAAAATCTGCACAAATAATCCACTACACTAAGGAATGCTTCATGAAGCCAAAACATGATGCCAAAACTTCATAAAATAGAAAAACTCCTGTAAACAAAAATACTCCACCAGAAACCAAACCTGTACTGTCGAATACAGCCAATCACAAGAACATAGCAACATCACACAAAGAAATAAAATCTCAACACTACAAACACTTGCATAGATCGTAAGTATCATGCTTAAATTCAATATTCTTCAACATGCACACAAATTTAACATCCTGACAAAATCTGCACAAATAATCTACAACCAGCCACAAACAATCTTCTTGAAAAAAATTCCATAGAACAGAAACTCAACAAAGTTCCATATATCTACTCGAAAATCTAAAGTTAGTCTTATACAACTTAAGAAATACACTACTACCAATTGAAACCATCCAACATAAGTTAGTCTTTTCTCATAATACACTATTGTCCAAATAAAATTTACATTTTGCTAAGTAATAATTAGTGCCCCACCCTAGCCTCCCATGTGTACCGCAACCGATATGTTTTACTGTTCTTTTTTGTTTGCGTAGAGCTATGGGGAGATCACCATGATGTTCAACGGTAGGGTCATTTTGCTCATCCAGCTCATTATCATTTACTTGCAATTGACTAGATCCATCATTGTGTTCATTATCATTGGTTATGCCAGAATCAAATGTTTGATAAAAAAATGAATTGGAGTAATATGCGATGGACAAACTGTGGGGGTCTGGGTTGGTAATGTAGTATCAGAGTGATTACCATGTTTGAAATTACTTGAAGAACCTCCAAGACCAATATTTGAAAAATGAGATTGAGTAGGTTGAGTTTGACATCTCCTACCACCTTGTCTTCCCCGCTAAACATTTCTTTGTTATCTATGAATCTTTTGTGTAAGTGAACTTTGGTGACCGACTTGTTCAAGTACATGTGAATGCCTAATATCCAAACATTACTGTCCTCTAGCTTGGTGCATGTAGTGGCTAGCTATGTCTCGAATTTGTGCAAAATATCCAGCATGCCTAGCATCACTGATCGCTACCAAGTCTAATGATGTGTAGAATACTCGGCACATGCCATCCATAAAACAATATATATTAGATGAATTAGTTAGTATGAACATAATAAATGTGAATTAATAAGTACTACTAAAAATTTAATATAATAAAAAAATACCAAATACTCAGTAGTCTCTCCATCACCCTGAAAGCCATTAGAAGACAATCGCTAACTCGGATTTGTAATGTATATAACTGTCTGCTGCCAATACCAAGACATATATTCTACGGAGGCATGTATTGGATCATTCACTAACTCGCCATTTTCAATATGGTTAAGTGAATCACGCCAATGATCAATATACTGTTGATGCGTTTCTATCCAATTAGTTTTGGCTCTACCACTGCGTGTCATTTTATGCAATGCAACATGTTTATCTAAAAGGCGAGGAATAAGGATTGGTTGATGCATACCAAATTGTCGTAAGACTCTGTTTGGTAAGTGAGTTTCAACAATCTCCCAACATATCAAATAGGTGACAGATCTCCAACATGCTCGACCTCTTGTACAATACGAAGACAATAATTCAAGAACATGTTCTTCATACGGTAGTCAGATAAATTAAAAAAATTATTATAGAATTTTTATTTATATGAATGTTTAGAACCAATATTATTATACCATCCTAATAAAAAACATATAGCATATTATCATTCATTTATACCTGATCAGGTTGTAGACTGGCGAATGCATCTCGATAGGCAGACAAAACATGCATTGAAACTCTAGTCACTCCAAACTCCACATTCCACCTTAAATATATATGGATGGAAGGTTATTAAACTTAACGCTGCATATATAAAAAATATAAATAAATAATTTAATCCATTGTATTTAAGTAAATGAACCTCGATCCATAAGGGCGAGTGAGATCGACTTCATCAATGCACCGGATGGGTTGAATGGTGGGTAACCGTTCCCAAGCCCACAACTAAAAGAAAATAATATATATTAAAAGAATTACAATATAATACAAGATATCATTAAGCTATATTCAATTACCTGCAATAATACTAGCGGATCACATATCTCATTCGCATTTGAATATGACGCTTTGCACAAACGTCTATATAAACAGGCCAAAATAGCACTCCCCCAACTCATAGATGCACTAACAGACATATCGATCAAATTGATGAGGTGGTGCATGTACACAACACTACCAGATAAATCATATAACAAATTACCACCCAATAAATACAAAATATATACTCTCGCACGTTGAATACATGATTCATCTGATGCATTCTTATGTAGAGGTCTGCAGATGATATCATACAAACACCTTAGTAGATTCGATTATTTGATATGACACCATCCGGAGGAGTAAAACCCATCATAGTCTCACATATATCTATCCACTCCTCTAATGATTTGTTTATATCAACAACACACACAGGAGATCCTATAACTTGGAGGCCCCACAAAACCTCAACATCCTGTAGGGTAATTGTCGCCTCACCAATAGGGAAGTGAAAAGTATGAGTTTCTGGACACCATCGCTCCACTAGAGCAGTAATAAGACCATGGTCGAGCTGGATATATCCACACCGAATGACACCCTAAAACCCAGCTTCTTGTATGTGATGCATTACACACTCTGGTATATTATCAACATGTCTCCAAAAACTGCTATCACATGTTCTTACTTTAAGTGGGTCATCCTTGATTTTCCCATAAAATAGATTCGAAGATCTATGCTCTTTGTGTAAGAATAACAAGTCTGGTATCAATGGGCCTGGATTTAAATTATAAACTAGAGGTGATGTCATTTTAACACCCTGCAAAATTTAAAAAATTAAAAACAATATTTAATTTATTCACAGCAGCATAAAGAACTAACATTAAACAAACAATATTTGAAACAAAAAAATAAATAAAGACAAAATTACAAAGTCTTATATCACAGCAACACTTTAAAATAGAGTATAAATAAAGTTGTACAAGGTTTCAAATCTCAAATAACATAAATGTATTTGACTTATTGAGATACAATACAAAATACTAATTCCCATCACATGGTATCACTTACTGAGATGCATTATATTAAAAAAAAACATCAACTATCGACTTCATTATCAACCCTGGGGTATGTATTTTGACAATTTATCCTGTTGTGGCTAGTTTGGTGGCACCTTCCACATCTACGAGGTTCATCAGGGTGCCTCAGATCCATCTCATTTTGTATTCAACTTTCACGTCTCCTACCCTACCCATGATTGATCAATCTTGACTAATCTGCTTGAATCTCCCAACTTGGATTTGTCCAATAATCCTTATGACGAATAGGATAAAAATTACTAGAATATTGTGTCATGTAAGTCTTTGTGGTGTGAACTTCATCCACAAGGTCAATAGCATTATCCCCTCTATGTCGGCAAATAGCAATTGCATGTGAACATGGAAATCTATGCATTTACCACTTTCCACATGTGTAATCTTTTTCATAGTAAAGAACCGTGTGTACATGACCACCTTTACCATTCAATTGTCTTGTTGTTACAATCTTGTGCACTCCATCTGCATAGTTAAACTCATCAATGTGATGTCCTTGTGCATGTCTTTCAGCCTCCATGAATTTACTCCAATGATGTGGCGAGAATGTTGTATTACAATGATGGGCTACCTGTTTATACCTTTGAAAAAGTTGAACAGTTCTATGAAATGACAAATCAATGCATGCCTTAATTGGCAACAATCTAGCCCCTCGCAAAACATTGTTCAAACTTTCAGAAGTGTTTGTTGTGAGACATCCCCATCGATGGTTACCATTGTAAGCAAGACTCCACCTCCTAATGTCAATATCTCTCAAATACTGTCATGCCGCTAGATCAAGTACCCTAATTTGTCTCCGAAATCTATTGAATTTCTGTCTTTGAGTAGTACTACCAATAGCCCAACAATAATGTTTCAAAGTGACATTCTTAAACTTTGTCATGAAATTACTTCGAACATGTTGAAGGCAAAATCTATGATATGCAATTGGTTCCTTCCATTCCTCTAAATTTGACATAGCATGAATAATACCATGGTGTCTATCAAAAATAACACATAATTGTCTATCTTGTGCCACATAATACCTGAATTGTTCAAAAAATCAACACCAACTAGCTATAGTCTCCTCATCTACTATAGCATAAGCAACAGGTAATATATGATTGTTTGCATCCTTAGAAACAACTATAAGCATCTTTCCCTTATAAGCCCCTCGTAAATGTGTACCATCAACACTGATAACTGGCCTACACATGTGGAATGCATCAATTGCTAGTCCAAATGCCCAAAATATATATTTGAAGACTTTCACATTTTCAGTGCTACTTGGGTGATGATGTCACTTAACAATAGTATTGGGATTAGAATGCTCTAAGGCTGCAATATACGAAGGTAGCCCAGTGAAATTACTTTCCCAATTTCCATAAACAATCTCTATGGCTTTTCTCCTCCCATGCCATGCCTTCTTGTATGAAACATCAACATGTAATGACTTTTTAATATCAGCTTGAGCATTTTTTTACATGATATCCAGGGTTCACCTCAATTTGATGGATAATGTGAGATGCAATAATAGCTGAAGTCAAATTTCTATTATTATTGTCACTGATGGAGCCAAGACAATTGTGTATATTCACCCATCGAGCGATTTACCACATCTTATGTGCTTTCTTATGAACTGCACGAATACACCAAAGACACGATGATTTATAATTCACAGGCCCACTGTTAGAATCTATGTCTGACGGCACCACTTTGCATTTTGCAACCCATGTGTTGATTTTGCTTTCAACTACCTTAAACTTTCGATTTTGACTGATAGACCATAATGTCATGGCTTTCCGCAGTTGAGACTAACTGTCAAATAGCATTCGTAGCCGAATTTGATTTTTTGATTCACTCCAAATATCAATATGAACATTATCTTCTCGATCTACATTGTCATCGTCATTTTCCTCCCCTATATCATTCATGAAGTGCATCACCCTTTCATTATATGGTGGAAACTCACCACTATTAAGATGAGTATCACAATCTGCTGGGTATTACTTGGAATACCATTCTGTTTCCCCTATACAAAAAAATTTGTACAAGCACAAAACTTTTCCTAGCAGCTCATGTTCTCTTCAAAAGTTAAACTTGGATTGGAAACGAAACTTAACATTTTTACTCCAAGTTCATTCTTTAAAGTTAAACCTGGATTTGAAACGAAACTTAATATTTTTACTCCAAGTTCAACCCTTGTGTTCTTTTGAAGTTAAATCATATTACAGAAGTTGATCAAATATTTATTTCAAGGATTAGCTTCCAGGTCGTAGGCGAGACACTAGGCCTTCTTGGTTATGGGATCATTCACCACTTCCTAGACAAAGCATTTCAAAGAAATTGAATATTTAAACTTCTCACAGTAACCTTAGGTTTAACTACAGAGACCTCAATCAAAGCACAAGATCGAAACACAAATCGAAGCACAAAAATGAAAACATAAAATCGCTAGCCTCTTGTGTTGGTATTTCAGGATCCATAAAAAGAAAACAAAACTAGTTATGCTGCGGAATAAATAACTAGTTGTACCTTTCTTCATAAACAAAAACCTCTTGATCTTCTGTCGTATTTCTCTCCTCTTCTTGGACATTGTGTGGACGACAATCTACCAAGACAAAAACACCCGAACATTTTTTTGTTTCCAAACCGCCTACCACCAAAGGATGCAAAGAAAAGAACGCCTCCTTCTTCTTCTCCTCCAAACCGCCGGCCACCAAGGTGCTTCATCTCTTCATTTTCTTTTCCTCCAATATCCGGCCACCAAGAGAAGATGGGGTGTCGGCCCTAGAGGGAAGAAAAGGGAAGAAGAAAAGAAGTGGGGTGCCGGCTCTAGAGGAAAGAAAAGAAAGAATGGGGCGCCGACCTTAAGGGAAAGGAGAGAGTTTTTAGTTGTGGAGAGAAACTTATCAAATCTTAATTGAATTGTTGATTGTTGTGGCACATCCTCCTCTCCTTTTTATAACCCTTTGCCCCAGATAAAAAAGGAGAAAAAGTAATAGATTTTTGTTTAGAAAAAATCTCTACAAAAGAATTAATATAATTCTTTTTAAAAAAATTTCTTAAGAAAGAATTAGTATAATTCTTTTTAGAAAATTTTTAAGAAAGAGTCAACATAATTCTTTTTAGAAAAATCTCTAGAAAAGAATTAACATAATTCTTTTTAGAAAAATTTCTTATGAAAGAATTAGTATAATTCTTTTTAGAAAATTTCTAAGAAAGAATCAACATAATTCTTTTTAGAAAAGTCTCTTGGAAAGAATTAACATAATTCTTTTTAGAAAAATTTCTTAAGAAAGAATTAATATAATTTTTTTAGAAAATTTTTAAGAAAGAATCAACGTAATTCTTTTTAGAAAAATCTCTAATTCTATTGAGAAAAAATATCTTCTTTTTTTTCTTTCCTTTTTCTTTTCTTTTCCTTTTGGTTTGGCCGACCCCTTTGTAAGGCCCGAAAAATTCTCAAAGTAATTTTAGAAATATTCTAATATTTTTCTGGAATTTTAGGATATTTTTGTGAAATTTTTAGAGTAGCGGAAGTAGCAAAAATGAATAAAAATGTAAAATAGCTTAAGCGGGAATTGAACCCGAGACCTATGAGACCCTATGTCTTATAGACAACTCTAGTAACCAGGAGGCCCCAGCAGGGGTGTGCTGAAAGAAAAGAGAAGCAATTATATTTAAGTTTAAGTTGGCCGAATAAACCACTTAATATAAATAGGAAAATAATTAAGTGAAGTTTGTTTTAACACAATCTTTCCTTCCCCTCAAACCCTTACACGCCGCCCCTCTCCCTTTTCTTCTTCTCTCGGCGCACCAAGCCAAAGGGGCTAGGGTTCCGTCCCAAGGGCTATAGGAGCACTTTCCGGCAACAACTCTAGTACGAGGACGCTCCTCTCCGCGAGAAGAGCACGTAGACGTAGGAGGATCGTCGAGAAGATCGTTTTCCAGAAAACCTAGCGAACAGATCGTAAGGAAATCTAGCGCAGGATGTAAGAAACCCCTCATGTCACGCCCCGGAGGAGTCTCTGTCCGAAGAAATTTCGGCAGCATCTCCCCTGTACGGCGGACAATCTGAAACTTTTCTACAAGCACTATGCACCTCAGCCACATGCGGCTGGAATAATAACACAAATTAAAACAAACACCACGCAGTTTATAAAGATATTCAGCCTCTGTCTGTCACAACCACGCAGTTAATAATAGTAATCAATAACAATAGGACTCTGACTCGAAATCCACCCTATCCCACTACACTCGTAAAGCTCAAATCCAACGAACTCACCTCTTCTGCCGTCCAGGCAGGCACGTAGTAGAATGAAATCCAATATCACATCAAAAAAATCCATCAAAAGGTATCACTCCATACAATATCCATAGAAAAAAAAATCCAAAGACAATACTAAAACAAAGTCTGATATAGAAAAAAAACCAAATAAAAACAAATAACGAACTAGTAGAGAACTGGCTCTACGTGCAGATGGGGGGCCAGCGACTAGAACTGCTCTGAACAGTTTCAACCTGAAAATATCAACAATGGAGGCGGGGTGAGTCCAACACTCAGCAGGTACAACTGATATGCATAATAAAACAAATAACAGACAACACTAATCATGCGTACAGTCTCCTGAATACGAGAAGGATAAATGCAACTGAAACGAAATCAAGAGATAACTGTACTAACCGGGATCAAAGTACAAGGTAACAAGGTTGTCAGACCGGGGAAGTCATAATCCTATATGCATGTCAATCATATGCATCCACATAAATGCAGCAAGTAAATGCAGCAATCACAAACAATAAATGCAATAAATGCATATGGTGACCGTGCACTCTGACATCACTGCTCCTGCAGAGCGACCGAGTGGACGGGATGCTGTCGGAGTACTCCTGTCCTCTGTCCCCAAATCATAAATGGGGGAGCTCAATGCTCTCATCTCCCGATACACAATGACGGGGAGGATATCTCTGCCGGCTACCATGCTGAGTCTCCTGACCAACGGAGCCAAACAGAGTCCACCATCTGCCGGCTACCACGCTGCTACACTAAATGCCAACGGAGCCAAACAGAGCGGAACTGACTGCCGACTACCACGCTGAGTCCTCAGACCAATGGAGCCAAACAGCAGAACCGCCACACACCTGCCTGATATACCACTAATCCATGGGTGGTGGTGGTGTGTGCAGTACATGTAACTGGCGATGGGCTCAACCATAGTGGAGCCGACAATCGCACAGCATGCAAACATGATGCATGATACCAAGCATGGCAATCTTATGAATAGCATAGCAAGATCCATACACAAATAAAAGGTGTACCACAAGTCAATGTATCGGATGGAAGGTACACAAACAGATAGGGTATCATATAAACCCTAGGTCCTGAACATGATGTATCATATGGTTGGGTCACTACCGAAAGCATGTATGGTCAGGTCAATAATAACATGCAGTGCATAATAAATAAACAAACAACATGTAACAGATCATGTAGTGACCAACCGAATAAAAAGGATAACACAATCATTGCTATATGTTAAACACTTTATTATGCATATCAAAAGACATAAGTCAAACTACTCGCCTCCAATAAGAAATGGTCCAATCCAAAAATTGAGAAACACGTCTCGCATCAAGGTCCTGTATATCAAACATAAGGTCTAGTTTAGCTAATTGTATCATACCACAATTAGCCAAACTAAATTCTAACCCAATTTAAGAACTTCTAAATTGGATCCAACTAATTCATCCAACACAATTAATACACCCTAATCAACACATAACGATCTATTTCTTAATTCCAACTCAATCTACAACACGAATACAACTCTCTACTTCTTACCTCAATTCTTCTTCAGCCGTTCTGTAATGACAACAGACCCAAACAGCAATGGGATGGCTGGAATTGAGGAAATCCCAATCTGCAACCCGATCAGAACCAAAAGAAAAACAGGATGGTGGCACTGTAGAACCTGGTGGTTAATAGTGCTTGTCGCAGTTGAAACTTGCTCCAGCAAAGGTCACTGCAACAAGGCATCACCCAAATCAGAGGCATTGAAATCTACAGCCCTAGAACTGTGATCAATAAACCAACCTACTACAATTACCTGAACCTGTGCCCTTCTTTCCCCCTGCCGGCAACTGGTGGACGGAAAAGATCGCCCCAATACTGAGTCTAGGGCACGGGAGGTGACACTAAGGCACAAGCACAGAGGAACTCGGCGATCGGCTGACACTGCTATGCTGGCTTCGTGCGGGAAGGAGGCTCGTCTAGGGCACAGGCGACGGCTCGAGTAGAAGGAGGAGAGGCCGATGCTAGGGCTGAGGAAACCTCGGCTTGATCGGCGCTGCTCGGATGGCTGGAAATCGGAGATAGGCGCGGCGGAGAGTGAGTGGAGGAAAAGAGAGCACCGCAGGAGATCGGTACTAGGGCACAGGGTGGCCGACGATGACCGGCGCTGCTTCGGTCCAGAGAAGGCAGCGACAAGGGATCGGCGGTGTCGCACGGCACAAGCACAGAGAGAAGAACACAGAGAGAAGAAAAAGGTCGGCTTCTCCCTTGGTCCGGGCTTATGCACGAGTGGGAGAGGCGGTTGGTGCTCCGGCGGTTAGGGCTCAGAGAGGGTGCGGCGGCGTCGAGGAGAAAAGGGAAGAGATGCGAGGGATGGCTCGGGTTCGGCGACAAAAGAAAACGAAAAGAAATAAAGAAAATAAAAAGGAAAAGGATATATAAATATAATCTTTCCCTCGCTTAAATCGGGTAGCCTAAACAGGCTTTTCCGAGCCCCGTTTTTATCTCCTTTAACTTGTCCATACAAGCTCCGAAAAATTCCCGAAAAATTTCCAAAAATTTCGATAAATTCTCTTATTAATATTCGCCTATTTTAGGTATTTTACATTCTCCCCCACTAATAAAAATTTGGTCCCCAAATTTCGTAATCTACCATCAGCAAGTACTAACAACAGATATAGAGTATAAATGCTGAACGGTAAATAAATCACATACCTCAAGTGAAAAGATGGGGATATTGAGCTCGGATCGTATCCTCGAGCTCCCAAGTAGCCTCCTCGTCTGAATGATGCTGCCATCCGACTTTAACCAACCGGATGGTCTTGTTCCGCAACTAACGCTCTTTCCGGTCCATAATCCGTACCGGAATCTCCTCATAAGTAATGTCAGGCTGAACTGAAACTGGGATATCTGCCAGCACATGTGTCAGGTCATGTACGTATCTCCTCAGCATCGATACGTGGAATACATCTTGAACGCCCGACAGGGACGGTGGTAGTGCCAGTCGGTAAGCTACCGCTCCGATCCTCTCTAAGATCTCGAAAGGGCCAATGTACCGCGGAGCTAGCTTACCTCTGAGGCCAAATCTTTTCACCCCTTTTGTGGGTGAAACTCGCAAAAATGCATGGTCGCCAACCGAGAACTCTAGTGGTCTGCGTCTCCGATCAGCATAACTCTTCTGGCGGTCCTGCGCCTCTGACATCCTCCGTCTAATAGTACGGACCAACTCTGCATCCTGCTGAACTCTATGAGGTCCCAACAACTGGGCCTCTCCAACCTCATCCCAGAGGACGGGTGTCCGACAAGGTCTACCATACAACGCCTCAAACGGTGCCATCTGAATAGCCGAATGAAAGCTGTTGTTATAGGCAAACTCTACTAACGGCAGATGGTCCTCCCAACTGCCTCCAAAATCCATAACACATGACCTCAGCAGATCCTCTAAAGTCTGAATGGTCCGCTCTGACTGTCCATCTGTTTGTGGATGGAAAGCTGTACTGAAACGGAGCTATGTGCCCAAGGCCTGCTGTAGACTCTGCCAGAAACGAGACGTAAACCGTGGATCTCTATCCGAAATAATACTCAACGGAACACCATGTAGTCTGATAATCTCTCGACAATACAGATCTGCCAATCGATCCAGGGAATCAGTCCTCCGGATCGCTAAGAAATGCGTGGATTTGGTTAATCGATCAACGATTACCCAAATCACGTCATGGCCTCGTCGTGTCCTCGGCAACCCTACCTCAAAGTCCATGGTAATGTGATCCCACTTCCACTCAGGAATAGGAATCCGCTGAAGTAACCCTACAGGTCTCTGGTGTTCAGCCTTCACCTGCTGACAGACAAGACATCTAGCTACGAAATTCGCGATGTCTTTCTTCATGCCGTTCCACCAGTAGGAACGCCTCAAGTCTCGATACATGCTGGTCCCACCTGGATGGATCGCAAATCGAGAACGGTGAGCCTCCTGAAGTAGCTCCTGTAAAACCAGATGAGACTGAGGTACGCATAATCTGCCTCGGAAGTATATAACACCCTCCTCGTCTCGTGTAAACTCGATCTGCTGCCCGGAAGCTATCTGACTGCCAATGAACTGACAATGCTGATCACCAGCCTGAGCCTCTCGGATCTTCGTCCTGATCGACGACTGAGCAACCATGGTAACCAGAATACCCTGCTCTGTAGATCCCTGCTCCTCAAGGTCTAACCAAATCCGTAACTGAAGTCCGGTGGCAAGCCAAAGTCCCTCTGGACTTCCTGCTGAGTGCATCGGCAACCACATTAGCTTTCTCTGGGTGGTAGTTAATGGTACAATCGTAGTCCTTCAGGAACTCCATCCATCTCCTCTGTCGGAGATTAAGCTCCTTCTGAGTAAAAATGTATTTAAGACTCTTATGATCAGTGAGAATCTCAAATGTGATACTGTATAAATGATGTCGCCAAAGCTTCAGAGCAAAGATGATAGCAGCTAACTCCAAGTCATGAACTGGGTAGTTCTTCTCATGCTCCTTCAACTGACGAGAAGCATAAGAGACTACTCTGCCGTGCTGCATCAGAACAGCGCCCAAACCTTGAAGAGACGCGTCAGTGTAGAGTACAAATCCATCCTCTCCAGAAGGTAAAACCAAAACTGGAGCCGACACTAATCTCTGCTTCAGCTCCTGAAAGCTGGTCTCGCAATCCTCGGTCCACGTAAACTTCACGCCTTTCCTGGTAAGACGTGTCAGCGGCATAGCAATACGCGAGAAACCCTCGACAAAACGTCGGTAATATCCGGCCAACCCCAGAAAACTGCGGATCTCCTGAACTGACTTCGGCTGCTCCCAACTGGTGACAGATCAACTGAAATACCTCTACTAGAAACCACGTGTCCCAGAAAACCGACTGAGGATAGCCAGAACGCACACTTGCTGAACTTCGCGTACAGCTGATGTCGTCGAAGAATCTCCAAGACTATGCGAAGATGTTGTGCGTGCTCCTCCTCGGAATGCGAGTAGACCAATATGTCATCAATGAAAACGATAACAAACTGATCAAGATACTCCAGAAATATGCGGTTCATCAAATCCATAAACACCGCTGGAGCATTGGTAAGCCCAAATGGCATTACCAAAAACTCATAATGACCGTATCGAGTACGGAAAGCTGTCTTCTGAATATCTGAGTCTCTGACTCTCAGCTGATGATATCCGGATCGCAGATCAATCTTAGAATACACTGATGTACCTCTGAGCTGATCAAACAAATCCTCGATCCGTGGTAAGGGATATTTATTTCTAACGATCACTGCATTCAGCTGTCTGTAGTCAATACATAACCTCATAGTGCCGTCCTTTTTCTTGACAAATAATACCGGAGAACCCCATGGGGAAACACTAGGGCGAATGAATCCCCTATCTAAAAGCTCCTGGAGTTGAACCTTCAGCTCGTTCAACTCTTTTGGTGTCATACGATAAGGAGCTTTCGATGCCGGTGCGGTTCCCGGAATCAACTCAATAGCGAACTCCACTTGCCTTCTGGGAGGCAAACCTGGCAGCTCCTCTGGAAATACATCTGGGTACTCCTGGACTACAGAAACGTCGGAGAGCTGCGAACTGCTGCTATCCTCAGTAGAAAACCCTGACAGCCATGTGACATCAGTTTCTGAGCCTGAATCGCCGAAATGATCGATATGTCGTCGTCTCTAGTGCCAGTGAAATCCCAGGAGGGTTGGTTCGGAGGTTGAATTGTGACCACCCTCATCTGGCAATCAACAGTGGCATGATATGCTGACAAACAGTGTATGCCAAGAATAATATCAAAGTCGACCATTTCTAATACTAAAAGATCCACTGTAAGTATTAGGTTGCCAAAATCTAACGGGCAACCTCGACCTCCTAGGTGGCCGGACGGTAAGGAGACGGTCAATCGCTGGGGTCTGAAGTGGGTAATCTACCAACCTCCCGCATAAAAGTGCGAGATATAAATGAATGCGAGCTACCAGTATCTATCAGTATATCTGCAGATAAGACATAAATAGAAATTATACCGCAAAAAACGGATCCATCAGCTCGCTGCGCATCCTCTCTGGTCATCGCATGAACACGTCCAGTCTCTGGCGGAGGAGGAGGAGGTAACGCTGCCAGCGGCTGCTGCAGCTGGGCAGAAGCCTGCCACTGAGGTGCTGCAGGACGAGGACGGTGACCGATACTGTGCAGCTGGCTGGGACTGAGTCTGGTACTGCCCCTGCGTCGGATAATAAGGTCTCGGAGCAAAACTCAGGGGTGCTATGGAAGCACTGGAGTACCCTGTCCAAACATGCCAAATGCTGCTGCAGTGGGAAGCTGCTGGTCAGGCAAAGGTTGGGCTCTACGCCCTCCTTGATAAGTACCGGACTGACTGGACTGTCCTCCATGATCCGCCCTCCGAAGTCATATGCTGAGTCTTCGCGACAATCTCGGCTCTGGTGCAGGCGGTTTGCAATGAAAGCAATCGATCGTCCCAGAATGATCAAGTGACATGATCTGGATCCACATCTCAAAGCAGTAATGTCTGGCGGGTTGTTCCGGTTCTGCTGGAAGACCGGAAGCGTCTGAAGCGCCACGATTTCGAGGTTTATGTGATACCCGGATGTACCGATCCGATCGACTACGCTTTCTGTTGTGATGTAGCTCGAGGTTCTTGAATCGACCGGATGTCGACTCGGTGCTTCCTTTTCCTATCCGGAAAAACTCTGCTGACTCAATAATGAGGGCTCTATCCAACATCTCCGCATAAGATGTGATACCAAGACCGACAAGTCTTAGTTGCAAATGTCCATCCAGCCCCTGAATGAACTGCTGCATACGTGAACTGTCCTCAGCAACTAGCTCTGGACAAAACCTGGCCAATCTGTCAAACTCTGCATTATACTCAGTCACTGTCCGATTATTCTGTCGCAAACTCAGGAAATCCTACCGGCGAGCCATCTGATAAGCTCGTGGAAAGAAACGGCTCTCAAAAGCCTCTCTGAATCTGGCCCAAGTGATGTTCTGCTCACCGATGATGGAACGCTGAGTAAGCCACCAAGTGTCGGCCGCGTCCCGTAAGTGAAAAGCAGCCAGCTCTGCTTTCTCCCACTCGGAGCAAGCAATATAAAAGAAAGTCCGCTCCATAGTCTCAATCCAAGACAAAGCCACACTCGGATCTCTGTCTCCTCGGAAGAGTGTGAATCGACTCTTCATCGATTCTGCCAATACTGGAATCCTGGCTCGTGCCGCGGCAATATCAGTGAGGTGTGTCGGAACGGCTGTCGGGACGGGCGGAAACACTGGAGCTGGTGCTACCGATGGTACCGCTGCATGAACCGGAGGAGGTACTCCCGGTGCTGCTGGGTAACCGGGAGCATATGCTGTCGGTGGCACTGTAGGGTGAATGTAGGTGGCCGCGGCTGGAGATACAGTAGGCACTGGTACCGGATGTGAAGCAACCGGTATCCCTAATGCCGGAGCTGCTGGGTACACGATAGGTACTGGGGGCACAGGCGCCGCTGATGCCGGGTACACTGTAGGCCCAGGTGGCGGTGGTGCCGAGTACGCAATAGACTGAGCTGGAGCTGGTGTCGGATATGCTAATGGTATCCCTGGTGGTACCGAAAATATAGGAGCAGTGGATACTGTCGGTGCAGCTGAGGTAGGCACCTCTAAGGGAGCCATCGGAGTCTGAAGGCCCGCCGCACTCGCAGTATGCTGAGTATATCCCTGACCGACAGGATCAGCCTCGGTAGGCATCTCTGGTATATCCAGAGATCCTGCAGTCCTCGCACGTGCTCGTCCAGCACCACGTCTCGTAGCAATACGCGTAGATCGCCTCATATCTGTTAAATTATATTACAGATATTACTACAGGTATAAACAATTACCAAAATGACACCATACCTAATTGCTGTCTGGAGATGTTCCGTCGCTGTCCAGCCCCCAAATTGACCTCGGAATTCCGTACGAGAAAAACAACACTGGAAATCCATATAAATCAATAACGGAAGTCCATAACAAAATCGAAACGGAAAATCCGTGCAACCCAAAATAACTACCCAGACTAATTTGTCTCGCAACTAGGGCTAGTATAAAAATGTCCAAAATACCAAACGCAGGTATCACACCCTGCTCTGATACCAATGAATTGGTATCAAATAAATCCCGAAAATCCAACACACGGAAATCAAATAAATATCGCCAAACTTTGGCGCGCTGATACCCAATAAACTGATATCAGATTATTCAAAGTATCCATAATACGAAAACAAAGATCGTATAAATCCAGAACACACAGCAAGTATCATAACCTGCTCTGATACCACTAAATTGTCACGCCCCGGAAGAGTCTCTGTCCGAAGAAATTTCGGCAGCATCTCCCCTGTACGGCGGACAATCTGAAACTTTTCTACAAGCACTACACACCTCAGCCACATGCGGCTGGAATAATAACACAAATTAAAACAAACACCACGCAGTTTATAAAGATATTCAGCCTCTGTCTGTCACAACCACGCAGTTAATAATAGTAATCAATAACAATAGGACTCTGACTCGAAATCCACCCTATCCCACTACACTCGTAAAGCTCAAAACCAACGAACTCACCTCTTCTGCCGTCCAGGCAGGCACGTAGTAGAATGAAATCCAATATCATATCAAAAAAATCCATCAAAAGGTATCACTCCATACAATATCCATAGAAAAAAAAATCCAAAGACAATACTAAAACAAAGTCTGATATAGAAAAAAAACCAAATAAAAACAAATAACGAACTAGTAGAGAACTGGCTCTACGTGCAGATAGGGGGCCAGCGACTGGAACTGCTCCGGACAGCTTCAACCTGAAAATATCAACAATGGAGGCGGGGTGAGTCCAAAAACAAATAACAGACAACACTAATCATGCGTACAGTCTCCTGAATACGAGAAGGATAAATGCAACTGAAACGAAATCAGGAGATAACTGTACTAACCGGGATTAAAGTACAAGGTAACAAGGTCGTCAGACCGGGGAAGTCATAATCCTGTATGCATGTCAATCATATGCATCCACATAAATGCAGCAAGTAAATGCAGCAATCACAAACAATAAATGCAATAAATGCATATGGTGACCGTGCACTCTGACATCACTGCTCCTGCAGAGCGACCGAGTGGACGGGATGCTGTCGGAGTACTCCTGTCCTCTGTCCCCAAATCATAAATGGGGGAGCTCAATGCTCTCATCTCCCGGTACACAATGACGGGGAGGATATCTCTGCCGGCTACCACGCTGAGTCTCCTGACCAACGGAGCCAAACAGAGTCCACCATCTGCCGGCTACCACGCTGCTACACTAAATGCCAACGGAGCCAAACAGAGCGGAACTGACTGCCGGCTACCACGCTGAGTCCTCAGACCAACGGAGCCAAACAGCAGAACCGCCACACACCTGCCTGATATACCACAAATCCATGGGTGGTGGTGGTATGTGCAGTACATGTAACTGGCGATGGGCTCAACCATAGTGGAGCCGACAATCGCACAACATGCAAACATGATGCATGATACCAAGCATGGCAATCTCATGAATAGCATAGCAAGATCCATACACAAATAAAAGGTGTACCACAAGTCAATGTATCGGATGGAAGGTACACAAACAGATAGGGTATCATATGAACCCTAGGTCCTGAACATGATGTATCATATGGTTGGGTCACTACCGAAAGCATGTATGGTCAGGTCAATAATAACATGCAGTGCATAATAAATAAACAAACAACATGTAACAGATCAAGTAGTGACCAACAGAATAAAAAGGATAACACAAGCATTGCTATATGTTAAACACTTTATTATGCATATCAAAAGACATAAGTCAAAGTACCCGCCTCCAATAAGAAATGGTCCAATCCAAAAATTGAGAAACACATCTCGCGTCAAGGTCCTGTATATCAAACATAAAGTCTAGTTTAGCTAATTCTATCATACCACAATTAGCCAAACTAAATTCTAACCCAATTTAAGAACTTCTAAATTGGATCCAACTAATTCATCCAACACAATTAATACACCCTAATCAACACATAACGATCTATTTCTTAATTCCAACTCAATCTACAACACGAATACAACTCTCTACTTCTTACCTCAATTCTTCTTCAGCCGTTCTGTAATGACAACAGACCCAAACAGCAATGGGATGGCTGGAATTGAGGAAATCCCAATCTGCAACCCGATCAGAACCAAAAGAAAAACAGGATGGTGGCACTGTAGAACCTGGTGGTTAATAGTGCTTGTCGCAGTTGAAACTTGCTCCAGCAAAGGTCACTGCAACAAGGCATCACCCAAATCAGAGGCATTGAAATCTGCAGCCCTAGAACTGTGATCAATAAACCAACCTACTACAATTACCTGAACCTGTGCCCTTCTTTCCCCCTGCCGGCAACTGGTGGACGGAAAAGATCGCCCCAATACTGAGTCTAGGGCACGGGAGGTGACACTAAGGCACAAGCACAGAGGAACTCGGCGATCGGCTGACACTGCTATGCTGGCTTCGTGCGGGAAGGAGGCTCGTCTAGGGCACAGGCGACGGCTCGAGTAGAAGGAGGAGAGGCCGATGCTAGGGCTGAGGAAACCTCGGCTTGATCGGCGCTGCTCGGATGGCTGGAAAACGGAGATAGGCGCGGCGGAGAGTGAGTGGAGGAAAAGAGAGCACCGCAGGAGATCGGTACTAGGGCACAGGGTGGCCGACAATGACCGGCGCTGCTTCGGTCCAGAGAAGGCAGCGACAAGGGATCGGCGGTGTCGCACGGCACAAGCACAGAGAGAAGAACACAGAGAGAAGAAAAAGGTCGGCTTCTCCCTTGGTCCGGGCTTATGCACGAGTGGGAGAGGCGGTTGGTGCTCCGGCGGTTAGGGCTCAGAGAGGGTGCGGCGGCGTCGAGGAGAAAAGGGAAGAGATGCGGGGGATGGCTCGGGTTCGGCGACAAAAGAAAATGAAAAGAAATAAAGAAAATAAAAAGGAAAAGGATATATAAATATAATCTTTCCCTCGCTTAAATCGGATAGCCTAAACAGGCTTTTCCGGACCCCGTTTTTATCTCCTTTGCCTTGTCCATACAAGCTCCGAAAAATTCTCGAAAAATTTCCAAAAATTCTAGAAAATTCCCTTATTAATATTCGCCTATTTTCGGTATTTTACATTGAGCACTTAATTGTCACGCCCCGGAGGAGTCTCTGTCCGAAGAAATTTCGGCAGCATCTCCCCTGTACGGCGGACAATTTGAAACTTTTCTACAAGCACTATACACCTCAGCCACATGAGGCTGGAATAATAACACAAATTAAAACAAACACCACGCAGTTTATAAAGATATTCAGCCTCTGGCTGTCACAACCACGCAGTTAATAATAGTAATCAATAACAATAGGACTCTGACTCGAAATCCACCCTATTCCATTACACTCGTAAAGCTCAAATCCAACGAACTCACCTCTTCTGCCGTCCAGACAGGCACGTAGTAGAATGAAATCCAATATCATATCAAAAATCCATCAAAAGGTATCACTCCATACAATATCCATAGGAAAAATCCAAAGACAATACTAAAACAAAGTCTGATATAGAAAAAGGCTAAATAAAAACAAATAACGAACTAGTAGAGAACTGGCTCTACGTGCAGATGGGGGTCATGCGACTGGAACTGCTCCGGACAGCTTCAACCTGAAAATATCAACAATGGAGGCAGGGTGAGTCTAACACTCAGCAGGTACAACTGATATGCATAATAAAACAAATAACAGACAACACTAATCATGCGTACAGTCTCCTGAATACGAGAAGGATAAATGCAACTAAAACGAAATCAGGAGATAACTGTACTAACCGGGATCAAAGTACAAGGTAACAGGGTCGTCAGACCGAGGAAGTCATAATCCTGTATGCATGTCAATCATATTCATCCACATAAATGCAGCAATCACAAACAATAAATGCATATGGTGACCGTGCACTCTGACATCACTGCTCCTGCAGAGCGACCGAGTGGACGGGATGCTGTCGGAGTACTCCTGCCCTCTGTCCCCAAATCATAAATGGGGGAGCTCAATGCTCTCATCTCCCGGTACACAATGACGGGGAGGATATCTCTGCCGGCTACCACGCTGCTACACTAAATGTCAACGGAGCCAAACAGAGCGGAACTGACTGCTGGCTACCACGCTGAGTCCTCAGACCAACGGAGCCAAACAGCAGAACCGCCACACACCTGCCTGATATACCACTAATCCATGGGTGGTGGTGGTGTGTGCAGTACATGTAACTGGCGATGGGCTCAACCATAGTGGAGCCGACAATCGCACAGCATGCAAACATGATGCATGATACTAAGCATGGCAATCTCATGAATAGCATAGCAAGATCCATACATAAATTCAGAAAATTTCCTTATTAATATTCACCTATTTTCGGTATTTTACACCTCACCTGCAGTATAAGTAGATTTTCGCATGTTTTTATGCGTTAGTTTAGTTGTATGCAGATTTTCAGTACGTAGGGTGTGATCTAGTGCACACCAAATGTTTGATTAAATGTTTAGCTCAGTAAAATGCTACAGTAGGCATTTTAATAGCTCAGTAAATGCAGTAGAAGCATTTAAAATAGCATATTTAGTCTTGCTTCAGCTTATATGGGACTACGGTCCAATGGGTGGGCTCCCATAGTCGCCTCTAGGTTCAAATAACCTAAAAATAGCAAGATAAGATAATTCAGTTATAAAACAGTATTTTACTTTTATCAGTGGCACCGTACTGGACTTCAATTGTCCTTCAGTTGGGCTCCCATAGTCGTCCCTAGGTTTAGATAACCTAGTAAATCCTACTAGATTTGGGACTAGCTACCTCAGGTCTAGTTAGGGATGCGCGCATAGCAAGTACAGTTGTCGGGCCCATCAGCAGGATGTTTAGTATTTTCATCTATTTATGATAAATAGCTTTCAAAAACTCACAATCAGTTATATGAACATGATTTAAATTCAGTATTAGCTTAGTTCAGTTCAGCTCAGTTTATGTTCCAGTTTAGCTCTTCCTTAATGATATTCCATGATTAGTTTTGATGACATGTTTTAGTATTCATGTTGGTAATTTCAGTATGCCATGCTTTAACATGTTCAGCATATGTTTTAAATAGCATTCTTTAAAAAGCATGTTTTCATCGTGTGCATGTTTTTGTGAGGTAGATGGTTTCTTACTAAGCTCCCAAGCTTACAGATACTTCTTTTCCTTATACTGCAGATAAAGGTAAAGGAAAGATGGATTAGCGGAGGCTGGAGGACAATGCGATGAAGATGTGTGTGGATAGGAACTTGGAATAAAGATCTTTGGAGAAACTAGCAACTTAAGAACCTAGTATTTCTTGTAGTGTTATGTTTCTGCACTTTTAGTTAATTAAGTGTCTTGAAATGCGATAGTTATGCTTAGATTACTGATTGACATGATCTTAGTTAGCTAGCCATGGGTAATGATAGGTCTAGTAGCTTTGTTTTTGCTTATAGAGTTTATATATGTGATTTGAGCACGAAACAGTGCTGAAATCAGACTTCTGATACGAAATCAGAAACCTCAATCGATCAGCCGATCGATTGGAGGCTCCTCAATTGATCAGCTAATCGATTGGGCAGCTTGTTCCGTGAACAGTAAGCTTCTGAATCGACCAGTCGATCGATCAGACTAAGTTCAATCGATCAGTCGATCGATCGGAGCTATTGTCGCTAACAGTAAGCTTCTGGATCGATCAATCAATCGATCCGGTAGTGTGCCGTCGCGAACAAAGAGTTATTGGATCGATCAATCGATCAATCGGGGAATTAGCCCTCCGAACAGAGAGCTTTGGAATCGATCACTGAATCGATTGGCAGGCCTGGATCGATCAGCCGATCGATCCAGTATTGACCCCGTGCACAGTAGCGAGTTGAATCGATTAGTGGATCGATCCAATAGCTTTCAATCGATTGAGTTCGATCCCAATCAATTGGGAAGCTGGGTTTCGACCAAGAAACCTTGTAGTTCAGTTCCTTGACCATAATGGATGTAAGATACGACAGGTACATCCTAGATTATACACCTTAGCATATGATTGATGGTAAAAATAGTGATTTGAGTATTAGTTCCAGATTTTGGTATCAATTAGCAAAGTTTTTCATTAGTGCAGCTTTCCGCACCTAGACTTTTGTGATGGTTAGGGAGTAAGTTAGCACAGCATAATGTGACGGTCCGGCCTCGCAACCTAGTTAGTAGGAGGTGGGTCGTTACACCCTTGCTTGGGCACCAAGCAAGGCTTGGCCATCCCCTTTCTTGAGTAGGAAGCAAGGCTTGGTCGGCCCCTTGCTTGGGCACCAAGCAAGGATGTGGTCGGCCCCTTTCTTGGGTAGGAAGCAAAACCAAAACGGGTGAATGCGAGGCTTTATAGAGGCTACAACAGGTATCAAGAGGAGGAATTAGTTTTGGCCTCCTGATGGACTTGAGCTTCCTATGTTCGACCCGAACATCCAACTCAAGTTCATCAATAATAACTCATACCACTAAAGAGTTATTATTGAACTACCGCACCAATCCCATATTATAATATGAGATCCTTCTTATCATGAGTGCGTTAGTCTCCCTGTGTTAAGATATCGTATGCCCGTTAATTAAATGAGTTACTGACAACTCACTTAATTAACATCTAGCTCCAAGAGTAGTATCACTCAACCTTATTATCATGTCGGACTAAGTCCACCTGCAGAGTTTACATGATAATCCTTATGAGCTTCTCAAGGGGACATCATCAACCTAGATTACTAGGACACAGTTTCCTTTTATAATCAACAACACACCATATAAATAATATTATTTTCCAACTTATTGGGCCTATTGATTTAATTGAATAAATCTCACCTTTTGATAAATTAAAGAAATAAATACTAAGTATATATGTTTGTTATTATATCGGGATTAAGAGTACAGGCATCCATAATAACAGAAGTTTTGTTCTTTTTGCAGTCAGTATAAAAAGAAACAACCTCAAATGGTCCTACTCAATACACACATTGTAACGCCCGCCCTTCCCCTACTGATGGCAAGGACGGCGCTACGCGAACATACATACATGTGTGATCATTGCAGCGGAAGAATTTAAAATTTTTAAAACATACATAGAGAACTATACAATCATGTAAACATATTAAACATGTGAGCATGCTTAGCATTCATGTGTTTAACTTAATTTAATATTTAATCACTGAACCTAACATAGAATTCAAGCATAGTTTAGTTACCTTAACATTCAAGCATGATAAAAAAAAAAAGGTTCTTAGCAATTCTTTAACTAAACCAAGTGTCTATTAGTTCAAGATTCATGGAAATAATAAAAAGAGATAGTCAAGTAGCAAACATTAAAAGCATCAAGTAGCAAAACAAGTTAACATGCAAAACTTAGAACATGTATAAGTCTTGAAACACAAAACAGATCTCTTCCACCATGCCACTGCCACACACATCCTTTGCCCCTCCAGCTGCTCCCTTTAGTTTAGCCATTCTTTACCCTTTTCTACAGTACAAGGAAGAGTAAAACTATAAGCACATAGGCTTAGTAAGATCTTTTCCTACTCACAAAAACATACATCATGAAATTGATATAGAGTAATGACATGTTCATCTAATCAACACATAGATTTAACATTTTGCATGATAGCATAAAGTATTGTCATACTCATTTAGCAAATCATAAACATAGCATACGAGAGCATAAGCATAAAGTAGTAGCATGTTCATTTAGGCATTATAGACATATCACAAGAGAGCATTTTCCTGAAGCATAATAATCAAATAGCATGAAATAAGTATATGCAAAAATGTTCTTTTGAAAACATATATTATATAGGTACTTAAATATAAATCTCAACATGAGGGCCCGACATTGTACCACATACATGAATTGCGCGCATCCCTAAATAAATCTGAGGTAGCTAATCCCGAACCTACTAGAGAATTAGGCCCGTGCTTCGACCTAGGGGCAACGTAGGAGCCCATCCCCTGGACCTTGCTAGGGTCCGGTACAAGCCATACAAAAGTAAAATAGCATATCATGTTACTTGTCATATCATAAAGAGTGCTCTTAATCCCAACTTATAGGGAAGCAACTCTTAGGCATTTCATCATACATAAGCCTTTCATAAACATAACATGGTGACATAAGGTTCACATATCACATAGCATATCGTATAGAGTCATTATCATGCATAGTTGGGGTTTTGAACTTTCTACAAACCCTAATTCCATGTCTTGGCCGAAACCTATAAGGCATGATTCTAGGTTTCTTTTAAGCAACTTTAAGCATGAAACTTTGAACTAATATCACATGATACATGACATAGCAAGTGAGACTTTTAGCAAGCATAAATGAGTTTCTAACCTTAATTTCAAGTCTTGGCCGAAACCTATAGAGCATGAATCTAGGTTTCTTTTAAGCAACTTTAAGCATGAAACTTTAAACTAATATCACATAATATATAGCATAACAAAAAAGAAAACATAAGCAAGTCTAGTTGGAATTAAACTTCCCTAAGCCCTTTTCATTTCCTTCTTGGCCGAAACTTACAAGGCATGCCCCTAGGTTTTTAAGCAACATAAAAACATGGAGACATCAAACTAGCATCACCTAATAGATTACACATCATGAGGAATCATAATCAAGCATGGTTAAAGTTTTGAACTCTCTTCAAACCCTAATTCATATTTGGCCGAAACTTACAAGGGCATGTTCCTAGGTTTTAAGCAACATCAACCATGAATAGCTTCTTAATAACATCACATAACATATTAGGTATCATGAGAAAAAGCATAAGAAAGTCTAATTGCAGTTTAAACTTCCCTAAGCCTTTTATTTCTTCTTGGCCGAAACTTCAAGGGCATGATCCTAGGTTTTTAAGCTACATAAATCATGAATAGCATCTTAATAACATCACATAACATATTAGGTATCATGAGAGAAAGCATAAGCAAGTCTAATTGGAGTTTAAACTTCCCTAAGCCTTTTATTTCTTCTTGGCCGAAACTTCAAGGGCATGTTCCTAGGTTTTTAAGCTACATAAATCATGAATAGCATCTTAATAACATCACAAAACATATTAGGTATCATGAGAGAAAGCATAAGCAAGTCTAATTGGAGTTTAAACTTCCCCAAGCCTTTTATTTCTTCTTGGCCGAAACTTCAAGAGCATGTTCCTAGGTTTTTAAGCTACATAAATCATGAATAGCATCTTAATAACATCACATAACATATTAGGTATCATGAGAGAAAGCATAAGCAAGTCTAATTGGAGTTTAAACTTCCCTAAGCCTTTTATTTCTTCTTGGGCGAAACTTCAAGGGCATGTTCCTAGGTTTTTAAGCAACACAAAAAAAAACAACAACAAAGAAAACTACTTGTACTGCAGGTGGGGGGAATACTTACATCCTCTTGCTTGGTTTACTAAGAAAATACCCTTTGGTGGAGAAGAAGAAGAAGACTTTTTGCTTCTAGAACTCCCTTTTCCTTATTTTGCTTGTAAGAAGAAGTATGTTTTAAGGACTTCTCTTTGTGAAGTTTTCCTAGGAAGAAACCTTTAGCTTGAATTCGGTAATGGGAGAGAAGAGGCTTAGGGTTTCGGTGGAGGGAGGAAGAAGGAGGAAGAAGAAAAAAAGACTAACTTTTCTTTCTCTTACTTCTATTTATTCTAAATGAAGGGAGAAAGGGAAAACCACCTTTACATTCCCTTACTTTATTTTCCCTAAATGAAGGGAGAAAGAAAAATGAACTTTTCATTCTAAGTGAAAGGAGAAGGAAAGATAAACTTTTCCTTCTAAGTGAAGGGAGAAAGGTGCCCCTTCACTCTCCCTACCCTTAACTACAATTTCCCTTTCCTTCCTAACAACATTCCCTTTGGAGCTAATGGTTCTCCCATATCACATAAAGCTTTGTCACCTACTAAAAGGTTCAAGGTTCGAACCTTGGCCATGCTTTTTTTTTTGTTCTATTTTCTCTTATTAATTTTTTTTTGAAAGAGTCCGCATAAAGCCCATTCTAATCATGCAAAAATTTATATAAAATTACTTGAGACTTTATGGGTGTTACACACATAGTGTACTAGTGTAATTTTATAGTCAAGATAAACTAATACTAAATCACACTACAACCATTCCAATTCCCAATCCATCTTGGTTGTGAGCTACTATTTATAATTTATAAGGAACTGATAACATTATCTTCTGTGTGACACCACACACCATGTTATCTACAATATAAATTAAATGAACAACTGCATTTAACTAAATGCAGACATTTGACCAATGTGATTTTCATTTCAAAATAAATGTTCATACAAAAAGCTAGACTTTTAGTATACATCCTAACACAATCACCATCATTAGGAGAGTCATCATCCATAGGAATACTCAAAATTTCCCCACCATCTTTAGAAGATTGAGAATGAAAATATTCACTGCTCCGTGCCTCATCATCCAACTGCACCTCCGGTGGCAATGGAAAAGCAATTATGGCATCATAAATTAGAGATTCTACATGAGGAAGCTCAACAAAATCTTGAGATGGTAACGGATGACCCATATTGATGTTTTCATCTATAGTCATCTGATTTGTAGGTTCAGATATCAAACTTGGTACATAATTCAGTTCAACAGATCCATTAGAAGATCCAACATGAGACATTGATCCCATAAAGTTATTAAGAAGCGCAATCATGCTCGTGTGTTCGGTTGGCAATAATGCTTCCTGTTGGATAGAACTTTGTGGAATTTCTTCCATCTCAACATAGATGTCAGCCCAAAAATCTGTAACTTTCTGGGCCAAATAGAATAAAATTCATAATGACTTATCATTCATAATAAGGGTGGATCTGGATTTCCCATTTTGTTTATAATCCAAGATGATATTCAACTTAAAATGTTTTCTATCCACACCAACTTGTTGACAAATCTCATCTACTAGCTCGTCGTAACTCAATTTATGTTCAATCACTATGGTAGCGTTAGAGATAGACTGACCATGCTTAATTGAACCATTCTCATATTCAATCTTAGCTCCCCAAAACAAGCTTATAGGAATTGGACGTTCTAAAGCCATATTAATAAGCAAAATAGCCCTAATTACATGGTATATGCAATACATCAGTATATTACCTTATGAACTATTATTTTAAAAAAAAGGAAGATTTTTTAGGCCATAAAACTCACTGTTGTTAAGCTAGAGAACAGTTCATTGCCGGTAAATTTGACGAGAATCGGGTCTTTATATTCGCAGTTGGGCCTTGCCTTCTAATCCTTCGCAATGAGGCACTCCGATGTGGCCTAGTCGGACAACTCATGGGGCAGGCGGGCACCATGACAAGAAGAAGAAGGAGGAAGTGGCGGCGACGATGATTTAGGGTTTAGACGCTCTGGTGTGGCTTGATCGGACCGCTCAAGGGTGGACGTGCACCGTGAGAAAAAAAATGGAGGAGGAGAGGCAGCGACTGCGACAATTTAGGGTTCGTGAGAGAAACTCAGAAATGTGAAAGTTATAGCTTATGAGAGAAACTCACGTTTTGTAATTACCATATTATACATAATAAATATTTTATATCAATATTCATGAAAATAATATAAATAACAAGTTACAGCTTTCACATTTAAGAAATGCGAAAGATGTAAAATTTTAATTTTTTTGGAACGTTTGCTATTTCCATATAGTTTCGCATTTGAAGGATGCGAAATTATATTAAGTTTCACATTTTGTAAATGCAAAACATACACAAACGTAACTTCTCAAAAAAAAACACAATGTTCTCCATATTTTAAATAATTGTTATATTTTAAGAATTTTTCCTAGCAAGGGCGCACCGTCAGCCGAGGATGGGGCTGCCCGTGTTGGCTTCTTGTGACAGAGAACAGAAGTAGGCGGCAGCAGCCTTAGGGCGATAGTGGCCTCCGGGATGCATCAGTCCTCCAGTATGGCAAAGAACGTGATGAAGCGGTGGTCATGGGAAAAGCTATGATGATAGGAGTTGGACGATGACGCGTGCGACACATGCAGGAGTAGGGGAGAGGCAAGCGGTGAGGTGACGTGGTAGAGAAGTGGCACTGGCAGAGGCTGCACAGGCAGTCGGATGCAAGGTGGAGGGTAGGGGCGGAGGTTGTGGTTGGTGGCGCTAAGAGGAGTAGCGGGGCTACTATGCTCATGCGTGGAGAGGAGGCGATGGAAGAATGGTAGGGCAAATAAACAAAAACTTAAGCTAATGTTATTAATCAACTCCTCAAATTTATTCTAAATAGGCTTCTCTAAGTCTTCGAGGCTATGGTGTCACGGTAGGACATTCAGATTGTCACCTAGACATCCGCAGAATTTTTCTTTCAAATGGGAGAGCAATTAAAGGATGTTGGGCTGGTCGTTGTGCGCGCTTCCCGATTTATCCTAGTGGTTAGTGAAAAACTTCCATACGGTTAGGCTGGCTACCCCAGAGATAGTCAATGAGGCTAACTGGGTTTATTATTATTTTTTAAAAAAAATATATATAGGTTTCTCTAAAGCGTAACTCATTTATCCCCATTAAAAATTCATTTTAAATTCTAAAAAATTCCAATATACTTATTATTTTATATTTATTTCTATATTTATTATTAGTTATTTTAATATTTTTGGGTTAAACTAATTCAAAATGTTTAGCTTGTTTAGTTGTATAGGTATTTTAATATTTTAATATACATATAGAGGTAATTTACAACATAGCCCATATTTTAGAACAATGTTTAAAAGCCAAACAAGCAGCGAACATATTATAAATATGAATATATATTTGATTTGATATTGAAATGAGATTTCTTAAAAATAAAATCATTAATCAAATTTACAAGAAAAGATAAACAAGAAAAAAGAATATTGAAGGAATGTATTAATAAAAATTATTTGTATTGTTAAAAATCATGGAAAAAAATAATTTGACATTTCATGATACAAATGAGAAGATTTATTAAGATAACAATGAAATTTTTTTAGGTTTAATTGATATGATTATAGAATTTTATAATGTAAGAACACCTTAAACGTGCCCCCACGAGGTGTCCAGTTAGCTAAAAGATGACAGATTTGCTATAATGGAATGGAGATAAATTCTCGACAAATCCATGCCCTCGAGAAAAAAACTCCTCTCACTCCCTAGCCACTTGCCGATTGACAATAAGCTAACCTTGTAATTTACCTCCTTTCACATAACTAAGGGACGGGTTATGAGGGGTGTCTGGGATGAGCGTAATTATCTTTTGCTATAAAAGAACACCTTAAACGCATTCAAAATGATAAAATTCATAATTATTATCTTAGTCATAAATACAAAACGATCAAGTTAATAAATATATTAGGAAAAGAAATAAAAAAATATTATAATTAATAAAATAAAAGAAACAAATACTTTTCAGTCATATTTAATTATACTCTAGATATAAGTCATCAATAACAAATGTCTTTTATATTAAAGTGTAGAGATATTTCAACAAGTCCAATTAAAATAGAATAATATTTTATATAATTTTTAAAAGTAGATAATACATTAGGAAAATATCTTTGTGATAAGCATATTAGTATAATAAAGAAAATTAAACTTGATATAAATGACATAAGAAGACAAAATATGATAATGGGATTACAAAAGAGATTGTTAGATATAAATTTTAGAATTTTTAATCTATCATGTGGTTGTCATAGTCTTAATTTAGTACTATGTGATATGACTAATTCTTGTCCTATTGCTATAATATTTTTTTTTTGTATGATACAATATATTTGTTCATTATTTTCTTCTTCTAAAAAAAATGAAAGTTTTCTGTAAGACCATATTCCTAATTTAACTCTTAAAACATTGTTACAAAAATATTGGGAAAATCATCTTTAAAGTATTAAAGTCATAAAATATCAAGTTCTAGAAATAAAAGAGTTTTATATAAACTTGTAGAAACTAATAAAAAGTAAAGCAAATTCTTTAGAAATATATGAGTTTAAAATTTTTGAATTTTTATTAGGTAGGATTATTTAGTATATGATATATTATTTACAATTAATACTTTTTGTAAATTTTTGCAATATAAAGATATGAATATTGTTATTGCATTAGATCAGTTAAAAGGTCTTATTGTTTTAATGATTATAGAGAAAATAGATTCATATTAATTTATATCAAAGAGATTGCAAATGAAAATAATATAGAATCAAAATTGTATGAAAATGTGTAATTAGAAGAAATTGAATGATTTGATAATAATAAAATTAATGAGATGAAACTTTCATTAATCTTTTAAAATTAACTATTTTAATTATATTCCTGATTATGTTATTTTTTTCACTTTAAAGTAATTTTGAATAATTTAAAATATATAAAGATAATTTTAATTTTTTATATGATATAAAAAAGTTAAAATTATTTGATGATATTTTATTTTAAAATAATATTTAAATCTTGAAAAAAAATTAACATGTGACATGTATTTGGTACTGGTATTGATGGTTTAGATTTATTTCTAAAATTAAAATTTTTAAAAGAAATAATAAATCCAAAATTAAAATGACACTTAGATATTGAACCTTATAAAAAAATATTTTTTCCCAAATAGCTTATAAAATACTATTGACCATACCTATTAGTATAACTTTAGCAATAAGAAAATTTCCAAAATTATAATTCTTAAGAAAGATTAAATAATTTAATAATTTTATGAAAAAAAATTATTATCAAACTTAATATAAAAATTTAATTAATAATTTTACATCTCAAAAACCAAAAAACTATATAAAATTCTATTTTTAAAATTATTATTTTTATTTAAAAATAAACTTATCCTTTTGTTATCCGTCCTAAGTCCGAATGAAAAAGGACGAGGAAACTTTTTTATAAAAAAACATTAAAGGCCTAAAAAAAATTACTTAAGGCTTTAAAGAACCTTAAAATGGGTCTATACTGGATGAACATAAATAAATTTTTACCAAGTCGAATTTCAAACTTGCTCACAAATATTTAGTTCAGTTTTAAACATTGGAGTGCCTACTTATGGAACAGAAGGAGATGAAATAACAAGTCGTTCTGATAGACTTTAGATTTCTCAAGTTTGTTTTAGCCAAAATAAATTGATGCTTTACAATATCTGATTTTGACTTAATTTTTTGTTACTTGGTATCAAATATTTAACTCTTTAAATTGACTAATTCGAGGATGACTAGTACCGTCTTACAAAAATTTTCTACTAGCCATTAAAATAAATCGAGAAGCGCTCATGAAGACTCATCCAGACGGCCAATGTACTTAGACCTGTTTCTCACTAGAGAGAAAAATATCCTGTAAAACATTGCAACTGAGATTATGATTTTGACTTAATAATTATACGAAGGGTGATGTAATAGATACTAATTTCTAAGTATGATTTTACAGTATTAATTTTTTTCATTATTTATGACTTCTTTCCATAATAACACTTTCTCAATTATTTTTTAACTAATAATGAGAGCCAAGCCGAGCTCTATCAAGACATGTGTTAGATACAATTTGTTTTTGAAGGTTGTCTCGATGACTATTTGTCAGGATACAACGAAATGATTATGATCGCAATCAAACATTGGTGATTCGTATAAGTAGGACACAACCAAGTTTTTATTTATTGAAATTTTGTCACCTAAAGAGTTCGTGTAAGACACTTCATTGACCCTTCTCTCAAGTAGTAGGTATCGATCGGTCGATAAAGTCTTGATCAATTTTGGTCTCACTATCATGCCACTCCAACGATATTTTAAATGAAACAAAAGGTATTTTTAAAATCTAATAAAAATATTTTATTTATTTATATTTTTTTTGCAAATTTCATAAAAATAAAAATAAAAAAGTATATTTAGGACATTTGCCCTCGAGATTTTATTCTACACGTGATTTATCTCCTACGGCCGGCAGAGCCGGCACTGAATTTGCGTAGTGGCTTTTCGGTAATTCCAGACTTTAAAGTTTGAAGACGTTTCCAACGAAGCAGCGAAGGTCTTCCTCCTCTTCACCTTTCTCCCTTCCTCCTCCTCCTTCCTACAATGATAGAGAGGCCATGCAGGCTCCGCCCTTCTACGGATCCAACGCAGGAAGCCAAGCCGTGGCTCTCCGAGGGCCGTCATCGACAACACCGCCTCCCATCGCCGCCTCCGCCTGCTGAGGCAGCCGAGGGCGGCAATGTCGACCGAGTCCTTTTTAAGAACCTCGTTGAGATGGTCCCCCTGGTTGAATCGCTAATGGTATCTGCTGAATGAGCTAAAGTTTGAATCTTTGTACTTCATTCTCCCACTTTTTCTCCTCCGTGGTGGAGGAAGGTGCGATCGCTCTGATCTCCTGTGTTTGGCTGCGTAGGATAGGAGGGCGCGCTCGTCCTTCACGCGGAGGGCTTCTGTGATCTACACACCCGCGCCGTCCCACCCGAAGAAGGTGAGGAAAATCAAAATTCTTTTAAAGGTTGGATCTTGAAGCTTAGTTCATATTGGAGAGTATCTTTTGCTTTCCTTCGCCCTTCCTACTAGCGGATTTAGGAAAATGGCAGCGGATTTGATTGGTAAAGAATTTTTTAGGTAGCATACAAATTGTCCTGATTTCTGATCTTGATTTGGATCTATCCATTTCCATATTTTGATTAGAGCTTCTGGAGAGTCGTTCTTTTCTTATATGTTTCTATGAACAGTTTACTTAATGTACACGAGACTTTTAGCAGTTCGTTTTATGCTGCAGTCGTGGTAGTCGAAATTTCTTAACATCGATATGATAATGAAGTTACTACTCGCTAATAACTTCCTTGGTATAAAATTCGTAGTAAATATTGTTGTAGGGACTGAAAGCATATGCAAGTTTTTGGTGCTTCAATTGGAGATTTTTACTTGGAATTGGTTGGAATAAATATGTACCCATGCGACTTTTGTGAGTCTGATTGTCACTTTAGATCTTTATGTAGTTTGGATTCTATTTTCTTATACTGTGCCAGATTCCTATGAAGGTAAAAAGTGGAAACTAGAATTCTATTTTCTCAAAGATTTAGGATTTGAAAATTTCGATTTTGAGCAGTTGGATTTGTGTTTGTTACTTCTATAGAATTTTATTAATGAGTCTAAAGAAAGATATAATAAAATATCAAATATAACTTTAAAGATTCCAAACATAAGAAATGAAATTTTATATCTTGTTTTCTCATGTAGATCTAAACAAATTAAGAATTGGAATTAGATTTCTTTTCTAAAATAGAATTGGATCTTTTCTATGAAGCATGAATTATAAAAACCTCAATGGGATAGTTTTTCTCAGTAGATCTAGTGGTGTTCGGAATCTCAATTGTCAATCATCTTGGTATCTGTCACCAAAAAATTTTGTGAACTTTAGTTCCATGCAAGTTGTTGATCTACTAGAATTCAGCCTTGAGATCATTTCTTTATGAAACACATTGTGTATGATCAGTACTTGTAGCAAAAGAACAGAGTTAAATGAGAAATATGTGAAACTGGAGACCTTGCTAATTCATTGAATAACAAAATAGGAATGCAAGTCTCCACTCACCATTTCTTATTTTAATCTGAAGTTTCAAACTCTCTTTCTAAATCATAGTTTAATTTTGTTTTGTTACAGAATGAGTATTATTTGCTAAATTCTTTATCTTTTCTGTAACTGGTTGAAAAAACATGATTCATTTGATTCTTAATAACTTTGTATTTACAATTTGGAACTTTTAGAACAAGAGGCTTCATGTCACTCATTATTTTCTATGTAATCAGCAACTTCTTTTTCCATTTCTGAATGCAATCTTGTAACTTTTCCGTTGTCTTAAAAAGAAGCTGATGGCCATCTTAACATGTTATGAACTTCAGGCGACTGAGGCAAAAGGTGGAAGAGCTAATTCAACTGTTTCAGCAAAGAAACAAAGGGATTTCGAAGACAATGCACAAAGAAACAAACAAAAAGATTCTTCTAATGGATTTACTGTGGAAACTGAGAAACTCCAGAAAGATCAGGAAGAGTTAAATATATTAAAGGAACAGATTAATGACCTACAAAGGAAAATACTAGAGAAAGATGAAGCTCTGGAATCAGCTGATAGTGAAATCAACCAATTGAGAGTAACTTATATATCTATTGATGAATTGAGGGCTCAGATTGCAGAGAAAGATTCTATGGTTAAATCTAATAACTCGCTGTTAAACAATGCCAAGGTAAACTGAGCTTAGTAATGCTACTAGCTTTCTGCTTGATGATACTGTGCTTATTTTTGGTTCTTGTGCTCTATTTTAGTCTGATTTTTTGATTGAATCCATATGCAACTAGCTTTTACCATTCCTAGTCCAAATAGATAATGTTTGACAGAACTGCTATTCGGTTTATGTAGTTATATTATGATAGATATATTCGTACTTTTAATTCCTAGCATCCAACCTCAATTTTCTTAGTTACATATTTTGTAATTATGTTTGGCATGATCACCATATTGTGTTTGCGATTGTTAATTGTCATGACTTGAATGGATCCCTTCCCATGGATGAGACAGGGAGCATGAAGTCAAACAATTTCATTAGTATTACCAGGATGTCAGTCCATATGGCATGACATTAAGAATCTACTCATATTACTAGATTGAAAATTGAACAACCAGTATGAGCATGTATAGCAACAATAATCAAATAGTTGAACACTCAAATAATTATATACCAAATTTATATTGTTTAGACATCAGATTGACAATTGAAAAGAAAGACTAACCAGATAAACTAGCTAATGCTGAAAGAAGGTGTAGAAGAAAACAATAAAGCAAACATTGGACTCCACAATGAAGAGAAACTCCATCGACCTTGACCCCAACAACCTATCTTTGAGCAACTCTAATGTCCCAACTTGACACTCTGAGTACTCACCAGTCACCTCTACTAAATCTAAAGTTAAAATAAAATAAGTAGATGTCATATGGGGAAATAGTTGATAGGATAAGGCAGCAATATATATAAAGCAATATGATTAGCAGAAGGGAAAACATATGCAACCAGATCAAGGTATTATTATCACATTATACTAATTTAGGTTGAGCTTTTCTTTCTAAGTAAGCTTGAGTGGAGTGGGCATGCACCTGACTTGGAAAAAATGGGATGTGCTCGGCATGACCTACTGCTCCACCCAACATGAGCCTGGATCTATGTGTCTCCAGTTTGTGCGAACACCGGCATGGAACCAAACCCAATAGTCGAATTTCATTAAAAAATAAGCTTGAGTGGAATGGGCATGCACTTGACATGGAAAAAAAAGGTGCTTGAGACAACCTACCACTCCACCCAACTCAAGCTTGGATTTGTATCTCCTGTGCCAACATGGGCATGAATCCAAGTCCATTAGTCGGGTTCCATTAAAAAATTGACAACATATAAAATAAAAATAAAAAAATTCTAAAAAAATTTAAAAGTCTTAATTAATTAAAATCATGATTACATCTTAAAAAAAATAGCCTGGTGCATGAAGTTTCCACCATGCGAGGTCATGGGGAAAGATCTACATAGCCTAAAATCATGATTACATCTTAAGTTTGGTATAATATTTACAACTCAAATTAATAAAAAATATAGAATAAATATCATTAATTGTGATATTTGTTATTAAATACTATTAAAAATATCTAATATTAATTATTAATAATTAATATTTTATATCAAAAATGTCAAACCATTTAGCTCGTATGTTGCCCATTCGAATCCTGACATGCATAGCCCATTTCAAGCTTAGGTCCCGACTACAACCCAAGTACCCTAGCATGGACCCATGCCATGGGACGGGCTTCACATGATATTTTCCATTTGCTGCTAGACATGATACATAGCTTGTCGTGTCGGACATCTCTATGTATGATATAATTCCTTGCATAATTAAGAATGCCTAGTCATGAATGCATCCCCTTTTTAGTCATGAGGCCTTCTTCTTGAAATTCAGTGATTTTTGTGATTATGTGGGGCTGAAGCTTAATCTGTCGATTTCCCAATTTGGGTAAGTTACTTGGCACTCTATATGCAAAAACAAGTCCTACTGGTGACAAGCGAATGAACTCTCAAGATTGGTTATTAGTAAAGAAAATCAAAGACATAGTTCGAAATCTCCCTCAATTGGAGATACCTCCCGAAGAAAGTTTTATTATTCTTGAAACCGATGGGTGTTCAGACGGCTGGGGAGGAGTTTGCAAATGAAAAAATTGTAAGTTCAACCCCCAATCTTCAGAAAAGGTGTGTGCTTATGCTAGTGGTAAATTCTCACCACCAAAGTCCACCATTGATGCTGAAATTTATGCTATAATGAATTCCCTTGAAACATTAAAGATCTATTATCTTGACAAAAGGGAATTAATCATCTGCACCGATTGCTAAGCAATTATCAGCTTTTTCGGAAAGACAACAACCAATAAACCTTCAAGGATCCATTGGTTGGCCTTTACAAATTATATAACCGGCACCGGAATTCCCATTACATTTGAACATATTGAAGGCAAGGATAATCTACTTGCAGATTTTTTATCCAGACTAATTACTTGCCTTACTATTTCAGAATGGCCGGAAGCAATTCTCAATGGTATGGGGTTAATCCCTCAGGCTCTCCAGGAAGTCTAGCAAGCACCAACACCGCAAGCGGAGGAGGTTCTTTCGAAAGCACTCAACAATCTCTACCATTGGTTGAACAATACCAGCAGATGCTTAAACGAGAATACCCTATCAACCTTAAGTCTGATAATCAAAGACGTGAAAATCTGCACCAATTACAACAACAAATTGTTGCCCAAGCACAAAATGCGCTTCAACAACTACGTATAATACATATGATGAAAGTAAAGGAATGTCAGTCTCTGAGTACAAAAGACAATTGGTGGCATGACTAGTTACCTGCTATAAGACAAATCGATCAACAGCTGGAACAGACAACATATCTACTTAGCGATGCTGTTCGACGAATATCCCATTTCAAAGTTTAAAGTTTACTCTTGTGTGCTGTAAAGTGGAAGGAATCTAATCCTTCTTTACGTCTTGTCTATAAGGTGTGCTGTGTGCTGTGTGCTGTCAAAGAAGGAATCTAATCCTTCTTTACGTCCTGTCCATAAGGTGTGCTGTCAAAGAAGGAACCTAATCCTTTTTTACGTCCTGTCCATAAGTAAAGTTAGGACATCTCAGAAGGAATCTAATCCTTCTTTACGTCCTGCTCATAAGTATAGTTAGGACACCTCATTCGATCTTATCGGATAAGAGAAAAAGCTTGTCGATGGGGCCCATAGAGCACCTGAGGCTTTCTTCTCATGTCTATATAAGACGAATAGAGGAGCTTATGTAAGGCATCGAAGCCTCACGGTCTTTAAGAGTTTTCTGAAGTAAGAAGCGTCTGTAATTTAAGTAAGTTTTTAAATTCTTATCCTTTTACTTCACATTATCCCCTTCCTTCCCCTTCCTTCCCCTGCGTTCCCGTTCTTATAATCAAGCAAGTAAGAATAAATAGTGTTAAAGCTCAACCGCCACTTAGGGCTAATTACCAAGATTTTCCTACCCAAAACTTTAACCCACTAATGTCATTCCACTACGTGGTTTTACACTAGCAAAGTTGCATTCACCATTCATTTAGCATGAAGGTAATAAGAAACAACAACAATCAAGCTTTATCCCACTAGGTGGGGCCGGCTATATGGATTCTTCTATGTCATTGGGCTCTATCCCTTATTATATCATCATTTATATTTAAATAAATTTTATCTTGTTTTATTATTGCTAATCAAGTCTTTTTTAGTCTTCCTTTTCATCGTTTGATATGCACATTTGTCATAGTTTCACGCAACTTACATGTTCATACCATCTTAAATGTGTCTCCTAAAGTTTTCCCTCGATAGGTGCAACTTGACTTTCTCTCTAATATTTTCATTTCTTTTCTTGTCATCCTTGTACGTTCATACATCCACCTTAACATTCTCATTTTTGCAACTCTCATCTTTTGCTCACGTGTTTAAGTCATAGCCCAACATTCAATTTCATATAACATAGCGATTTTGCCGTCGTTTTGTAAAACTTTTTTTTAAATCTTAAAGGTACTTGACGATCACAAAGAACACTTGACGCTCTACTCTATTTCAATCATCCTACTTGTATTTTATATTAGATATCTCTCTCAATTCCTTCATCCTTTTATAAAAATGATCCTAAATACTTAAAGTTCTCATCTCCTACCTTAACAATTATCTCATTACATTTAATATTATTAAATTCTATATATTTTGTCTTTACTCTATGAAGGTAATAAGAAAATGAGTGCATTTTATCATTTCCATAAAACTTAGCCTAGTAGTATGTTGATAAAAGGTTATGGGGTCTCAAGGGTCATATATACGACCTTTAAACACCATGTTATAAGCTTGATATATTGTTGTTATTTTCAGGACAGTGGTTACAAAAGGCTAACATGGCCTCTACAGTCCCCAAAAATTTCCTAATTTGAGCTACAAGATATACCTTATTTACAAGTCCCTAAGAAACATAAGATATGACAGAGAACAAGGATAACGCAACCACAAATGAAGGAGGTATAATTTGGATGAAGTTAGGGCTCTAATTCACTTAATTAAGGTACTCACTGTCTACTTAAAAGCCTCAAATTCTTGCTGCTGCTTAGTACAACAACTTCAAGAGGTCAAAAATCCTAGCATAACATCTCAAAATCTCATGCGATTCTAAAGCTAAGCTACACCATGTTTGTCATGCACAACACAAAGAAGAACAGTTTTCCCTTAAAGCTAATCTGACAATACTTCTAATTCATAGAGGAAGGAACCTAGGAACAACAATGACATCCTATCTCAAGTGAAGCTTGCCAGTACATTTTGTGATGGAAACATACTGAAGAACTTCTGGTACCTATTGCCCTAAATAATAAACCATTATTTTAGAGTGAATTTAAAGGGAAAGAGAAGTTAGTTTAGAGTTCTACCAATTCCATATAAGCACTAGTTTATTAAAATGCAAGTGATGTGAGACCATAATAAATATACATATTATTCGAGGAAGAGGGAGGCCAAAGAAGACTTAGTTAACAATGATAAAATATGATAAAATTATTTAAATATAGATGATGATATTATAGGGGATCAATTCCAATGACGTAGGAGAATCCATATAGCCAATACCACTTACTGGAATAAAGGTTTGATTGTTATTGTTATATTATTAAAAAAATAAAAGGGGTAGATTTTAGATGAAAAGAGGTAGGTTTTTCAAGAAAAGAACCAGGGCTATTTTGAAAAAAAAAATAGTTGGAAAAAGGAGGTAGTGGTATTAAATAGAAAATAACAATCTAAAGCATTTATTTTAATCATCTTCATCTCAGCTTTTTCTCTTGCTGCTATTTGCTTCAATTGATGTACTGTTACTCTTTAATTCACCACCAACTTTTTTCCCTTCGTCCTCTAATATATTGTTTGCATCATTAAATATGAGAGTACTCATTCCTTATCATTTTCAACATTTCTATTCTATTTGGATCAATTCCACACGTTTACTCTTTTGTACTACATCTACTCTCTCTTGAATAAAATGATTGATATCTCAATTGATTGCTCCCCCAACATTTCTCTATGGAAGAATAAATGTTGGAATTCTAATGTCACTTTTGTCTATAATATTTTCTCTGCAACAGGTTAACTCTCAAAGATAGGTGAGTCAATGTCTCCTCATCCTTTGAGAACTTTATTCTATCTCCTCTTACAACTTCTCAAATCCTTCCTGTATTAACTCCTTGTCTCAGAACTACATATCTTTTCTTTTATATTTATCTTTGTTTTTTTTCCTCTTTATGCTTCTTGAAGTGCACAGCATAATGAACATTCTCATACATTTTCCATCTGAAATATTTGAAGTTAGAGCTTAATGTAAACATTGAGCATAGTTGAAGATAGATAACCATTCATTGATAAATCTTAGACCTACTCAGCTGCTGTGAATCTTGTGTTATTGGAGTATTGTACTTAGGTAATCATTTGTGCACTACAACAAACTGTCTTAGTTCGCAAGTAGTAATCGTTTAAACACTATTATCGCAGAATTATTTTATAACACCTTTAATCACAATATTAGCTTTAACACTTGTTTTATAGAGCTCAACAAGATGTACTGATTCCCAAGTAGTCATTGTATACGTACCACGATTACAAAATTATCTTTATGACATGATGGGACTTTGAATCGTAGTTGGAAAGTACATTATTTTGTGATTATTCATAAAGGTACTTTCCTTTTTTGTATTCTTTGTTGCTGTGCTTTGACTTCTCCTTTAGTGTTTTTCACTCTTTTTCTGATTAATTGAGATCTCTTGAATCTCTATGATGCTACTGGTCATTCTTTAGTACTTGTGATGCTGAAAAGAAATCAATTTGAAATTCAAATTGATTTTGGTAATTATTCTGTTTTAGATGTCAAGAAGTTTGGTATGTGTTAATTTAGTAGAAGTTTAATTGGGTTATTATATTTATTCCTAGTTTAGTTAGGATTGAATCTATAAAAGAGGTGTTGTCTTCAATGCATCAATTATCTTTCAAATAATATTTTTTTTTTGTTAATTTTCTATGCAAGATTATCCTGTGTGAGGTCATACCGCATAAACTTGAATGACAAATTGCCCTGAAGCTTTACTCTGTTATTATTATGCTGACTTGTCTGTTGCATCTCCGCTCAATTCCTGTAATTGTAAAATGTTAATAGGAATACTATTTTAAATGCTGCTGCATCTTCTTTCTCTTGCTTAACATCTTAAGAAATAATTACTTGTTGAACTGTATGAGGGTACTCTTCGTTTAATCTACAGATCAGTTTGGCAGACAAGCAAGCAACTCTGGAGAGATTGACTTGGGAAGCTCAAATGTCTAAAAAGAAAATTGAGGAACTTCAAGGAGAGAGAGCTTCTATGGACTATGAGATTACCACACTGATGAAAATTTTTGAGCAGTTATCTGCAAATCATTCATCCATGAATCCTGATGAAAGTTTATGTTCGTACAGATTGGAACCTCTTCCAGTTATAGTGAGTTTTTCCTCTCCTTTGATTGATGGTAGTTTGGTTGTTCTTTTTTATGCCATTATTTATTATATTTGTGCCATGGAAGAAATTTTGGTTTAATATTATGAGGAAAGTAGAAAATGAATGACCTGCAATTTCATTTGCTAAATCTCTAATAACAAAACTGTAAAGAGGGGTGAAAGCCCATTTTGTGCATTTTTCCAAGAACCTAAGCAATTATTGTATAATGCCTTGCTAGTTACTTTAACCAAAAATATAAGACACATAGTATTGGTATGTCAATTCAATCTCCTCTTTAGGACTTGGATTATCATTGTGAGTTGGTCCTTGGGAAGGTGGAGTCACAACCATGATTTAAATTGACAAGTCGTGCCATATCATTCCACTTGCTAATCGACATGTGAAACACTGATGCATTGCGATACTATGATCGACATGGCAGGCAAAGGCATTACAACAATGGATCACATGGGTGGTCTTCACGGCCAGAGACCCGATTTGAAGCCTCTCCCCCACTTCTTTGAGTTATGCCTCTTCGCTTCCTCTACTGCCTTGCCTTTTCCTCTGTTGCATCATATGCCTTTTTCTCCTCTTCCTCCACCTCTTCCTCCTCTTGGTCCCCCTCTGCCACCAACTCTATATTCCCTCCTTTGCCTACAACACAACTCTTGGCTTTGGTTCAACCAGTCTAGCTTTTTATCCCCCTAATCTTGACCGTTGCATTGTTGTCTGCTAGTTCACATGCCGTGATCCATCTGATCTACGACTTCGGCCCAATCCATGCGAGTTGTCCCTTTCATTGCATTGTTGGCTGTTGCTGTCTGCCCTTCTAAAGTCCCCATGACTCTTTTCGCCCGTTGAGATAAAAGTAATTGCTTTAGGCCCCACTCAATTCACCCACCCACACCAACTAGCAACTACCCTTTCTCCAAACAAAAGATGTAAGTAATTATCTTGATGCATATAGTAATATTGTCAGTGTTTTATTATCTGAATGGTGCTTTGTTGGTCTCGTGTTGGTTCTCCTGGAGTTGCTTTGCACGGGTGATGGAGCAAGTGACAGCAAAAAGGTCTTGTTCCCTTTTAGTATAGCTCATTAGAAACTTTAAACACTTCAAATTCAATGCAATTCTAGCTGTTTTGAATATATTTTTTTTTCATACTTATATTGCAATTTCCTTAACTGAATTTGTTGGCTATTGGGTTTCTTCATTTCTAGTGCTACCAGTCATCTAATATCTTCCTGTTTACACTGAAAGTTCCAACTTTCTAATGTTGGATTACAAGATTGAAATAAATTTATATAGGGCCATATTAGTCCAGCATCAAAATGCAATTTTCATGTGCCACATCTTTTGATGGTGTTCCTCCATCTACATGCAGTTTGGAGAATAAGAAAATCTTTCACAGCTACTTAATTCGTTGTTTCTATGGTATCCTTACATTTGTTCAGTTTTTTGTTAACTTCTTAGGAGGAAAGAATTCTTTTATAAACTTTCCCCAACATAGCATCTCATAAATTTTCTAAAATAAGAGACTTTTTATTTGAAAAGTGGAAATTTGGGATAGTTGGTGTGAAATTTAATATCATTTGTTTAATTCATGCATAATAGTGTACTTGGTACATTCTTCATGATATTTCTCCTACACACCACCACAACAACAACCAAGGCTTATCCCACTAGATGGGGTCAGCTATATGCATCCTCCTACGTCATTGAGCTTTATTCCTACTATATCATTATCTATATTTAAATAAATTTTTAATCAAGTTTATTATCTTCTTTTTCCTTATTTAATGTATATATTTATTATAGTTGTACATCGCCTAACTATAGCATCTATTGATCATTTAACTACAAACATGTCTCTCTATGTTCTCTTACCACCCAATTAAGAAAGATGGAGCAAATTACCATTTGCTATTTTTTATCTGGGGATCTAAATGATTGGAAAATCTTTGATTCTAGTTTAAGGTTTGGTGAGCTTTGTGGTAGGAAGAACTTCAGTCCTAGTGACTCTTCTCAATTTTCTGCTTCATACTAGACTCATTAGAATTTGCTCGAGCAATTCTATGTTTGGTTCGCAAATAAGACCTGATCGTATTAGAAAAATTTCACCTAAGATTATCCTCTCTTTAGGGAACAAAATTTGGCAGCATTCTGAAACTTGTTTTATCTTTACAATTGAGAAACTATCATACAGTTAAAATCAGGATCTCGGTTTAGCAAAATCTGTAAGATTAAACAGAACAAAGTGTAATAAAGTGTAGTGAGTATAAATGTTGCTTGTGACAATTCATATGGAAAAGTTTTGTAACAATCGAAAAATGAAATCGACAAATGCCCACACACTTTGCCTTGGTAGAACACTTGTTCTCTGTATTTGTTCATTGTCTTGCTCAATACAATTAACTTGGATGATCTGACAACAGAATGACTCCGATGATAGTACATCGGAGAAAGTCGAAGAGGCGAGAGCAGCCTACAGTGCGGCTGTTGCTGCTGCAAAAGAGAACCCAACAGTGGAATTGCTAGCTAAAGCAGCTGAGGCAAGGCTACAGCTTCAAGCTCTCGTAATCTAACAGTTCAATTCTTGGATCTGTGTAAATGTTATGGTGATTAGATTGTAATATCGTTGTCTTCCTGTCTGAAAAACCTTTTTGTAGTAATTTATGCCATGCTTGTTGCTTTAATGATGAATATCAATCACTAATTACTGTCATTGTTCTAGATTTCTTGATTAGGTTTATGAAGTACTTTCAAGGTTTCCTTGATCATAATCATATTAGCACTTCATGTTATTTGGAGTGATATTATGAGGTTGGAGCTTTCTCTTTCTAAGAGTTAGTAAATTAAATTATGTATCCGGAGCCGCCACCTCTTCTACCCTGTGGTTCAGATCTCCCTCTCGGGGCCCTGCTTGGTTAGCGCTCATATACGGTGACTCTTTTGTCGACCTAGTTCTCTTCGTTCGATAATTTTTGACAATCATAGGCACCGTACTATACTGTTAGAACCGCCCATAGTCTGACGGTTGAAGCCAAGGGTGACAATTGGCCAAGAGCTTGACTAGACCAAATGTATGACTCTAACTGCTCTCTCCATTGGTGCCCGACTTCTCGCCGCCATGCTAGGCGATTCCTAGTTCTTCGCTTGTGTGACGAACTATGTGGCATGTACAACAGCTTGCGTGGTGAGCTCGACAAATCACAAGGATGTGTTTTTCAATCGGCTGTATAAGGCTCGGTGATGGGAGGTGAACTATGGAGGTCACTCTTCTCTATTGAGCTTTTAGTCTTTTTCTTTCGCGCGCACCGACAAGTCCTATCTTTCAGTTCCATACTGACTTGACCGTCAAAAGAGTCACGTCATCCATGCCGGCGCTGGTTGACTAGTGCTGACTTGCAGGACTTCGAGTTTCGAACGATGGACACAGCTCGAAGAACACAAGGGAGAGGAGGAACCAATGTGCAGAGGAGAACACCTCATTAAGCTAGTGTAATTTTTACATCTTATTTTAAATTAGTATAACTTTTAAAATTTTCATGTCTAGTGCAATATATTTTTTCTTTAAATATATTATATCTCTACTTTTTTATAGTTAAAATGATGATATGATAACTGTGCATTGTGTTACATTAATAAATAAATTATATGCATAAAAAATAATTAGAAGTTTAAAAGTAAATTTTTAAATGATTAAAAACTTGGACGGTAATTTACCAAAACACGAAGGCGGTTTTGCATTTTCCCCATTTTAGTAGTTGGGTTTGGAATTGTCCAAACAACGTAGTCTTGTTGAATTTATTTTCAATTTTACCCTCATCCATCATCTATTGCTGTTCATCTAAAACCCTCCTCGTCTTTCTGCTTTTGAGCACCAAGCCCGTCATGGAAGGCTATCTCAAGTTCCGCAACTAGGAGATCCTGATGGACCTCGACGTCAGTGAGGACGATTGGAAACCCTCGCATGAGCACGACTCCAGCGATGGATCCATCGTGCTCGACTACTTCGCATTAGATTCGCGCAAGGAGCGCCATAAAGGAGATTCCTTTGATGGAAATGGCCATGATGAGGAGACAGTTGAGACGATGGACTATTCGAAAACCCCTATTTGGGTCGACCCGGACATGAATAGGAAGGACGCCGATTTTTCGGAGATGAGTACTTATTCAGATGGATGTGGGTTCGATGAGCCGGAGGAGGAAAAAAGAGCATGTCTTAGTAGCCAAAAGGATGAGCTTGGTGGTGCTAAAATGCCAAAAATTGTCGAGAAGATGATGAGGAGGGTGAAGAAGTAGTGAGTACTATGAAAATGGGAATTGAGAAGCCCGAGGAAGAAGAGTGTGAAGAACATGTGGAGATTAAGGACATTAGCTTGCAGAATGATTTGATTAAAGAATGAGAGAAGAAAGTTATTGCTTGGTGGAAGCTCCCTTTTGAGCTTCTACGGTTCTGTGCTTTACGACTTATTATCTATCAATTACTTTTTTTTTTCTTTGAAGCTATTCCATTATTATTATGATACTATCAGAGTTCATTGCTAAACAAATGTTAGGTAGAATATCAACAACTCTCTTTTAATACTTGTTCCTCTCCACAGAAGTAACTCCAGTCTCAGTTGAAGATCCAAGCAGTGCGTCTCAATGAAGCATTCTCGGTCATGAGGTGTCTTTCGATTCTAAAATCTCAACTGTCTATTGGTGGATTGACCTCATAGTCAGTTCTAACCCTTTAGTGAGACATTTCACAACTTCACCCAAGGATAGTTGCTCCAACAAGGCATGAAATGATTTTTCCTATTAGTTGTGGAGCTCATATAGACACCCTGAGTAGTTACCTTTTCAAGGAAACTCTAAGTCCTTAATTGCTCCTAGAAACTCATTTTCTTTGTCACTAGGTTTTATGATTGTGCAATAGTCGTCTTCCTTGTATTGTTTAGTCTTATCGTTGATGTTGGTCTGTATTTGACATTAGTAATGAATGTTCTATGTCTTTTTATTTATTTATCAAAAGAAAATTGATTGTATTATCTTTCAAACAATTTGTTTATTTATCTTAAAGAACTCACAGAGAATGCTGAAGATTATTGATTGAAAAGTTAAATCACAGACTAGATTATCTTCAGATATTATATACAATTTCAATGTAACATATTGAAAATAATAAACATAAATAGGGTCATAAAGATAAACCAACAACACTTGTGTTGCTAGTTTTTGAAAATTAGCAACACGGAAAATCAGCAACACCGTGTTGCTAATTTTGAAAAATCAATAGCAACATGGTGTTGTTGATTTTCGAAAATTAGAAACACCTGTGTTGTTGGTTTTGGAAAATCAATGTCATGCTATTGATTTCTAGAAACCGAAAGTTATGGTTTCTCAAAAAGTTAAGTTAGCAACACATTGTAGTTAGTTTTTTAAAATTAGCAGCATTGTGTTACTAATTTCCAAAAATCAGCAACACAACATTGATTTTCAAAAATCAACAACACAGTATTGTTGATTTAAATTTTAAGAGACAATAACTTTTGACTGGGATTAAACCATGGGGCACACAATATATCAAATCGAAGATCGTTCATAGATCTTCGATTTCATATATTGTGCATCCCATGATTCAATCCGAAGTAAAAATTAAGCTCTCTCAAAATTTAAGTCAGCAATACGTTGTTACTGATTTTATGCTATTGAAAAATCAACAACACAATACATTGTGTTGTTGATTTTACTACTAATATTCAAATGACCATAACTTTTGACTGAGATGTACAATATATCAAATCAAAGCTTGTTCAAAGATCTTCGATTTGATATATTGTGTGTCTCATGCTTTAATTTCAGTCAAGATTTATAGTCTCTCAAAGTTTAAGTATGTTGCTAGTCTTTCGAAGATCAATAACACATAGCAGCTACAAAATCATAGCTGTTATAACTACATGTTATAAGTTTGAGAGGTCATAACTCTTGATTAAGGTTGAATTATAGGATGCACAATATATCAAATTGAACCTCATTCAAAGATCTTTGATTTAATATATTGTGAGTCCCATGGTTTAATTTAATTCAAAAGTGATGACCTCTCAAAGTTTACCCAGCATACACGTTATAGCAGTTACAAAACAGTAGCTACTACAACTACAAGTTCATCTTTAAGAGGAACTTTTGACTGAGATTGGACCACAATATATCAAATCAAAACTTATGCATAGATCTTCAATTTGATATATTATGTGCTTCGTAGTTCAACCCAAATCAAAAGTTGTGACTTTTCAAAGTTATAACTTGTAGTTGTAGCAGCTACGATTTCGTAGCTACTACAACATGTTGCTAGTCTTCAGAAAACCAGCAACAACGTATTGAAATGTAAACTTTGAGAGCTCATAACTTTTGACTGGGATTGAACTACAAGACACATAATATATTAAATCGAAGCTTGTATAGATATGTTTGATTAAATATAAGTGTTTCGTAATTCAACCCGAATCAAAAGTTATGACCTCTTAAATTTATAACTTGTAGTTGTAGCTACTACAATGTGTTGTTGATCTTTAGAAGATCAGTAACAATGTGTTGTTGGCCTTCAGAAATTTAGCAACAAAACTAGCAGCAACGTGTTGAACTGTAAACTTTGAGAGGTCATAATTTTTTACTGGAATTGAATCATGAGACGCACAATATATCAAATCAAAACTTGTTTAGAGATCTTTGATTTGATATATTATGTGTTCTATAATTTAACCTGAATCAAAAGTTATGACCACTCAAAGTTATAACTTATAGTATAGCAGCTACGATTTTGTAACTACTACAATGTATTGCTAGTCTTCAGGAATTCAGCAACAAAGACCAGCAACAACGTGTTGAAGCATAAAATTTGAAAACTCTTAACTTTTGATTGGGATTGAATCACGAGACACACAACACATCAAATCAAATCTTGTTTAGAGATCTTTGATTTGATATATTATGTGTTTCATAATTCAATCCAAATCAAAAGTTATGGCTTCTCAAAGTTATAACTTATAATTGTAGTAACTACGATTTCATAACTGCCACAACATGTTGCTAATCTTCAGAAGATTAGCAATAATGTGTTGTTGGTTTTTAGAAATTTAGCAATAAAAACTAGCAACAATGTTTTGAACCGTAAACTTTAAGAGGTCATAAGTTTTGATTGGAATTGAATCACAAGAGGCACAATATGTCAAATTGAAGCTTGTTCAGAGATCTTTGATTTAATATATTATGTATATAATTCAATATGAATCAATAGTTATGGCTTCTAGAAGCTATAACTTGTAGTTGTAGCAGCTATGATTTTGTAGCTGCTATAATGTGTTGCTGGTCTTATAAAGATCAGTAACACAAAGAGTTTTTAGTCTTCTAAAGAACATCAACACATTATTACTGATTAACCATTGGACGCATAAACCATTGGATGAACAAATCAAAAATTTCTGAACAATTTAGATGATGTTTGACAGTCATACAATGAAAATACAATAATAGTTTTATTGAGTTTTACATTAATAATACACTAGAAGAGCACAATAATTTAGACAAAGCAACAATTAATTATATAAAACAATTTGATATTCAAAAAAAGTTATAGCAACAATTAAAGATCTTTGAATGAGCTTAGATTTGATATATTATGTATCCTGTAGTTCAATCTGAATCAAAAGTTATAGTATATCTAAAAGTTATAACTTGTAGCTGTAGAAATCATAACTACTACAACATGTTGTTGATCTTCAAAAGACCAGCAACAACGTTGTTACTGACTTAAACTTTGAAAGACCATAACTTTTGACTGGCATTGAATCACGAGACACACAATATATCAAATCGAAGATCTCCAAACGAGCTTTGATTTTATATATTATGTGTCCCATGGTTTAATCTCAAACAAAAGTTATGGTCTTTCAAATATCAGTAATAAAATCAATAATACAATACATTATGTTGCTAACTTAAACTCTGAGAGATCATAACTTTTAACTTAAATTGAATCATGAGACACACAATATATCAAATCAAACAACTCTTAATGAGTTCCAATATGATATATTGTGTGTCTCGTGGTTCAATCTCAATCAAAAGTCATAGTCTTTTGAAGATCAACTATAAAATCAACAACACAATACATTGTGTTGCTGATTTTTCAGCAACATAAAATCAGTAATAACGTGTTGCTAACTTAAATTTTGAGAGACCATAACTTTTGAATTGAATTTAATAACAAGATGCATAATATATCAAATCAAAGATCTCATCTTTGATTTGATATATTGTGGGTCCCGTGATTTAATCCCAATTAAAAGTTATTATCTCTTAAAGTTTAAGTCAGCAACACTATGTTACTGATTTTCAAAAATTAGTAACATAGTGTTGTTGATTTTCAAAAATTAGTGTTGTATTGTTAATTTTCATAAATCAACAACATAGTGTTACTAATTTTAAAAAACTAACTACAATGTGCTGCTGACTTAAATTTTGAAAACCATAACTTTCGATTTTTGGAAATCAACAACACGGGGCTGATTTTCAGAAACCAGCAACACAGGTGTTGCTCATTTTCAGAAATCAGCAACACCATGTTGATGCTGATTTTAAAAAATCAACAACAAGGTGTTGCTAATTTTTTGTGTTGCTGATTTCCAAAAACTAGCAACATAAGTGTTGTTGGTTTATCTTTATGACCATATTTATTCTTATTATTTTCGCTATGTTACATTGAAACTGTATGTAATATCTGAAAATAATCTAGTCTGTGATTTAACTTTTCAATCAATAATCTTCTGCATTCTCTGTGAACTCCTTAAGATAAACAAACTGCTTGAAATATAATACAGCCAATCTTCTTTCAATAAATACACAAAATGGCATAGAACATCCATTATTGATCTTAAACACAAACCAACATCAATGATAAGACAAACAATACAAAGAAGATGATCATTGCACAAGCATAAAATCTAGTGACAAGGAAAATGAGTTTCTAAGAGAAATTAGGGACTCAAAGCTTCCTTGAAAAGGTAATTGCTCAGGGTATCTAGATGAACTCCACAACTAACAAGAAAAATCATCTCATGCCTTGTTGGAGGAAACTCTACTTGGTGAAGCCGCGAAATGTCTCACTAAAGGGTCAGAACTAACTATGAGGTCAATCCACCAGCAGACAGTTGAGATCTTAGAATTGAAAGGCACCTCACGGCCAAGAATACTTTGTTCAGACGCATTGCTTGGGTCTTCAACTAAGACTGGAGTGGCTTCTGTGGAGAGGAACAAATATTAAAAGAGAGTTTTTGGCATTCTACCTAACATTTGTTTAGCAATGAACTTTGATAGTAGCATAATAATAATAGAATAACTTCAAAGGAAAAAAGTAATTGATAGATAATAAGTCACAAAGTGCAGAACTTTAGAAACTCAAATGAGAGCTTCCACCAAGCCATCACTTTCTTTCCCCATACTTTAACCAAATAAATTTGTAAGCCAATGCCCTCAATCTCCATATGTTCTTCACACCCTTCTTCCTTCAGCTTTTCAATTCTCATTTTCATAGTACCCACTACTTCTTCACCCTCCTCATCTTCATGTATCTTCTCTGTTGGTGTAATATTCCCTAGGTCAAAGTTGACCTGGTTGACTGATCTTGAATTGGTTCAAGCTCGAGTCTTGATGTTTGGGTTTCAATGTTTGACAATACATGGAGACAAGACATGGAGATTGCAGGTGCAATTGTTCATGTGGTGAGATTGTGAAGGAGAGTCAAGTAGGTTAAGGTTGACTGGATACTTGACTGGAAAATCCTAGTGAGTGAAGCTAGGTAAAAGTCCTGGTGAGTGAAGCTAGACAGCTGAAAAATATTAGTGAGTGAAGCTAGGTGAAAGTCCTGGTGAGTGAAGCCAGGCAGCTGAAAAATATTAGTGAGTGAAGCTAGGTGAAAGTCCTGGTGAGTGAAGCCAGACAACAGGAAAATCCTAGTGAGTGAAGCTAGGTGAAAGTCCTGGTAAGTGAAGCCAAGCAGCTGGAAAACCCTAGTGAGTGAAGCTAGGTGAAAGTCCTGGTGAGTGAAGCCAGGCAGCTGGAATACCCTAGTGAGTGAAGCTAGGTGAAAGTCCTAGTGAGTGAAGCCAGGTGAAAGATCTAGTGAGTGAAGCTAGGCAGAAGAGAAATCCTAGTGAGTGAAGCCAGGTGAAAGACCTAGTAAGTGAAGCTAGGCAGAAGAGAAATCCTGGTGAGTGAAGCTAGGTGAAAGTTCTGGTGAGTGAAGCTAGGCAAGGAAAATCCAGATGGATCAAGGATGATCGGACATCTGGTGTTGTGAAGTCGAAGTAGGTCAAAGGGATTGACCGGATACTTGGCACAAGGAAAATCCAGATGGATCAAGGATGATCGGACATCTGGTGTTGGGAAGTCCAAGTAGGTCAAAGGGATTGACCGAATACTTGACACGAGGAAATTCATATGGGTCAAGGTTGATCAGACATCTGGTGGAAGTTCAAGTGGGTCAAAGGGATTGACCGGACGCTTGGTAAGAGAGTCCTAGCAGGTCAAGGGTGACCAGATGCTAGGCATGATGTACCAACAGGTCATGGTTGATCGGATGTTGGTTTGAGGGACGTTTAGACTTGATTTGGCAAGTCTTTCATGGGCTGGATCGATCAACCGATCGATTGGCACTTGCCCAATCGATCAGTCGATCGATTGGGTGAGTCCCCGCGACAAGCCTTCTCCCAATCGATTAGTGGATCGATTGGGGAGAAGTGTCGCGCGAACAGAAGAGCTCTGGATCGATCGGCCGATCAATCCAAAGTCCCCAATCGATCGGGCGATCGATTGGGAGGTGCGATTTCACACGATAAGCCCTGGATCGATCAGCCGATCGATCCAGGCAATTTCCGAGAGCATAGAGGCGCTCTGGATCGATCGATCCAAAGCCTCCCCAATCGATTGAGAGCAATCCAATCGATCGGGATCCGACTGTTGGAATCGTATTTAGCTGCTGGCGAGCTATTCTCTCAGTAAGAACTCACGGCCTTCTTCTCCAGCGAGCACAAATCTTCACAGAGCTTCTCCACAGAGTTCTCACCGCCAGTTCTTGAAGTTCTTGGAGGCTCTTCCAAGTCAAGAGGCGGATCTACAGCAAGAAGAAGAAATCTAGGGTTAGGGTTTTTCTTGTGCGAAATTATAAGCTTCTGCTTGTATTTTGTTCCCTTTCCCTTTCTTCTTGTAGTGTGAACTTGTAGGGCTTCTCCGCCTTTGGTAGTTACCATAAAGGAGTGTTTTTCATAGTGGAGGATGCATGAGTGTGTGGATCCTTGGATTAGTCACCTCTTGTGAGGTGGATACCAAGTAAATCCTCGAGTTAGCGTTGTTGTATTTGTGTTCTTGTATTTTCCACTGCACATCATCGCAAGAAGCAAGCAACGAAGAGCACGACGAGCGCACCGAGCTATTCACCCCCCCCCCCTCTAGCTACATAATCTGTCCCAACATTCTCAACAATTTCATTCACCCTATCACCACCAAGCTCGTCCTTTTAGCTACTAAGATGTGATCTTTTCTCCTCCTCCGACTCATCAAACCCACATCCATCTAAATTAGTACTTGCCTCCAAAAAACCGGCACCTTCCCCTTCATGTCTGAGTCGACCCAACTAGGGTTTTTCGAATCGTCCATGGTCGTTGCCTCAACCGTCTCCTAATTGTGACCATTTCCACAAAGAGGCTCCTTTACGACCTCCTTGCATGAATCTAATGCGAAGTAGTCGAGCACAATGGCTCCGTCGTCGGAGTCAAGCTCCTGCGAGGGTTTCCAACCATCCTCACTAGCATCGGGCTTTATTAGGATCTCCCAGTCACAGAACTCGAGATGGCCTTCCATGGTGGGTGTCATGCTCAAGAGTAGAAAGACGAGAAGGCAATGAGCGAGGAGATCAAAAAGGAGAATGAAGGCAATATGGTGTTATGGTATTGATTTTCATATGAGCAGTAATAGATGAGAGAGGAGGGATGATGTGTGTAGATTATATATACTTTTATGCATGCTCTAACACACATTTACTTTCTTTCTTTGCATATGTTCTTGTTGGAACTGAATTTGAAATTCAGATATCGTGTTTCTACACTCCTATGCGCAGCGGAAATTTAAAATTTTATTTATAATTTAACAATTAAATCAAAAGAGTGTTCACATGGCTTTAAAATAAGCATAAGCATGATCTTAATCTAAGTATGCATTACAATCTAACCGTATAAGTAAGTGTTGGAACCCCAAGGGTGTTTTGGTGTGATCAACAAATTAAGTTAGGTCATGTGTGTTTTTAACCTTGTGTCTAAGTGTGCAGGAGCTTAGGAGCACAGATAGTCGAGCGGAAGACGCAGCTAGCAAGAAGGACGGCACGCGGTGCGTCTGAGGGATGAGGTTCTGCGGAAGAGTACACCGGCGGACGAGAAGGAAGCGTGTGGTAGTTCCGAGGGACGAGAAGACGGAGCGGAAGACTGCTCAAGGAGCAAGAGACGCAGCTAGCGAGAAGGTCAGCACGGGGTGCGATAGAGGGACGAAGACTATGGATAAGTACGCTGGCGGACAAGAAGGAAGCATGCGGTGATTCCGAGGGACAAGAAGTCGGAGCGGAAGCCTGCTCGAGAAGACCGGAAGTTGGGTTCGGGTGAGCCCTATTCCGGATGGCAGAGATCACCCAAGCGAGCGGAAGACTCGGTCTGAGGCAAACAGAGCCGGAGCAGAAGACCCGGGCTGGAAAAAGTCAACGGGGTTGACATTTCCCTTCGGGGCGCCCGGAACTGTCCGGGGCGCCCGGAAGGGTTCCGGGCGCCCGGAGTTGACTTTTTGACCAGATCACGTCAAACGCGATCTGAACGTTGGAGGATAAAGCTTTATCCCTCCCAGGGCACCCGGAATCCCTTCGGGGCGCCCCGACCAAGGCTATAAATACAGCCTTGGTCCAGAAGCTTTTCATCAACTCAAGCAATTCATTCTTTCTACACTTGTACGCTTTCTCTGTAGTTAAGCTTCTGTTTTCTGTGCTTCATCGTTATAAGAGGCTTCTCCGCTTGAAGGAGTTTTTAGTATGATTATCTTCCTTGGATTAACAACCTTCCCGGTTGTAACCAAGTCAAATCCAGTGCCTCGTCTTTTCTAATTTACTTTCTGTTTAGCTAATTTATGCAAGTGTTAGTTTAAGAGTTCGAGAAAGGTTTATTTTTTTATTTTCAGGCTATTCAACCCCCCTTCTAGTTGGCCACCGCGATCCAACAAGTGGTATCAGAGCCGAGGCACTTTAGGAGGACTAACCGCCAATCGAAGCAAAGATAATGGTCGGACCAAGCATCTACCCGCTGAAATTCGAAGGGGATTTTGCTACCTGGAAAAAGTGAATGCAGGTATTCTTTACAACTGATTTTGAATTAATTTTAATAATGGAATTTGGCTTTGTAGCTCCAGAGGGCAAAGAAAAATATCAATGGACGAAAAAGAAACAGGCTGACTACGTGGTGAACGACAAAGCATAATACCATCTGCTAAGCGTTCTTTCGCCACAAGAAGTCAACCAGATCGGGAACTATGACTCGGCAAAGGAACTTTGGGAGAAGTTCCTTGAGCTGCACGAAGGAGCGTCGATCTACTTCGCAATCAGCTCACCAGCCTGCGACTTGGGGAAGATGAGACAGTTGCGCATCTGCACTCGAGAATCAACGAGATCATCACCGGACTGTCGAATCTCGGAGAAAAGGTAAGTAACAGAGATTTGCTAAGGTACGCTTTAAATTCTTTTCCAAGAAATTGAAAATAGACATCACTAGTAGATGTCTTTTATATTTCGAAAGATTTAGAAAAAATTACACTAGAAGAATTTTTCTTGACATTTGAAGTGCAAGAATCAAGATGTGCAGGTACGAAGGAGCCCAAGAACAACATCGCCCTCAAAGCATCGAGAGATGAATCTGAGTCGGAATCTTCTCTCGACGACGAGAAAATGGTAATAATGGTAAGACGATTTTAAAAGCTTTGTAAATCTAGAACTACTAACCATCTGCAGGGCAGAAAGAAAAGGACCATCCGCTGCTACCACTGTGACGAAGAAGGGTACGTCAAGGACAACTGTCCCAAGCTGAGGAACAAGGACAAGGATAAAGGTAAGAAGCCTGTCCAAAAGTGCAAGGTCCTAAAGGCGACGTGGGACGATACGTCATCCAAATCGGAAGTCGAGGCGTTCTTCGGACTCGCATTAATGGCGAGTCATCAAGACGACGACTGCGATTCAAGCTCTTCCGAGATGAGCATCGAGAGCATCGATGAAGGGGGAGAAACGTCGGAAGAAAGCAACAGTTCAGGGGGAGACACGGACAACGAGATCGACAAGGTAAGTGAGGTATGATCTCTTCCTCCCGATAAACTTGTTAAGTTTGTTAAGTTGCTAACTAAAGACTACCGCAAGTTAGAAAAAGAAATTAAGAATTTAAAAATAATATTAGCTAAATCTTGCCCTTTAGAAGAATTAGATAAAGTTAAATCAGAAAATGAAAATATGAAAATTCAAGTAGATAACTTGAAAAATCGTGCATGCTCATCTAATTTTAGAAGATTTAATAATTTAAATTGGTATTTTCGATATCATAAGGGGCAGATTAGAAATATTTCAAAGAAATATGTCCCTAGTAATATTTAGTCAATCCAGTAGGATGGAACCTATATTGGGTTCCAAAGTCCTGTCTGACTTGAACTTGAATTAATCAGATTTAGAGCTTTTAGCGAGAAAATTAGACATTAAAATTTCTTTATGAGACTTTGTCTAAGGATATGGTTGTTGCTCTAATAACCAAGAAGGCCTAGTGCCTCGCCACGACCTGAAAGTCAAAATATTCAAATAAAATATTTAATTAACTTTCTGATAAAAGCATTAAGATTAAAATTTAATATTGCTTTGAAAAGGTTTTTAAACATTTTTTTAATTAGAAATTTCTGCTTAAAATATTTACTTAGAACAATTTTCAAAATTGTTTTTGCAAAATTTCTTAAGTAAGAATTTTTTTTACTTAGAATTTTTTTTTACGTAAAACTTTTACATAAAAGTTAAAAGTTTTTCTGAAATTTCTGCTTAAAACCTTTACTTAGAATCATTTTCAAAAATTTTTGTAAAATTTCTTAAGTCATATTTTTTTAAAAAAAAAAATCTCGTACTTAAAAGCTTTACTTAGAAATTTTTTATACTTAGTATTTTTCCTTAGAAAATTTTCGTACCTAAAGTTTTACTTAGAAATTTTTTAAACTTAGAATATTGTTGCTGAAAATTGTTGCAAATTTTCTAACTTAGAATTTATTTAACTTAGAATTTTTGTTAAGAAAGTTAGAAAAAAAAATTCCCTTAGTTTTTTTTCGGAACCCCATTTTTTGTGATCAAAGGGGGAGAAAGAAAAGTATAAGTCTAGGGGGAGGTAGACCAAAAATATAAATTTTCTATATTTTTGCACTTTATTACAAAAATAGTTAGTTTATTTTTTTTTATGTCAATTTACCCTAGCTTAACTTGGGTTGCTCACATCAAAAAGGGGGAGATTGTTGGAACCCCAAGGGTGTTTTGGTGTGATCAACAAGTTAAGTTAGGTCCTGTGTATTTTTAACCTTGTGTCTAAGTGTGCAGGAGCTTAGGAGCACAGGTAGTCGAGCGGAAGACGCAGCTAGCGAGAAGGACGACACGCGGTGCGTCCGAGGGACGAGGCGTTACGGAAGAGTACACCGGCAGACAAGAAGGAAGTGTGCGGTGGTTCTGAGGGACGAGAAGCCGGAGCGGAAGACTGCTCGAGGAGCAAGAGACGCAGCTAGCAAGAAGGTCGGCACGGGGTGCGACCGAGGGACGAAGACTGCGGATGAGTACGCTGGCAAACGAGAAGGAAGCACGCGACGATTCCGAGGGATGAGAAGCCGAAGCGGAAGCCTGCTCGAGAAGACCGGAAGTTGGGTTCGGGTGAGCCCTATTTCGGATGGCAGAGATCACCCAAGCGAGCGGAAGACTCGATCTGAGGCAAACGGAGCCGGAGCAGAAGACCCGAGTTGGAAAAAGTCAACGGGGTTGACTTTTCCCTCCGGGATGCCCGGAACCCTTTCGGGCACCCAGAGTAGACTTTTTGACCAGATCGCATCAAACGCGATCTGAACATTGGGCGAGAAAGTTTTATCCCTCCCAGGGCGCCCGAAATCCCTTCGAGGCACCCCGACCAAGGCTATAAATATAGCCTTGGTCCAGAAGCTTTTCATCAACTCAAGCAATTCATTCTTTCTACACTTGTACGCTTTCTCTGTAGTTAAGCTTCTGTTTTCTGCGCTTCATCGTTGTAAGAGGCTTCTCCGCTTAAAGGAGTTTTTAGTACGATCATCTTCCTTGGATTAACAACCTCCCCGGTTGTAACCAAGTCAAATCCGGTGTCTCGTCTTTTCTGATTTACTTTTTGTTTAGCTAATTTATGCAAGTGTTAGTTTAAGCGTTCGAGAAGGATTTGTTTTTTATTTTCAGGCTATTCAACCCCCTTCTAGCTGGCCGTCGCGATCCAACAGTAAGATCCTAAAAGCATAACAAAGATAAACTATCATGTAATTGATTCATATAATGTTAATTTAATCATTTTATTTATACATACTAAATTATCTAAAATAAACATGTTAGATCATTTAAGCAAAACCTAAATAAAATTATATATGAATCAATGTACAAGCATAAACATACCTTTCAAACAACCTATGTTTGGGGATGACTCTAACTATTCCGGTTGTAGCGAAATAACTCTTCATTGATTATCACGATCTTGTACCTCCTTCATCTAATCTGGTCCACGATCGGAGTGTTGGTGCAATTTCCCTAGGTCAAGGTTGACCAGGTTGATTAAGCTTGAATTGGCTCAAGATTGATTCGTAATATATGAGTTTTGATGTTTGATAATATATGAAGATTGTTTTGACAATGTATGGAGATTACAAGAGAAATTGTCTATTTGGAGAGATTAATCAAGGTTGACCAGTCTAATGTGAAGAAGAGTCAAGTAGGTCAAGGTTGACCAGATACTTGACAAGAAAGTCCTAATTGGAGGTTATGCAAGGGAAGTCTAATGGGAAGGTTGGCAAAAGATGAAAATCCAAGTGGGTCAGTATTTGACCAGACACTTAGTGGGAAAGTCCTCGTGAGTGAAGCTAGGCAAAAGAAAAATCCTGGTGAGTAAAGCTAAGTGAAAGACCTAGTGAGTGAAGTTAGGAAAATGGAAAATCCTAGTGAGTTAAACCAAGTGAAAGCCTTAATGAGTGAAGCTAGGCTATAAGGAAGTCCTGGTGAGTGAAGCCAGGCACATGGAAATCCAGGTAGGTCCAAGGTGATCGGACACCTGGTTCTTGGAAGTCCAAGTGGGTCATGGATTGATCGGACACTTGGCACAAGGAGAAAAGTCTAAGTGGATCAAAGAATTGATCAGATACTTGGTGATAGAGTCCCAACAGGTCACGGTTTACTGGATGTTGGGTATGGCAACCCTAGACTTGAGTTAGTCAAGTTAGGTTGGTCAATTGATCAGCCGATCAATTGAACCAGAGCTCAATCAATCATCCAATTGATTGGGTCACGCCAATCGATTAGTCAATTGAGTGGAGGTCATTCGCGCAGAGCAGTGTGCTCCCCAATCGATTAGCCGATCGATTAGGCTACTCGAATCGATTGATCTATTGATTGGGGTTCGATTTCTCACAGTGACACGAGGAAAAGTCGAAATTGATTGGTCAATCAATTCCGGGGCTTTCTGTGATAGCACAGAAAGCCTCTGGATCGATTAGCTGATCGATCCAACTACACCTAATTGATTGGTCAATCGATTGGGATATGACCGTTACACAGGATGTAGGTTTTGGACGGCTAGGATCACTGGGATCTAACATGGCAATCGATTGGGAGGAGGTCCAATCGATTGGGAGCCCTAGATTATGGAATATAAAGGTGACAGCGAGTTCAAATGAAAAAAGTGCTTACACGAGTTCTTCTCTGCTTCTTCACACTCATCACCGCCAGTTCTTGAAGCATTCTTGGGACAAGTGTTGTTGCACTTCCAAGAGTCAAGATGCATCCTCAAGTTACACAAGATCAAGCAAGAAGAGGTTTTCTTTTGTAATTCTATATTTATTTCTTGCTTCGAGTTGTATCTTGTTGTGTGAGTGTTGTACAAGATTTCTCCACCTCTGGTTGTTCCAAGAAGGAGTAATTTTCTTAGTGGAGGGTATGCTCGGTGTGTGAATCCTTGGATTAATCATCTCTTCTTGAGGTGGATACTAAGTAAATCTACGTGTTAGCATTGGAGAGCTTGACTTCAATTTTATTCGCTGCTAACCAACATCTACGAAGCAAGCGAACGAGTGAGACGAGCTATTCCCCCCCCCCCCCCCCCCCCCCCCCCCCCTCTAGCTCTCGAAGTGACCCAACAAGTGGTATCAAAGTGAGTCCGCTCTTTACCAGACTCATCGTCGAAAGGGCAACAAGATAGAGGAAGAAGAAGTTGAAGCCCAAATTTCATTAAGTCAAAGACTTCATCAAAGGCTCAACTTCAAGATGGAATTGCGAGATGGACTCGGTTTCGACACAAGGGTGCCTCCACCATTCGCAATGACAAACTTTGATTCTTGGAAATCAAGAATCAAAAACTTCTTTATGATGGAGATAGAGTAATGATTTGCTCTAATGGAAGGTTTTGAAGCTCCATAGGATAGCAAAGGCAAAATCATCAAGAAGAACAAATGGAGCAAGGAGCAAGTTCAAAGATGTGAGGCCAATGACAAAGTGATCAAGTTATTGGTCAATTTATTGCCTAGAGACATCTTGGGCAAGATAGGGGAATACAAAGATGTCAAGGAGCTTTGGAGCAAGTTGGTAAAGATCCATGAAGAACCCTCCACTACACCAAGTCAAGAAAAATCCAAAAAGGGCAACTCATTGGATCAACAAAAAGAGAACTCCGAGGTTGAGAGGTGCTCAACATCAGAAGAAGAAGTCCAAGAAGTTTCACCTTCAAAGGAGTGCGATGAAAAAGGTAAAAAGGGAGCATACTCTTTGTTTCATATACAAGAGGATGAAGATGGAGAAGCCTCCACCTCAAGAATTGAGGGAGGGCATGGAGCATCAATGTCGGATCAAGAAGAAGTCTCTTCATCCGGATCAAATAGAGAAAGTGTCACCCCTACAAGCATACAAGAGTAAGTGCTCTAAGTTGACCAAGAAGAAGAGTGTAGGGAGAAAGGGCATTACAAGAGTAAGTGCCCTAAGTTGACCAAGAAGAAGAGTCTGTTGGTGCAACATCCCTCAGGTCAAGGTTGACGTGGGTGACCAAGCTGAGTCTTGGTTTGAGTTTAGATGTTTGACAATAAGAAATTGATTGAAGAAGAGTCAAGTAGGTCAAGGTTGACCGGATACTTGACAGGGAAGTCCTGGTGAGTGAAGCCAGGCAGAAGGAAAACCCTAGTGAGTGAAGCTAGGTGAAAGTCCTAGTGAGTGAAGCTAGGTGAAAGTCCTGGTGAGTGAAACCAGGTGAAAACCCTAGTGAGTGAAGCTAGGTGAAAGTCCTAGTGAGTGAAGCTAGGCAGATTGGAAAGCCCTAGTAAGTGAAGCTAGGCAGGTGAAAGTCCTGGTGAGTGAAGCCAGGTGAAAGTCCTAATGAGTGAAGCTAGGCAGATTGGAAATCCTGGTGAGTGAAGCCAGGTAAAAGTCCTAGTGAGTGAAGCTAGGCAGATTGGAAATCCTGGTGAGTGAAGCCAGGTGAAAGTCCTAGTGAGTGAAGCTAGGCAGAAGAAAATCCTGGTGAGTAAAGCCAGGTGAAAGTCCTGGTGAGTGAAGCCAGGCAAGGGAAAATCCAGATGGATCAAGGATGATCGGACATCTAGTGTTGGGAAGTCCAAGTAGGTCAAAGGATTGACTGGATACTTGGCACGAGGAAATACAGATAGGTCAAAGGGATTGACCAAGGATCTGATGGAAGTCCAAATAGGTCAAGGGAGTGACCAGATACTTGGCATAAATAGAAAAGTCTAAGTGGGTCAAAGGGATTGACCAGACACTTGGTGGGAAGTCCTAGCAGGCCAAAGGAGTGACCAGATGCTAGGCATGATGTACCAACAGGTCAAGGTTGACCGGATGTTAGTTTAGGAGTCTTGGAACTTGGTTTTGGGCAAAAACCAAGTGCTGGATCGATCAGGGGATCGATCCAGGAGCTCGATCGATCAGGGGATCGATCCAGGCTTCTCCCAGCGAACAGAAAGCCTCTGGATCGATCCAGATGTCCCAATCGATTAGTGGATCGATTGGGACGCGGCTGCTTCGCGCGATAAGCGCTGGATCGATCCGTGGATCGATCCAGGCGTTTTTCCCAGAGCACAGAGGCGCTCTGGATCGATCCATGGATCGATCCAAAGCCTCCCCGATCGATTGGGAACATTCGAATCGATCGGGATCCGACCGTTGGCGTTGATAAAGGCCGCAGGCGTTCATTTCCTTCGGTATCTCTTCTCCGATTCACTCCAGATTTCTCGCCAGCTCCTCTACAGCACTCACAAAGCTCAGATCGCCAGTTCTTGAAGGATCTTGGAAGGTTTCCAAGTCAAGAGGCGGATCAAAGTCAAGAAGAGAAGCTAGGGTTAGGGTTTGTACTCATTGTAAGCTTGTAAGCTTGTATTTCTTGTATCATTTCCCTCTCTTCGTGTACTGAGTCTTGTAGGGCTTCTCCGCCCTTGGTAGTTACCATAAAGGAGAGTTTTATTAGTGGAGGGTGCGTGCGTAGGTGTGGATCCTTGGACTAGTCACCTCTTGTGAGGTGGATACCAAGTAAACCAACCTTGTTAGCGTTGTGTGATTTGTTTCTTTGTATTTCCGCTGCACATCTTTGAAGGAACAAGCAACGCCGAGCACCGAGCGAACGCGACGAGCTATTCACCCCCCCCCCCCCTCTAGCTACTTTTGGTCCTAACAAGTGGTATCAGAGCGAGGCCGCTCTTCACCGGAATCATCGCCGGAAGGGTCAAGCATAACAAGAAAAGCTAGAGGGTGAAGAAGTTGAAGCAAAAATTGTCAAAGTCAAAGATATCAAAAAGCTCAACTTCAAGATGCAATTCCAAGATGGACTTGGATTTGACACAAGGGTGGCTCCACCATACACTTCCACGAGTTTTGATTCTTGGAAATCAAGAATTGAAAATTTTCTTATGATGGAGATAGAGCAATGGTTTGCTCTAATGGAAGGCTTCGAGGCTCCAAGAAATTCAAAGGGCAAAGTTCTCAAGAGGAGCAAGTGGAGCCAAGAGCAAGTCCAAAGGTGCGAGGCCAATGATAAAGTGACCAAGCTCTTGGTAAATTTATTGCCAAGCACCATCCTTTGCAAAATTGGAGAATTTGAAGATGCAAAGGAATTATGGAGCAAATTGGCCAAGCTTCATGAAGAGATCCCCTCCACTGTACAAGAGCAAGAAGTATCCAGAGAGGGTGACTCTTTGGAGCAAGACCAAGAGGAGGGCTCCGAGGTTGAGAGATGCTCAACCTCCGAAGAAGAGGAAATCCAAGAAGCTTCATCCTCAAGGGAATGCAACGAAGGGAACAAGGAGGGAGCATACTCCTTGTTTCATATTCAAGATGATGAAGCCTCCACCTCTAGGATTGAGGGGGAGCAATCCTTGGTGACGCCGGATCAAGAAGAAGGAGAAGCTTCTACATCCGGGTCAAGAGATGAAGAGATTGAAGAAGCTTCTACCTCCACGAGTCAAGAAAAATCAAATGGAGGAGAATCAAGATCGGATCAAGAGGAAGCTTCTACCTCCGGATCCAAAGGAAAAGATGCCACCCCTACAAGCAAAGGTATAAATATTTCAATTAAAAATAAAAATCATATTATATGCTTTGAGTGTAGGGAACATGGGCACTACAAGAGCAAGTGCCCTAAATTGGCCAAGAAGAAGGGCCAAGTGGCACAAAAGGGCAAGGCGAAGCCCAAGGAGATCATCCCCAACACAAAGAAGAGCAAGGAGCATATTATATGCTTCTCTTGCAATCAAAAGGGGCATTACCGAAGTCAATGCCCCAAGGGGAAGAAGGTGGTCAAGGCTCAAGGAGGCACTAGTCAAGGGGGAGCCTCCAAGGTAAAGAAGAAGGTATCTTTTATTGAGTCTACCCCCTTACATTATGGTGAAAAGCATGATAGTTCTAACTTTTATCATTTTAATGCAATTTACCATAAGAATAGAAAGCATGAGGGCTTTAAGGAAAAACATGTGGCCCTACATGCCAAAACTACCCAACCTAAGGTTAGGGAGGTAGATAGACACTTGGGCGGGAACACTAAGGAAAATAGACACATGCCCAAGATCAAAAATGCTCATGGACCAAAACCTAAGGATTTAATGATAGAAAATCAAGTCTTGAGGTCAAGACTTGACAAACTAGAAAAGACCCTAAAAAGGATGGAGAATATCCTTAAAGGGCAAAATAAGCAATACCTAGGGCTAGGAGCACAAAGGTCATCCAATGGCTATAGAGGTTTGGGATACAAACTCAAAGCTAAAAAGGATGTGCCTAGTTATCATAGGGTTCCATATAGCTATGGAACAAACCCTAAGTCTAGAGGTCAAGTCAAAGATACAAGGGAAGATATCCCTAGAAGTATCTTTGCAACCAAAGTGACTAAGACTTCTAAGAAGTCTAAGAAAGTCACTAACAAGGTCACAAGGGAGGCTATCCCTAAAGTTGACCTAGAAAGTGTGACCAAGGCTTCTAAGAAGCCCAACAAGGTCACTAGGAAGGTATCTAGGGAAGTTATCCCTAGTGAGTACCTAGAGTATCCAAGGAGCACCAATAGGTGTTGGGTTCCTAGGAGCATCTTCTCTACCCCATAGATGGGTTAGAGAGTGTCAACTCCGATTAGAAGGGTAGTTAACCTAACTTTGAGGAAATTGACACTCAAGGAGCATTTTCAAGGTTTTAGTTAACCTTTGAAAATGAAATGGACCTATTGATTACTTCTTGAAAGAGTAACATGTGTCTATTGGTGGAAAAATTGATTTTATCTTAAAAAGGCACAAATTAGAAAAATATAAGAAATACCAAGTTGGGATTTTGGTATTTTCTTAGTGTTACTCTTGTGGAAAAATGAAATATGCCAACATTTGAGGATATGTTTAATTATTAAGTGGCATAAACAAATCAAGAGAAATAAGAAATGTCAATTTAGGTTTTGGCATTTCTTTGAAGTAGTTAGGGCAATCTAGGTTTAATGTTTTAAATTAAAACAAGTGGTATCGTTTTAAGTTAAAACAAGTGGTATATTTTGAGTTTAGCTAAGTGATTAAGGATATTTAGATAGGTAATCTAGGTATATTTTATTTATGCTAAACATTGCCGTGATTGCTTGCCCATCATATGCCATGACATCATGTCTATTTTTGAATTCATTGTTTTATTATGAAAACTCCAAAAATACCATGTCATGACATTCATACATCATGTAGTAATAGGATATTTTCTTTTGAAAATTATTTTCTTTTGATGTATGCCATAACATAATCATGCATTAAGTTTAATTCATTGTAATTAAGGACGAATGGCATTTAACAACAATTATTGACAAGTGACATCCTAGGTGGATGTCTAATATCTCTAGAATGCCTAGATAGATATGCATGATCCCTAGATTAGGGAAAAATCAAAATCCCACATCTCACAAGGACTATAAGGTGACTTGTCCGTGTTTTAGTGTACATTAGATACAAGTGAGATGTTAGGAAGATGAACAAAACTCAAGATGTTGATTTAGTGCATTCTTTTGAGTTTTAGGTTCATCAAAACACATAGTTATGTGTTTTCCCATCATTGGGAAAACTAATGTACAAGTCATGTGCATTATGCCCAAGGAACATGATGGGACATTGGTTTTGAAAATGTTTTTAAAATGTTTTTGGAAAACCTTGGTGAAGGCTATCTTTTGATAGTAATCACCATTGAATAGTTAGACACAAACTTGAAGAAAAACACTAAAGTTTTTGCAAGTTTTCGAGTTTGTGTCAATCTTTGAAAATATGATGTATTTTCATAGAAAGCTATTTTTCCATGATTAAGTATGCCCTAAATAATGTCTACACGAAATTTCATGATTTTTGGATTTTTGTAGAATTTTCTAGGGGTTTCTGAAGTTGACTGAAATGGAATTTCAGCAACTATCAGAGCTCCGATCGATCCATGGATCGATTGAGAAGGCAGTTCTCGTGAGCAGAAGCTCGCTGGATCGATCAGCCGATCGATCCAGGTAGTCTGAATCGATCGGTGGATCGATTCAAAGGTTCAATCGATTGGAACCCAACTCCAATCGATCCAAGTTGCTGATTTTGGCTGGGAAGGCTTGATTTCAGCATCTTTGAACCTCTTTGAGTCTAGGTAACCATTCCAAACCCCTAAAATACATTTGTATACATACAAAGGGTGTTTTCATGTGAAAACAAGGATGGATTGGTTAAGGAAGGCTTCATTGAAGTTTAGGTTGAGGTTTGTTTCAAATTTTGAGTATTTGAACCTCAAAACTTCTAAATTTGGGTTTCCTAAAGGTTTAGGGATTCCAAGTCATTGTTGGTGCAATGACAGAAGTCACCACCATGTCTTTAGGGGGAGGGACTCTTTAAAGACATGAAAAATTACTTTTCATGAACCTTGGAAGGTGGTTAACCTTCTTTAAAGAAAATGCTCATGTATGAGCTTTTGAACTTGAAATGGGGAGTGAATATCCTCATTATTTCAAGTGGGAACTCAAGTGGTTAGATAATGCTCAAGGTTGGGTACTTGTCTACATTGAGGGAGAAGTTAAGGATAAATGAAGGGTATGGGACCTTCATTATCGTGTTGATCACAACGAGTGATATTGTGAACAATGATGAGTAACTCTTCAAGGGGAGAGTCGTCAACAAATGGATTTGTTGATGTGTACCCAAAATTGGGGCATGGGTTGATGTGTGCCCAAAGATGGGTTGATGTGTGCCAATAGGGGGAGAATGAAAGGACCTATGAATGGGTGTAAGTTAGGCTTTCATTACCTAGAGGGAGTGTGCTCTCGTAGGGGGAGAATGAAGAGCTTAATTTATATATTCATTACCTAGTGGCATGAAGATTGAGGCTATAGGATTAGCCTAACTTACATGTGGTATTGTAAGTGTTATTGTGGTATTGTCAAACATCAAAAAGGGGGAGATTGTTGGTGCAACATCCCTCAGGTCAAGGTTGACCTGGGTGACCAAGCTGAGTCTTGGTTTGAGTTTAGATGTTTGAAAATAAGAAATTGATTGAAGAAGAGTCAAGTAGGTCAAGGTTGACCGGATACTTGACAGGGAAGTCCTGGTGAGTGAAGCCAGGCAGAAGGAAAACCCTAGTGAGTGAAGCTAGGTGAAAGTCCTAGTGAGTGAAGCTAGGTGAAAGTCCTGGTGAGTGAAACCAGGTGAAAACCCTAGTGAGTTAAACTAGGTGAAAGTCCTAGTGAGTGAAGCTAGGCAGATTGGAAAGCCCTAGTGAGTGAAGCTAGGCAGGTGAAAGTCCTGGTGAGTGAAGCCAGGTGAAAGTCCTAGTGAGTGAAGCTAGGCGATTGGAAATCCTGGTGAGTGAAGCCAGGTGAAAGTCCTAGTGAGTGAAGCTAGGCAGATTGGAAATCCTAGTGAGTGAAGCCAGGTGAAAGTCCTAGTGAGTGAAGCTAGGCAGAAGGAAATCCTGGTGAGTGAAGCCAGGTGAAAGTCCTGGTGAGTGAAGCCAGGCAAGGGAAAATCCAGATGGATCAAGGATGATCGGACATCTGGTGTTGGGAAGTCCAAGTAGGTCAAAGGATTGACTGGATACTTGGCACGAGGAAATATAGATAGGCCAAAGGGATTGACCAGACATCTGATGGAAGTCCAAGTAGGTCAAGGGAGTGACCAGATACTTGGCATAAATAGAAAAGTCTAAGTGGGTCAAAGGGATTGACCAGACACTTGGTGGGAAGTCCTAGCAGGTCAAAGGAGTAACCAGATGCTAGGCATGATGTACCAACAGGTCAAGGTTGACCGGATGTTGGTTTGGGAGTCTTGGAACTTGGTTTTGGGCAAAAACCAAGTGCTGGATCGATCAGGGGATCGATCCAGGAGCTGGATCGATCAATGGATCGATCCAGGCTTCTCCCAGCGAACAGAAAGCCTCTGGATCGATCCGTGGATCGATCCAGATGTCCCAATCGATCAGTGGATCGATTGGGACGCGGCTGCTTCGCGCGATAAGCGCTGGATCGATCCGTGGATCGATCTAGGCGTTTTTCCCAGAGCACAGAGGCGCTCTGGATCGATCCATGGATCGATCCAAAGCCTCCCCGATCGATTGGGAACATTCGAATCGATCGGGATCCGACCGTTGGCGTCGATAAAGGCCGCAGGCGTTCATTTCCTTCGGTATCTCTTCTCCGATTCACTCCAGATTTCTCGCCAGCTCCTCCACAGCACTCACAAAGCTCAGATCGCCAGTTCTTGAAGGATCTTGGAAGGTTTCCAAGTCAAGAGGCGGATCAAAGTCAAGAAGAGAAGCTAGGGTTAGGGTTTGTACTCATTGTAAGCTTGTAAGCTTGTATTTCTTGTATCCTTTCCCTCTCTTCGTGTACTGAGTCTTGTAGGGCTTCTCCGCCCTTGGTAGTTACCATAAAGGAGAGTTTTATTAGTGGAGGGTGCGTGCGTAGGTGTGGATCCTTGGACTAGTCACCTCTTGTGAGGTGGATACCAAGTAAACCAACCTTGTTAGCGTTGTGTGATTTGTTTCTTTGTATTTCCGCTGCACATCTTTGAAGGAACAAGCAACACCGAGCACCGAGCGAACGCGACGAGCTATTCACCCCCCCCCCCCTCTAGCTACTTTTGGTCCTAACAGAGTCAACCAGCACCGAAGGGCAAGGATAATCCCAAAAAGGTTGACCACGTGGTACGCAAAACACATCATATGTTTCTTATGCAATCAAAAATGGCATTATCGAAGTCAATGTCCTAAGGAGAGGAAATCAACCAAGATCAAAGGAGGAAGCATAAGTTAAGGGAGAGCTCTCAAAAGCAAATCCAATGTATCATTTATTGAACCTATTCCTCTAAATCATGATAAAAAAAGCATGCTAGTTCTAACTTTTATCATTTCAATACTATTTATCATGAAAATAGGAAGCATGATAAGATTAAGAAAAAATATGTAGCATTTCATGCTAGGACCACCTTACCTAAGGTTAGAAAGGTAGATAACAACTTAGGCAATAACTCTAAGGATTTTAGATACATGCTTAAGAAAAAGAAAAATCAAGGTTGTAATGAAAAATCTAAGGTTGAGGAATTATGGAAAGAAAATCAAGTCTTGAGATCAAGACTTGACAAATTAGAGAGGACTCTTAGGAAAATCACAAATGAAAAACAAGGGTCCAAGAACAAAAACCTAGGTTTAGGAATGCAAGAATCATCCTATGGACATAGAGGTTTGGGATAAAAACCTAAGGCTAAGAAGGATGTGACCTCATACCATAGGGTTCCATATAGTTATGAAACCACCCCTAAGTCTAGGGGTCAAGTCAAAGATAAAAGAGAAGTTATTCCTAGAAGTATCTTTGAGAAGACCAATATGACTAAGGCTTCAAAAAAGTCCAAGAAAGTCACTAAGAAGGTCACAAGGGAAGTTATCCCTAGAGTTGACCTAGAGGAGTCTAGCATGACCAAGGCTTTTAAGAAGCCTAGGAAGGTCGTGAGAAAGGTAACTAGGGAAGTTATCCCTATTAAATACTTAGCACACCCAAGGAGCATCAATCAATTTTGGGTTCCTAAGAGTTTGTTCTCTACACCCTAAATGGGTTTAGAGAGTGTCAACTCCAATTGGAAAGGTAGTTAACCCAACCTTGAAGAAATTAACACTTGGAGGGCATTTTCAAGGTAGTTGTACTCCTTGAAAATGAGAAGGATTAAATGTTTACTATTTTGAATAGTAAATGTGCCAAAACATGAGGAATTAGAGTTAATTTACATTGGCACAAATAAGAAAGAGTCAATAAATGCCAAGTTGGGATTTTGACATTTTCTTAAGAAAATGAGGGCAATTTAGGATTAATTTTAAGTTTGCCAAGATCTAGAGATAGTTAGATGGATAATCTAAGTATATTTATTTATGCTAAATTACCATGACTGTTTTTCCATCATATGTCATGACATCATATTTTGCATTCACATTTATTATGAAAAATAATAAAAATATCATGTCATGTCATATATATATCATGTAGCTATAGTATATTTTTCTTTCAAAAATTACTCATTTTGATGTATTTCATAAGTCATCATGCCTTATTTTAAATTCTTTATAATTAAGGACAATGACATTTACCAACAAGTGTGATAAGGGAACTTATCAACAAGTGACATCCTAGGTGGATGATCATAATCTTCAAAATGCTTAGATAGATATGCATGATCCCTTAGATTAGGGCAAAATCAAAGTCTACATCTCACAAGACTATAAGATGACTTATCTATGTTTTAATGCATATTAGATACAAATGAGATGTTAGGATGATGAACTATACTCAAGATGTTGATTTAGTGCATCCATTTGAGTTTTAGCTTTATCAAAACATATAGTTATGTGTTATCCAATCATTAGGAAAGCTAATGTACAAGTCATGTGCATTTAGCCAAAAGAACATGGTTGAAAATTGGTTTTGAAAATCATTTCAAAATATTTTTAAAAAGCCTTGGTGTAGACTATCTTTTGACAGTAATCATCATTGAAAATTTTGACACAAACTAGAGAAAATCATTGAAGCTTTTAAGAGTTTCCAATTTTATGTCAATCTTTGAAAATAGAAATTATTTTCTTAGAAAACTATTTTTCCTTGATAGTATAAGTCTTAAATAATATCTACAAGAATTTTCATGATTTTTATAATTTTATAGAATTATTAGGGCATTTCTGAAATTTTGGCTAAAATTTGATTTCAGGAAATCAGAAACCCAATCGATCAGTCAATCGATTGAGGGAGTTCAGTCGATCAGTCGATCGATTGAAATGGGTTTTCTCATTAACAGAAGCTCACAAAATCGATCAGTCAATCGATTGACCCTGCCTAGATTGATCAGGTGATGATTCAAGGGAACTTTCCTCAAACAGAAGTTGGCGGAATTGATCAGTGGATTGATTAAATGGCTTCAATCGATTGAGTCCCAACTTCAATCGATTGGAAAGGCTGATTTTGAGTGTAAATGTGTAATTTTATCCCATTAAGCCATCTTTAGTCATATTAACCATCTTAAACCCTATGAAAATCATTTTTGAGCATTTAAAGGTAGTTTTCTTGATGAAAATAAGAGTGGATTGGTTAAAGAAGACTAAGTTAGAGTTTAGGATGAGATTTAGTTTCATTATTGGATTTTCGACCTAATCGATCAGTCGATCGATTGAGGGAGTTCAATCGATCAGCCGATCGATTGGGGGAGTTCAATCGATCAGTCAATCGATTGAACTGGGTTTTCTCATGAGCAGAAGCTCACAGAATCGATCAGTCAATCGATTGACCTTGCCTGGATCGATCAGGTGATGATTCAAGGGCACTTTCCTCAAATAGAAGCTGGCAGAATCGATCAGTGGATCGATTGAATGGCTTCAATCGATTGAGTCCCAACTTCAATCGATTATAAAGGTTGATTTTGAGTGTAAATGTCTTATTTCAGCCCATTAGGCCATCTTTAGTCATATTAACCATCCTAAACCCTATGACAATCATTTTTGAATATTTAAAGGTAGTTTTCTTGATGAAAACAAGAGTGCACTGGTTAAAGAAGACTAAGTTAGAGTTTAGGATGAGATTTAGTTTTATTATTAGACTTTCGACCTCAAAACTTCAAATTTAGGATTTCCTTTAGGAACTCCAAGTCATTGTTGGTGCAATGATAGAAGTTTGGAGCATGTTTTGACGGGGAGCTACTCCTTAAAGACATGAAAACAATTTTTGAAACAACGGAAGGTTGTAAAACCTTCGTTATAGTAAATGTTCAAGGTTGAGCATTGAAAAACAATGGAAGAGCGGATATCTTCATTGTTTGAGTGTTAATGCTCAAGGATGAGTATTGGAGACAGTGAAGGGTATGTGACCTTCATTGTGGTGTTGTGAACAATGAATGAGATTGTGCACAATGTGGAGATAACTCTTCAGGGGGAGAGTTTTTTATGTGTGTCAAAGGGGGGGAATGTAAGGTTTAAGTTAGGCCTTCATTAGCCAAAGGGGGAGTTTGTCCTCTAGGAAAGGGAGAAAATGAAGAAAACCCCTCATTCATGCTTTGGCATAAAGAAGAAGTTGAGGCTATAGATTAGTCTAACTTAAATGTATTAACAAACATCAAAAAGGAAAAGATTGTTGATGCAATTTCCCTAGGTCAAGGTTGACTAGGTTGACTAAGTTTGAATTGGCTCAAGCTTGATTCGTAATGTGCGAGTTTCGATGTTTGACAATATATGAAAATTATTTTGACAATGTATGGAGATTGCAAAAGCAATCATTCATTTGGGAAATTGGTCAAGGTTGACTAGTTTAATATGAAGAAGAGTCAAGTAAGTCAAGGTTGACTGGATACTGGACTGGGAAGTCCTAATTGGAGGTTAGGCAAGGGAAGTCCAATGGGAAGGTTGGAAGAAGATGAAAATCCAAGTGGGTCATTATGTGACTGGACACTTGGTGGGAAAGTCCTGGTGAGTGAAGCTAGGCAAAAAGGAAATCCTAGTGAGTGAAGTCAGGTGAAAGACCTAGTGAGTGATGCCAGGTTAAAGCCCTAGTGAGTGAAGTTAGGCAGATGGAAATCCTGGTGAGTGAAACTAGGTGAAAGCCCTAGTGAGTGAAGCTAGGCAGTAAGGAAATCCTGGTGAGTGAAGTCAGACACATGAAAATCCAGGTGGGTCTAGGGTGACCGAACACCTGGTTCTTAGAAGTCCAAGTGGGTCATGGATTGACCGGGCACTTGGTACGAGGAGAAAAATCCAAGCGGATCAATGGATTGATCGAACACTTGGTAACGGAGTCCCAACATGTCACGGTTGACTGGATGTTGGCTATGGCAACCCTAGACTTGAGTTAGTCAAGTTAGGTTTAGTCAATCGATCAACCGATCAATTAAACCAGAGCTCAATTGGTCAGTCGATTGATTGGGGTCACGTCAATTGATCAGTTGATCGATTGGAGGTCATTCACACAGAGTAGTGTGCTCCCCAATTGATTAGCTGATCGATTGGGTTGCTCCAATCGATCTGTCGATCTATTGGGGTTCGGTTTCTCGCAATAACACGAGGAAAAGCCGAAATCGATTGGTCAATCGATTCTGAGGCTTTCTGTGATAGAACAGAAAGCCTCTGGATTGATCAACCGATCGATCTAGCTACACCCAATCAATTGGGATATGACCGTTACACAGGATAAGGGTTTTGGGTAGCTGGGATCGCTGGGATCTGATGTGACAATCATTGGGAGGAGACCTAATCGATTGGGAGCCCTAGATCACAGAATATAAAAGCGACAGCGAGTTCAAATGAAAAAATCGCTTACACGAGTTCTTCTCCTCTTCTTCACACTTATCATCGCTAGTTCTTGAAGTGTTCTTGGGACAAGTATTGCTGTACTCCCAAGAGTCAAGAGGCATCCTCAAGCTACAAAAGATCAAGCAAGAAGAGGTTTTCTTTTATATGTCTGTATTTATTTCTTGCTTCGAGTTGTATCTTATTGTGTGAGTGTTGTACGAGATTTGTCCACCTCCGGTTGTTCTGAGAAGGAGTTATTTTCTTAGCGGAGGGTGTTCTTGGTGTGTGGATACTTGGATTAGTCACCTCTTCTTGAGGTGGATGCCAAGTAAATCTACGTGTTAGCATTGGAGAGCTTGACTTCAATTCTATCCCATGCAAACCAACATCTATGAAGCAAGTGAACGAGCTAGACGAGCTATTCACCCCCCTAGCTCCTAAAGTGACCCAACACAGAGTCCTCTTTTCAACACTTGATCGCACTAGAGATCATGTGTCATTTTTCATCAAAACGATCGAAACGTCTTCCTCAAAGATGAGGAAGGGGTTGCCCAATTACCCCTTCACAAGGGGATGTCTAATAGCCCTCAACAAGGGGCTACGCCTTCTAAAATTCTACAAGAAGGTGGGTAGTAACAATGTTTCTCGAAGAGGAGAAGTAACAAGAGATGGGACTTTTCGATGGAAGAGAGGGAGAAGATATCTTCTACCTTTGAAAGGTGGTTGTCGAAATTCTCAAGTAGAATAAGGAAAATGCATGTTGTCTGAATTTAGCAAAGCTCAAGAAAAATATAGATATTGTATCTCTTTTCTTCAAGCAATTAGCCAGAGAGCTTTCTACTCTAATAGTTTAAAAAACAAGCAAAAAGGAAAACAAAACGTGATTTCATTATTTCCAAAATGTGGTGGAAGTGAGTTAGTGGATGAGTGGGGGAAATGCCCTCCATTATTTCCAAAATGTAGAGGGGAAGGGGAAAAAGAAATTTTCTTGATCTCATCACGTTGAAACTAAATCCTCCTTTTTTATGTAATTTAATTGTAATTACATTTTCTCTTGGGCTTGAACTTTCAAGGCTCATTATCTCTTCCATCTTTATCTATTAGATTTTTAAAACTTTTCTAGAACCCAATAATGTGAGTCTATTGTAATCATATCAATGATCCAATACCATTGACACGGCAAACAGACTTGCTCGCTATTACAATAATATAAATCTAATTTATAGACTTTGTGTGGAACTTCTTCACTCTCCTTATTTCCATTTATTGGAAATTACTCTAACATTTAATCATATTAAACTTTATTTGTCAATTCACTGTTTGATCACATCAAACTTTATTCATCAAATTTAACTTCTTAAATTTAACTTTCTCAATGGGAAATAGGAAAGTCAATACTTATGTGGCCCTCAATGGTTCAGGGATACAGCTAGCCGTGAGTTCACAACTCTTTGTGATTCAGGACTATACTTGTCCTTTATTTGGGCATACCATTAATAGACACATCCTATAATTAGCACTTTAATTATAGGATGTCTGAACTAATCATGGTAAGAGCGTCTAACAGCACCACCCCATGATTCCCTAGGTGTCACTAAATAGTGCTTGCAAGAACCAGTCGATTATGGTTAATGTACAGTCCGGTCCCTTCATCTCATATATCTCGGTCGAATCTACAATCATTGGTACATCAAAGATTGTATATTGATTCAACAACCATGTGATATATCTTATAGTGATATCATATGTGTAACTAGGAAACTTCTTTCTTAAAGTACATTTTACAGCTCTGATCAGAGACTTCATACACTATAAAATAATATATTACATAGGATATACACACCTGAGGGTGTGTGGTGAATCCCCTACTATAATACGCTGACTACTATATATTTTGTTACTACACCCAATCTCACCACCTGATGACCCTAATAGAGTCGATAAATGAGTCAAAGTGCAACCCCAGTATATAGAGTCTCAGTATTGTCCCGGATCATAAGGACTACTAGTGTACAACCACAACCAAAAACTAATCCACTCGATAAATGCTAACCACTTGAAAAGTTTGTGTGAGGGATGTTCGATGAACTCATCGTATGATCACTCATCTGTATATTTAAACATCTCTATGTCCTTCCAATGAAACATGGTACATTATATCATAGATGTTAGTCTCAAGCTCAAGCAACCTTTTATCATTGTTTATCAAGCGACCCAATTGACTAGGAATAAATTTAAAATATACAGTGAATATTGATGTATTTCATGATGACCATCATATGTACCACCACATCTCACTATAGTATATTCAAGGACTTTATCTATACATCTAGCATGGGTATATAGATAAAGTAATTGTCAAACTAAATTGAATTATATTAAAATAAAGGTTGCTGATTTACAAGAGTCAATAAATCTCTAGCCAATAGTTGGCTTTGCAGGGCACTTACTCTAACAGCTCTATGTAATTTCATCCCTCTTTATCACATTTTTAGTATAATTATTCTCTTTATCGAAGATCTTCTCTTTGTTCACTTTTTGTTTGATAGGATGCATTTTCGGAGTAAAAACGATGTTGTGGCGTGGTTCAAAGTAATCAAAGGAGAATAGCAGAGTCTAGTCGTGTGTTTCCATACGGTCGTGGCTCCACACGCATGGGCAAGTCACACACGATCATGCCACTCCACCATAGCGCAAGCAAGTGTAGCCCGTGTGGTTTACATAGCCATGCCAAATTTCAAGAATCGAAGCAGGGTCAGGCCGTGCCAAAAGGCACGGTCATGCCAAGCATCCAGAGATAAATCAAGGTGTGGTCATGCCAAATGGCACGGTCATGCCATTCCACCCGAACAACTTCATACTCTGGTCATGCCAAAAGGCATGGTCGTGCCACAGTTCCAGAACTGCTTCAAGCCCCAATCATGCCAAAAGGCATGACCATGACACGAGTCGTGCAGTGTCCTGCTCTATAAAGGGGAGTTCTTCCCTTTTTCAAAAGGAGAAAGGTTCTCTATCTTGGGAGATCCATCTTGGTCTAGATCTATACTCTTTTCACACCCCAATTGAAGATCTGAAGTCATATTTACCATCTCCTTCGACTCCGGAAGTATAGAATTAGATCTGAAGACTACTCTTCGTCTTGGATACTCTTTTCATTAGATTGGGTTTTAAGCTTTCAATGTCAATGTATTTGGATTCATCTACTCTTGTTATAGAGTAGATCACTTTGTTCTGAGTAGTTGTGATGTGTGATTGATGTATACTCTTGGATTTGCCAATTGCCTATTCATATGATATGTTTATGCATTGTGTTCATTTGATCTTATGTGTATATGGGGATTTGTGTATGTTAGTCCCTTACGGCCTGTAAGAAGAAGGTGAATTTCCCTGCACAATATAAAAAAAACACCTTTCTTGACTTTTCAAACTAAATTAAGACACACTTATTTAATAGTAAACTAATTAAAAAGAAAGTAGAGGTTGATCTTTTTACTTGGTTTGCAATTATAAGATTGCTAGTTCAAAACGTTGAAAGCTCACTATCAAATATTCATCTAGTGGGGAAGCCTCTTACAGTAGTTTAAGCACTAGATCACAGAGCAGAATAGAAGAGAAGATTGTTTACAAGTGTTGTCTTGACTACTAAGATTAAGGTTGTATTTATAGCCTTACTCTGGGTACCTGGAAGGGTTCTAGTCGCTTGAGTGTGGATAAAATTTTATCCATGATGCAACGAATAGCAATAACTCGATCTGGATAAATTTCTCTGGTCTGAGCGCCTAGAATAGCTTCGGGCACCCGAACTGCCTTCGTACATTCACAAAATAATTTGTCAAGTTTTAATTTAGACAGATTTTTTGAAATTTTGTAGGCATCCACGATGGATGCCCACAGAGAGCTACGTGGAAAAGTGTTTAACGCATACCTTATCAGATCTCGATTTTCCATCTGGTGGCCTATCGCGTGGAGCCCGTTAAGGATGTCCTTGATCCTCGCATGAAGCTGACTCACCGATTCTCCTTCCTGCATTTTTATATTAAAAATTCTATTTAATAGCAAATCTCATTTCGTTACCTTAGCGCCGCTGGTTCCTTCGTGCGGCTCGATCAACTTGTCCCAAAGTTCTTTCGTGTTCTGGTGCGGTCCTACTCGGTTCAGCTCTTCCCTTGTTAGTCCGCATTGTAGCGTGTTGATTGCCTTGTTCTCCATCGATGCTTTCTTCTTTATGTCCGAAGTCAATTGTTCCGGATCAAGTATATTTCCGGAGGTGTCAATTGGTGCTCTGTAGGCTTTTGTAACGCTGAGTCATTGGTCGAAGTCTGTCTTCAGGTAGACTTCCATCCTTTTCTTCCAGTACGGAAAATCGTCCCCGTTGAATAGGGGAGGACGTATCATGCTGAAGCTTTCACTCTGAGACATTTTAATCTGCACACAATCAAACAAATAGACAAGAGAGGTCCCAAGACTTGGTCTTGGATTAGCAGTGCGGTAGGAAATAATATAAAAAGCTGAATTGGTGTTGCATCAATTCAAATAAAATGCAACGAAAAAATTCCCAAAAAGGTAATAATACCAGTTTGGAATAATACGAAAAATTGAAAATCGACAAGAAAAGAAGAGAAGAAAATAACTTCACCCCCTGTCTGATTGGTGGTTGCACTAAATCAAAGTCGTACCTGCTCTGATACCACTTGTTGGATCGTGAAAGTCGATAGAGGGGGTGAATATCGATTTAAAAAATAATCGAGAGTACGCAGCAGAAAAGAAAATAAACAATGCTAACAAAGTCAATTTACTTGGTTCGGAGCCTTTGACGACTCCTACTCCAAGACTCGCACGCAAGGGTGCTTTCGATGGCCAATTCACTAGCAATTCGAATATTGATTACAAAAATTAAGTATAGAAATCCTAGAAAGAAAATACCGATAATAAACAATAAGACGAAAAAGAACAGAGCTTTGTCGAATGGCTTTAGCAATGTCGCAAGAGCGCAGAAGAGCAGGTTTTCAGTTGTTGTTGGAGCTTCAGCCTTGACCCTCCTTATATAGGAGGTTTGGGGCGCCTGGAACCTTCAGGGCGCCTTGACCATGACGTTTCCGAGCCAACCAGTGAACTCCACGTGGCACAGCGACGTTGGGGATAAGTTTTCACCTCCGGGCGCCCAGACCTCCGGGCGCCCGGGTACCTCCCAGATGCCTGGACCTTTATTTCCAGCAGCTTCCTTCCTGCAAGAAAATGTTAGTCTGAGACACTTATATCTCCTGCAAAATAGATTATTAGCACAGTTATAATAAACAGAAATAGTGTTAATTAGATTCCGTCTCTCCGAGACCGGAATATAGTCAAGATCTCGACTTAGAGTTCCGAAATGGTTCTAAGTTGGATCGGCACCTAAGTTCCCTTCCCGGGAATGCGTCCTCACAGTTACTCCCTGTTGGTGCAATTTCCAGTAGGTCAAGGTTGACCTAGTTGACCAAGCGTAAACCTTGGTCATGGTTTCGATGTTTGACAATACAGAAAGACATGTAGACATGGACAATGCAGGTGCAGTTGTCCATACGGAGAGATACTGATCAAGGTCTGATCAGGTTGAATGAAGAAGAGTCAAGTAGGTCAAGGTTGACCAGATACTTGACTGGGAAGTCCTAACTGGGATGTTAGGCAGAGTGAAAATCCTAGTGAGTGAAGCTAGGTGAAAGGGAAAGTCCTGGTGAGTGAAGCCAGGCAGTTGGAAAAGTCCTGGTGAGTGAAGCCAGGAAGTTCGGAAAGTCCTGGTGAGTGAAACCAGGCAGTTCGGAAAGTCCTGGTGAGTGAAGCCAGGCAGTGGGAAAGTCCTGGTGAGTGAAGCCAGGCAGTTGGAAAGTCCTGGTGAGTGAAGCCGGGCAGATTGGAAAACCTGGTGAGTGAAGCCAGGTGAAAACCCTAGTGAGTGAAGCTAGGTGAAAGTCCTGGTGAGTGAAGCCGGGCAAGGAAAAATCCAGATGGATCAAGGGTGATCGGACATCTGGTATTGTGAAGGTCAAGTAGGTCAAGGGAGTGACCAGATACTTGGCACGAAGAGAAAAGTCCAAGTGGGTCAAAGGGATTGACCGGACACTTAGTGGGGAGTCTTAGCAGGTCAAGAGAGTGACCGGATGCTAAGCATGATGTACCAACAGGTCAAGGTTGACCGGATGTTGGTTTGGAAGGTTTGGGACTTGGTTTGGGCAAAAACCAAGCTCTGGATCGATCTGGGGACCGATCCAGTGATACGGCTGATCGGTCTGGTGACCGATCAGTAACCAAACAGAATGCTTATGTGGATTATCTGATCGGTCTTGAGACCGATCAGGAAGCAAACAAAAGAGAAGAAGGAGAAAGGCTGATCGGTCCTAGGGACCGATCAGACTCCTCCTGGACCGATCAGGACATAGCCTGATCGGTCCAGGCTTAGCCTGATCGGTCCCCAGGACCGATCAGAGGTCTCCAGGACCGATCAGAGGTTCCCTGGACCGATTAGGCTTCAGCCTGATCAGTCCAGAACTATCCGTTGTGAGCCAACGGTCTTCTGTCTTCTTCTGTCTTCTGGCTTCTTCTTCGCAGGTGGATGCAGCTATAAGAGGGCTGAGGGCTTCTACAGTGTAGAAAGGCTCTCACTCTTCTTCTAGTCCGAAGCTTCTGCTTCTTCACTGCTGTGCTCTTGAGCTTTGCTCCGAAGCTTCGGGTGAGCTTCTTCGACTGAGTTACTTGTTGGAATTCGTCCGTGAAGTTGGTGCTTCATCCGGGACTTCAATCGACGAGAAGGCAAGAGAGTATTTGTACATTCATTGTGTATTTTGTTCTTGCTCTTCTTTGTATTTCCATATTGCTGTTGCAAGTTATTGTGGCGAGGTTTCTCCACCCACAAGGAGTACTTATTAGCCGGTTCTCCGGGGACTCATCCACCGACGGATTGATAGGGCTCGTCCACCTTACGGACACGCCGAGGAGTAGGAGTTTCATCTCCGAACCTCGTTACATCGACGAGTTTGAGGTTTGCTATTCTCCGCTTCCGTTTCTATTCGTTTTATTTCCGCTGCGCTAACTTGATTTGTAGAAAGAAACGAACGATTTGGGGTCGGCTATTCACACCCCCCCCTCTCTAGCCGAGTACATCGATCCTAACAAGTGGTATCAGAGTAAGGTTGCTCTTCGACGAATTAACACCCAAAGGAGCACAAGCTAGAGAATGGAGTTATTTGGAGAAGACGTCACGATTCCACCCTTCTACGATCGCGACGACTTCGCGTTTTGGAAGGTAAGAATGAAGTACTTTCTTATGACTAACTTAGTTAATTGGAATTGTGTACAAGTAGGTTTTGTTCCTCCAAGGGATGAAGAAGGAGAAATTCTTGAGAAGAAGAGGTGGACGAAGGAACAAATCCACCAATCCGTAATCAACGACGAGGTAATGAAAAATTTTGAATTCTCATTACCTAACATATTTTGTGTAAGATAGGAGGTTACAACAATGCCAAGGAGTTGTGGAACAACTTGGCCAAGTTCCATGAGGGAAGCTCCACTTCAAGTCATGAAGAGGAGTCAAGTGAGCTAAGTAGCTCACTTCATGGAGGCATGGAATTAGAAGTTGAGGGCCACTCAACATCTAAGGAAGAAAAGGAGGAGAGTTCTTCTTCAAGATCGGAGCAAAAAGAAGAAGCTTCTACCTCCGGAAGGGATGAAGGAGAGAGCTCATCCTCAACCCTAGGTAACTCAAGCAATTTAAGTTCAAATAAATTACACATAATGTGCTTTGAGTGTAGGGAATTTGGACATTACAAGAGTAAATGTCCAAAGAGGGTTAGAAAGACTCCACCAGCGTCAAAGGTCAAGGGAGTCGGAGTCCCAACACGCAAGGGCAAGGAGCACGTGGTGTGCTAATGCAAGCGAAGGGGACACTATAGGAGTCAATGTCCGAGGGGGAGGCAACCTCACAAGGACAAAAGACCGAGCACGTCAATAGGGGGAGCGAAGGCAAACCCTAAGGTAACATTTAAGTCTCACTCTTGCAATAAGACACATGCTAGTAGTTTTGTTGCAATTGTTAATAATGGTAAGCATGATAACATTAGAAATCGATACACATGCTTAGGTGCAAAACATGTTAACCTAGGTAAGGAAAATACTAGAAATGTCAACCATAGGATTAACTCATCTAAGGTTAAGGAGAACCTAGGTAGAAACCCCAAAACAACTAGACACATGCCTAGGAATACCTCAAAGAAAAATGAAAAATTAAAAATTGAGGTATTAGAGAAGGAGAATCAAGTCTTGAGGTCAAGACTTGATACTTTGGAAAAGGCTCTTAAGAACTTGGAGAAGTCATCTCTAGGGTTTAAGGGTCAAAAACCAATATCCAAGGACAAGAAAGGTTTGGGTCACAAACCTAAATCCCAAGTGATCACCCACTTATCACAATGTTCCATTAGATTATGGAACAAAACCTAGGGCTAGAAAGACCATCACCAAGGTCACAAGGGGAGTCACCCCTAGAGTGGATCTTGATGAGTCCCAAATGACCAAGGCTTTAAAGCCTAGGAGGGTCATTAGGAGGGTTGCTAGGGAAGACATCCCTAGTGAATATTTAGTGAACCCAATGAGCTCCAATAGGTATTGGGTTCCTAGGAGCGTGATTTCATCACGCTAGATGAGTTAGGGTGTGCCAACCTTACTTGAATAGGTAGTTAACCTAATCATGGCAAAAGGTGGCACTTTAGGAATTTTCAAGGTGTAATCAAGCCTTGGAAATGAAATGGAAAATTATTCCTAAGGTGTTTAGGATGTGCCAATCACAATTGAAGAGTTTTCTAGGGTCAATCTAATTGGCACATAGTGATCTAAAAATCCTTAGTATATGATTTTAGGTCTAATACACTTAGGAATATGGATTTTATGGCAATATGATCAAAAATAGCAACTAAGGCTAGAGTTAGGTATTTTCTATACCTTTACATGTTATTTGCCATATATTGCTTGCCATATGCCATGTCATGACATCATACTTAATTTATCATCATTTGAAATGTCATGATAATGCTTAAGTTATTTAAATGTCATGCTTTATTTAAGTTTCATACTTTATGCCATGACATCATGACATTGGCACATGTTTCCATTTATGATACAATTATATGTCATGTCATCATCTTGTGCATTAATGATCAATGAAATTGATTTAAGGACTAAAACACAATTTGATATGGAGATCAAATTGTTATTTAGAAAAATGCATGAGAACTTAAATTAAGCTAACCTAAACTCATATCTCACATCAAAATTGACTTGGATGTGTTTGATACACCTTAGATGTGTGTGAGATATTAGGATTGTGAGTTAGGATCAAGGTGCATAGTTCTTGTACCTAGATGAGCCTAATTCTAATTGGGGATCATAGGGAAAGCCTTTGTACAAGTCATGTACATTTAGCCCTAAGATTGTGATCCCAAATTAAAGGGTTTAAAATCATTTTAAAATTGATTTGAAAAACCCTGATGAAGCTTTTCTAGTGATAACATTCATCATTGAACAAGTTGATACAAAGATAAGTTAACTTTGAGCTATTTCAAAGACTTTTGAACTTTGTATCAAGATTGAAAAATGAAAGTTATTTTCATAGAAAACTATTTTTCCATGATAGTATATGTTATGAGGAATGTATCCTCAAAATTTCACAATTTTTGGAATTTTCTGTAATTTACTAGAGGTTTCTGAATTTCGTGGAGAGAAATCAGAACTTATCAGACCTTTATCAGGTTTGTGGACCGATCAGAAGGGTTTCTGATCGGTCCAGGGGAGCCTGGATCGGTCACTGTGACCGATCCAGAGGGAGCCTGATCGGTTTGGTGACCGATCAGGGCGTGCCAACCTGCTGAATTTCGACTGTTTGTCTGAAATTGCAGCTATGGAAGTGGTGTTTTAGAGTTCTAAAGGTTTGAAACTCTCCAAGACATTGTTGGTGCAATGGTCAAGGGGGAGTTGACCTTTAGGGGGAGTTTTACCTATTAGTCAAGGAGGAGTTGACTTTTAGGGGGAGTTTTTACTCGTCGAAATTTTTGAGGATGAGTGATATGGGATTATCACTAAGTTGATTGTTGAATTTAGTATCAAGGGGGAAATTAAGGGTTTCAATGAAAGGTATGGGACTTTCATTAGGAAGAAACTCTTGACCTTGATTCACTCCTTTTGATGTGTGTCTAAAAGGGGAAGAATGTCTAGAGAATGTTCAAGGAAGAACATTGGAGTTAGTGGGAGAGTTTGTTGATCACGACGAGTGAAGTTGTGAACAACGATAACTTACTCTTCAGGGGGAGAGTTTGTTGATGTGTGCCAATAGAGGGAGAATGAAGGGTTTAAGTTAGGCCTTCATTATCTAAGAAGGAGGTTGCCTTCTTAGAAGGAGAATGTAAGGTTGTAACTTATGTTTCATTACCTAGTGGCATGAGGGAAGTTGAGGCTATTGGATTAGCCTAATTTAAAGGTATTGTCAAACATCAAAAAGGAGGAGATTGTTGGTGCAATTTCCAGTAGGTCAAGGTTGACCTAGTTGACCAAGTGTAAACCTTGGTCATGGTTTCGATGTTTGACAATACAGAAAGACATGTAGACATGGACAATGCAGGTGCAGTTGTCCATACGGAGAGATACTGATCAAGGTCTGATCAGGTTGAATGAAGGTCTGATCAGGTTGAATGAAGAAGAGTCAAGTAGGTCAAGGTTGACCGAATACTTGACTGGGAAGTCCTAACTGGGATGTTAGGCAGAGTGAAAATCCTAGTGAGTGAAGCTAGGTGAAAGGGAAAGTCCTGGTGAGTGAAGCCAGACAGTTGGAAAAGTCCTGGTGAGTGAAGCTAGGAAGTTCGGAAAATCCTGGTGAGTGAAACCAGGCAGTTCGGAAAGTCCTGGTGAGTGAAACCAGGCAGTTCAGAAAGTTGTGGTGAGTGAAGCCAGGCAGTGGGAAAGTCCTGGTGAGTGAAGCCAGGCAGTGGGAAAGTCCTGGTGAGTGAAGTCAGGCAGTTGGAAAGTCCTGGTGAGTGAAGCCGGGCAGATTGGAAAACCTGGTGAGTGAAGTCAAGTGAAAACCCTAGTGAGTGAAGCTAGGTGAAAGTCCTGGTGAGTGAAGCCGGGCAAGGAAAAATCCAGATGGATCAAGGGTGATCGGACATCTGGTATTGTGAAGGTCAAGTAGGTCAAGGGAGTGACCAGATACTTGGCACGAAGAGAAAAGTCCAAGTGGGTCAAAGGGATTGACCGGACACTTGGTGGGGAGTCTTAGCAGGTCAAGGGAGTGACCGAATGCTAAGCATGATGTACCAACAGGTCAAGGTTGACCGGATGTTGGTTTGGAAGGTTTGGGACTTGGTTTGGGCAAAAACCAAGCTCTAGATCGATCTGGGCACAATCCAGTGATACGGCTGATCGGTCTGGTGACCGATCAGTAACCAAACAGAATGCTTCTGTGGATTATCTGATCGGTCTTGAAACCGATCAGGAAGTAAACAGAAGAGAAGAAGGAGAAAGGCTGATCGGTCCTAGGGACCGATCAGACTCCTCCTGGACCGATCAGGACATAGCCTGATCGGTCCAGGCTTAGCCTGATCGGTCCCCAGGACCGATCAGAGGTCCCCAGGACTGATCAGAGGTCCCCAGGACCGATCAGAGGTTCCCTGGACCGATTAGGCTTTAGCCTGATCGGTCCAGAACTATCCGTTGTGAGCCAACGGTCTTCTGTCTTCTTCTGTCTTCTGGCTTCTTCTTCGCAGGTGGATGCAGCTATAAGAGGGCTGAGGGCTTCTACAGTGTAGAAAGGCTCTCACTCTTCTTCTGGTCCGAAGCTTCTGCTTCTTCACTGCTGTGCTCTTGAGCTTTGCTGAGCTCCGAAGCTTCGGGTGAGCTTCTTCGACTGAGTTGCTTGTTGGCATTCGTCCGTGAAGTTGGTGCTTCATCCGGGACTTCAGTCGACGAGAAGGCAAGCGAGTATTTGTACATTCATTGTGTATTTTGTTCTTGCTCTTCTTTGTATTTTCATATTGCTGTTGCAAGTTATTGTGGTGAGGTTTCTCCACCCACAAGGAGTACTTATTAGCCGGTTCTCCGGGGACTCATCCACTGACGGATTGATAGGGCTCGTCCACTTTACGGACACGCCGAGGAGTAGGAGTTTCATCTCCGAACCTCGTTACATCGACAAGTTTGAGGTTTGCTATTCTCCGCTTCCGTTTCTATTCGTTTTATTTCCGCTGCGCTAACTTGATTTGTAGAAAGAAACGAACGATTTGGGGTCGGCTATTCACACCCCCCTCTCTAGCCGAGTACATCCATCCTAACACTCCCCTCCAGTGACTTACCTTTACTTACCTGCCAAATGTCAAGTCAGCCCTTCGACCTGTCTGGACTTCGTGCCAGCTATCCGATCAGCCCGTCAACCTAGCTGGACTTCGTGTCAAACGTCCGGTCAGCCCGTCGACCCGTTTGGACTTCGTACCAGCTATTCGATCGGCCTGTCAACCTAGCTGGGCTTCGTGCCAGACATCAGGTCAGCCCGTCGACCTTTCTGGACTTCTCCTACACACTCGGTCAGAGTGTTAGATCAACAACAAAACTAACTTAACCTATTTTGTCATTCATCAAAACTTGGGTTAGACCGTTAGTGCTAACCGCACTAATATATACTCTGTAACCTCTACTGTTTGATGAGTAGCCTACAAATATTTCATTTTCTACTTTTGAGGTAAACTTTCCTAAGTGTTCTCTTGTGTTCAGTATGTGTTGGGGTTGCAAGGTTGCAAACATAGTCCCATATTGAAAACACATGGGAAAGATCATGGGTTCATAAGATAAAAGATATCTCCATTGGCATAAGGTCTTTTGGGGAGAGCCCAAGAGCAAAGTCATGAGGGTCTAGGCCCAAAGTGGACAATATCATGCTATTGTGGAGATATCTAAATTCTTTTCGATCCAACAATTGGTATCAGAGCCCGGACTGCCAGAAGGTTTAACCGCTGACTGTGCACAAGAGCTATGGTCTGATTAAGCCATGTGAGTACAATATTGACCTCGAACAAAGAAAGTGGGGGCTCCTATGTTCGGATCAAGAGGACCAGACACCAGGCAGGAAGTCCTAATTGCGACTAGGCAATGAAGTCCTAGTAGGTCGGGTGGACCGAGGGACAGGAAGACCTGGTGGGTCGAGGATCGGACGTGGGAAGCCTATGATCCGTTGTTTGAGGGGGGATTGTTGGGGTTGCAAGGTTGCAAACATAGTCCCATATTGAAAACACATGGGAAAGATCATGCGTTCATAAGAGAAAAGATATCTCCATTGGCATGAGGCCTTTTGGGGAGAGCCCAAGAGCAAAGCCATGAGGGTCTAGGCCCAAAGTGGACAATATCATGCTATTGTGGAGATATCTAAATTCTTTTCGATCCAACAGTATGTAGGCTGAGCATCCAAATACTTTGAAGTATTTAATATTAGGTTGTTTATTATAATAGAGCTCAAATGAGGTTTTATTATAAGTTTTACTTATTGTGGTTCTGTTTTGTACATAGCAGGTTATGCTAACAATTTCTACTCAAAAATATTTTAGTAGTTTATACTCATTTAGCATTATCCTAGAGGCTTCAAGTAGAGTTCTGTTCTTTCTTTCTACTATTCCATTTTTTTAGACTATTTTAGGGCATGAAATTCGTGATGATACCCACTTTCAAGGTAGAATTGATTAAAGTTGTGATTTCTAAATTCACCTTCGTTATCATTTCTGATTCTTTTAATTTTTCTATCTTTTTCATTTTTAATTTGTTTACAAAAAATATTAAAGACTTCAAATGTGTCATCTTTATTTTTTAAGAATTTTACCCAGGTGAATCTAGAGTAATCATCTATTATTACCAGGTAGTAAAGGCTTCCATTTATTGATTTGATTCCATGGGAGTCAAATAGGTCCAAGTGTAATAGTTCTAGTATAGAATTTGTTTGAAGTTGACTAGTTGATTTGTGAGTTGACTTTGCTTATTTTTCTTATTGACAGGCATTATAAATTGTTAAGTCTAAGTTGGGTAACTTAGGTAAGCCTCTAACTAATCCATTTAATTTACTTAGATTTCTAAAGTTTGTGTGTGACATTCTTTTATGTCATAACCAGATTTCTTCTTTTTTGTGTCAAGTGACACTCAAGTGAGGAAGAAGTTAGATTGATTGCATACATATTGTCCTTCCTAAACCTTTTTAGTTTTATGGTAGGGTTGTCTATGTGTTGAATCAAGCATTCAAAGGATAAAAACCTAACCTTATATCCAGAATTACACAATTGACTAATGCTAAGAAGATTGTATTTGAGATTTTCAACAAGTAATATTTTCTTAATAGTAAAATTAGTTTTGAGTTTAATGTTACCTATCCCAATTACCTTGAATTTGTCGTTATTTTCAAAGGCAACTGTTCCTAAGCTTTTGTATGTTAATTGAGTGAATTTGGTGTGAACCCCAGATATGTGTTTGGAATAACCACTGTCCAATATCCACTTGGTTTCCTACAATAGGTAGGAGTTAAAAACCAATTTAGATTAAACTTGATTTGGAATTTTGATTAGGGTGAATAAGTTAAGTTTAACTTTAAGTTTAAAATTTTTAATTTTTAATTTTTAATTTTTAATTTTTAATTTTTAATTTTTAATTTTTAATCTTTAATCTTTAACTTTTAAGTTTAATTTTAAATTTTAAGTTTAATTTTAAATTTTAAGTTTAATTTTAAATTTTAAATTTTAAATTTTAAGTTTTAGGTTTAATTTTTAATTTTTAATTTAATTTTACAGTCCTTAGTCATCTCACTCGATCTACGTTTTCAATCAGGAAATCCTATAATTTTATGAGATGTGTTAAGTTTAATTTTAGGGTTTGGTTTAACTTTGTGTTATATTTGTTGGTGTAACCTTAGGTCAAGGTTGACCTGGTTGACCCGACTCGAGTTGACCTGACTCGAGTTGTATTTTGATGTTTGACGAGAATAGAAAAGTTGTATCTTGATGTTTGACAAGAATACAAACTTGGGAGATTGTGGGTGCAACCTTTGGTCAAGGTTGACCTGGTTGACCCGACTTGAGTTGACCTGACACGGGAAAAGTCCAAGTATGGAGACTTGGCATGGAAAAGTCCAAGCAGGGAGCTTGGCACGGGAAAAGTCCAAAGTATGGAAGCTTGGCATGGGAAGTCGGAGAGGGCTCGGCTGCTCGTTCTCCGGACCAGGTCAGAGAGGGCTCGGGAGCTCGTTCTCTGGACCAGACGAAGTCGGAGAGGGCTCGGTAGCTCGTTCTCCGGACTAGGTCAGAGAGGGCTCGGTAGCTCGTTCTCTGGACCGGACGAAGTCGGAGAGGGCTCGGTAGCTCGTTCTCCAGACTAGGTCAGAGAGGGCTCGGTAGCTCGTTCTCTGGACCGGACGAAGTCGGAGAGGGCTCGGTAGCTCGTTCTCCGGACTAGGTCAGAGAGGGCTCGGGAGCTCGTTCTCTGGACCGGAGGAAGTCGGAGAGGGCTCGGTAGCTCGTTCTCCGGACTAGGTCGGAGAGGGCTCGGGAGCTCGTTCTCTAGACCGGATGAAGTCGAGAGGGCTCGTAGCTCGTTCTCCTGACTAAGTCGAGAGGGCTCGTGAGCTCGTTCTCGGACCGAACGTGGAAGTCGGAGAGGGCTCGTGGCTCGTTCTCCGGACTAGGTCGAGAGGGCTCGGTCGCTCTCTAGACCGGAAGGCTTTAGGGTTTAGGGGAAGCTCTAAGGCATTGGATCGATGTCCGGTGACCGATCCAGGATACCGATTGTCGGATCGGTGACCGATCGGAACCAAATGTAATATTTCGTGGGTTAACCGATCGGTGCAGCGATGGAATTCGAGAGCGATAGGAGGATCGGTCGTGGACCGATTCATTTATAGTCCGATCGGTCCACGCACCGATCAGACCAAGCCAACTCTCGTGAGAGTTGGTTGATCGTCTATGGACCGATCGCCCGATCGGTCCACGCATCGATCAGAGTCTCGCATCGATCGGTTGGAGCCCGATCGGTCAGCCGCGACACAACGGCCAGATTTCGTTGCTCTTTGTCTTCTTCACAGTGCAGGATATATATCGAGGTCGAGGGCCTCTACAATAACTGTTGTTCTTGTTCCTCACTCTTGCGATCCGAGCTTTCTGAGCTGTGTTTCTGAAGCTTCGTGTGAGCTTCCCTCGGCTGGTTTGCTGATCAGTTGCTGCTGGCATCGTGAAGTTGTTGCTTCATCGAACTCCAGTCGACAAGAAGGCAAGCAAAGTGTTGTTACATTCATATTCTTCTTATTTTCTTGCTCTATCTTGTACTCCTTTATTGTTGTTGCAAAAGAGATTGTGGCGAGGTTTCTCCACCCAGAAGGAGTTCATATTAGCCGGTTATCCGGGGTCTCATCCACCGACGGATTGATAGGCTTCGTCCACCTTACGGACACGCCGAGGAGTAGGAGTATCATCTCCGAACCTCATTACATCATCGTGTTTGAGGTTTGATCTTCTCCACTTTCGTTTTTACATTGTATTTCCGCTGCGCTAACCTAAATTGTAGGAAGAAACGATAATTTGAGGTCGGCTATTCACACCCCCCCCCTCTCTAGCCGCATTCGAAGATCCTAACAATATTCAGGTTTAGCTTTACGTTCAACAAACAGACATTTTTTTGATAAACTTCTGGGCTATGGTGAGTCACCTGGATATCATTAAAGTAACTATGCCTTCGAAGTTTTCCAAATAATCCTATCCACTAAACTTAGTACAAAACCTTGGTCTAATTAGTTAGGATTTGTAAGGGGTAGCTTCAGTTAGTTCCACTAAGTCAAATGCACTAGGTCGAAGTCATATCTTCCTAGACATACATAGACAGAGTTTCCCTAACCCACTATCATCCAAAACTTCATCAGTACATTTGTCAAGTAAAATTATTGTCCCTATTTTGGCTAGTCCTAATTACCCAGCCGAGTAAGTTATTATTTTGGAGGTGTCAACTAATTTAGAGCCTCCTCCTGAATTGTTGAGTTTGATTTTCAAGTTTTGGATTTGTGTCGATTACTTTTATAATTATAGTGGACTTGATGGTAATTTGATTTGTTTGATTTTAAGGTTTTAGTTGGATTTGATTTTATATAATGGATCCCATTTTTAGATACATAATATTGGTTGATTCCTACTTGTGTGGTTAGGCACACTTTTGGAACCCAATCTTTAGTTTGGGTCTTATTTTGATTAACTAATGATATAAAGGATTTGTTGGTTGAGCTAGACTTGTATCCGAGGTTGGACTTGTTGTACACAGCTCTTTGTGACCTAAGTATCATGTCGAGATACTTGAATCTAGTTGTGAATTTTTGTAGTAATTCTTTTAATACAATTATTTCATTTTTTAGTTTGAGATTATCCTCCTCAAGTTTTATAACTTGAGTTAGGATTTCAGCTTGAATTGGTTCAGTTGTTGAACTTTATTTTAATTGTTCATTAAGTTTGTTATTTTCTTTTATTAGTTCATTTATGCAATTTTCAGAGTTGGTTAATTTTTTATTTAAACATGTAATAATTTTGAAAAAAATATTTTGCTTAAAGTAAAGTATACCTCATCGGAAACTTCGGAAATGAGTGCAAACTCGTGGCTCGATTCAGGTTCGGACTCGTCTTCTGATTCGTTCTCCGATTCTGATTTGTAAGCCATCAGTGCAAGGTAATTGGTATGCTGCAGTTCTCCACCATCTGATTCGTCTCCGGACAATTCGTCCTACGTCGCTTTGAGGGTCTTCTTTTTCTTCTGATTAAGGCAGTCGGTCTTGTAGTGCCCCTTCTTGTTACATCCGAAACAGGTCACATTCTTATTGTTAGAATTGGAGGTGGAGTTGATCGTTTGCAGATCGTTTTTGCTAAATTTCTTCTTTCTCCTGGTGAACATCTTTCTTACCGGGTTCATCAGGTGTTCTTCATCCTCTAAGTTTTGGTCAGTGTAACAACCCAAATTTTCTCATTTTGAGTCCCAAAAATAATTTTAAAATATTTTTAAATGCTATAGAAATATTCTAGAGATTTTTAGAAATTTTTAGAGTATTTTTATGCAATTTTTGAAAGTCGTTTGGTATTTTTACTAAACGAAAGAAGTTTTGACAAAAAAAATAACCAAGCCGAGATTCGAACCCGAGACCTCCGGCCGAACCCAACCATGATTGAATCTAGCTAGCCAACTGTTCTACAAACATTTTGTGAATGAATATGGAACGAAATACATTTAAGCAGTAGTTAGGAACATTTAAAATAAAAGGGGAATAAAAAGGCTCGGCTAAGGATTCGAACCCGCATCCAGGGGTTTCAATGGAAACGCAGCTAACCAAGTGTTCCACGGGAGTTTTGTTAATCAAGTAGGGAACAAAATATATATAAGCTATAGTTGATAATGAAACCCTAGTTTTAAAAGAGAACTTAGGTTTTCATTTTACCGAACCCGAAAACCCTTTTCTTCTTCCCCTCACGCGGCGTCGGTGTTCTCCTCTCTCGGGCGAAGACGAAGACGAAGCCGAGCTAGGGTTTCCTCCCTTCGGCGACCGGCGAAAGCTTTTTCCGGCCGGTATTCACCCGTGTGTGACCACCTCGACGAGGGGAGCTCGGAAACACAAAGAAGCCGCCGAGATTTGAAGCTTCTCCGAACCCTAGAGCCTTCCTCTTCCGGTTGTAAGTCCCAAAAGCAAAGGTAAGTTGCTACTCACCTGCAGTAGGATAGCTCCGAGGTTTATTTCTTGTTCCCTTTCCTATTTTCGAAGCTTTGCATAAGTTTTATATAGGTTTCAAGCTTCACCTCAGTTTTTTTTTTAAGTTCCAGCAGATTCAAGCAATACCATCATCTTCATGCATCAATTTCTTTTATAGTAATAGGATTTTATTTTCCTTATGCCTTGCTATGCTGGGAACGATTCAGAATTTGTAGACCTGTTAAGTGCATGCTTTAGTGTAATATGTGTTAACTTTGATAGCAGCAGTAATTTCCCATACTGTTTAGATCTAGTGCCATTTAAGGGGCACGAACAGTTTCCTTAAATATTTTCCTTGAGCATGTAGTAAACCTCTAGTTGCTGCTTTACCATGCCCGAACAGTTCCCCCCTTGCATTTCAATTTTTGGTGAAACTCTTGCTATCCAGTAAGCATGATCGGCTGTTGTCTTTCCCTTGCATTCAGTTCTAGTGTTGTGAAATCTGTGCATTGCTCGTACGTTGTAAGTGTTTGTAGAAGCATGAAGATTAATTCCACAAGCAAGAACAGCCTTATAGTTAGCGTGTCAGATGTGGTTCTTTGGTAAATTAATGAGCATGAATAGCTTTATGTCAGCATTTCAGTTTAGTTCTTTTGCAAAGATTATTAAACATGGACAACCGGCCTTCTCTTTTAGCTTTGCAGTTTTATTTTCCCTTGCAAATCAGTGAGCTTGAATGGTCTATTTTAAAGTATGCAAATCTTAGATTTCTTTGTTATTGGACAGCATGTACAGTTAGATGCAATTCCTTATTTTCACAGCAAGTCTTAACGAATTGAACTCGTTCTATGCAACTCTAGAATTTATATGTACATATAGTGTTCTATTAAATCCTTTTAGGGGTTTATGAGAAGTTATAAGTAAGAAAAGACCAAGGTCTTGATAGGATCCCTAAATTTTAAGTATTGGGATCAGTAGCACACCAAGTGCTCAAAGAAATGCCAAGGCATTTTATTATAAGAACATAAAAAGATAATAAGTATTTTATTTTAAAGAAAGGCTAGTACCCGACTTCCAAGGTTGTCGTTAAATAAATCCAGGTAACCAATTCCAAGGTCTTGGCCTGGTAAGACCAAGGTCTTTACCCTCGTAGGACTGATGACTAGCTACCACAGTCCCTATTAGGGAGCGCGCATTGGTACTAAGCCTGGGCCCCAAGAGAAGTTGATTATTATTTTAAAGTAATAAAGTATAAGTTTTGAAACAAATGAAACAAGCTCCACTTATGTTTAGAGTCAGCAAATTTAGCTTCTTTTAATTCGAAACATGCAGTATTAGTTTTATTTGTTTCCTGATTAGTTATTTAGCATGATTAGCTTTATCTTCCAGCATGCAGTTTTATCCTTGTATAGCATGATTAGCTATTAGAATTACATGAGTAGATTCCTTAGCTTTCCTTTGCTATTAGATTAACATGAGCAGCTATATTTATGCTTTATTTCCTTTTAGAGCATACAGTTTCTAGTTCTTCTTGTATACATACATATCCGTGTTTTTGTGAGTTAGATAGCGCTTACTAAGTAAATTTTGCTTATAGATTGCATTTCCTCTTACTGCAGATAAAGGAAAGAAAAAGATGTATCAAGGAAGGCGACAAGGTGGTGCGGATGGTGTGTGATGTCAGGACTGTGGGAGAGACTTGGGAAGTTTTTGAGTTTTCGTGTTTAATGGTTAAGAAATAATTGAGTTGTACTTTATGGTTTATGTCATCTGAGATTGTATTTTATATTCCATGTTTTATTGAGTTTATTCGTGTTTTAGATTGCATGCTGTGATGAGTTTCTATGTAATAAGTAGATATTATAGTTTTTGACACTTATTAAACTACATGGGTGTTTGATACATGTTCCAGCCGCCTGTAGCTGAAATATATATTCATGTATCTCAGTTTATGGTCACCAGTACAGGGGAGATGCTGCCGAAATTTTTCGATAGAGACTCCTCGTGGTTTCGATCATACCGGTTAAGTAGAGTTAGTAGTTTAAGTAGCGTCTACCCTTAGAGAGTAGTAGTAGTGAGAAGGGTGGTCGTTACAGTCAGACTCAATTTCAGATCAGGTTTGGTTCTGGACTTTTCTTTTGATGTCCCTACAATAAAAGCAATATCTTTCTCGATTTTGGCGTTAGTTTGTTCGTGTAGCTTTAATTCATAAAATAGTTCATCTAATTTTAATTTTGGAAAATTCTTCGAAATCTTATAGGCATCCACAATGGATGCCCACAGTGCATTTCGAGGAAATGCGTTTAGAGCATACCTGATTAGATCCCGATTCTCCATCTGGTGGTCGATGGTGTGAAGTCCGTTGAGGATATCTTTTATCTTCGTGTGCAACTGACTGGCAGTCTCACCTTCTTGCATTTTTATATTAAATAATTTATTTAGATATAAGTCTCTTTTCATTACCTTTGCGTCGTTGGTCTCCTCGTGTAGTTCTATGAGTTTATCCCATAGCTCTTTGCCGTTTTCATAAGGGCCGACATGGTTCAGCTCTTCTTTTGTTAGCCCACACTGGATTGTGTTGAGGGCCTTGAAGTCAATTTCTGCTTTTTTCTTCATTTCCGGATTCCAATTTTCTGGGTCCATTAGAATTCTGGCGATGTCCATTGGTGCTTTGTACCTTTTAGTGACGCTAAACCACTAGTCGAAGTTCATTTTCAGATACACCTCCATCTGCTTCTTCCAATATGAGAAGTTTTCTCCTTTGTCTTGCAAAACAGGCGGCTTCGGACACTGTTCATCCGAAGGTAAATTTTTTCCTTTGTCCTGCAAAACAATGTTAGTCCAAATAACTTGCAACACACGTATTAGGACAATAATAATTAATAAAGAGTAGTAATTAGTTCCTGCCCTCCCAGGACCAGGAACTAGTCAAGGTCTCATTTTAGGGATCCCAAATGGACCTAAACTGGACCGACGCCTACTGTCTATCATCCGGGATGCGTCCTCACAAGCTCACTCTCCTCCAGTGACTTACATTAACTTACCAACTTACCAGACATCCGGTTAGCCCGTCGACCTGTCTGGACTTCATGTCAGCTATCCGATCGACCCGTTGACCTAACTGGACTTCTCGCCAGATACCCGATCAGTCGATCGACCTATCTGGACTTTGTACCAGCTATTCGGTCGACCTGTTGACCTAGCTAGATTTCTTGTCAGATATCCGATCAGTCCGTCGACCTATCTGGACTTTTCCTACATACTTAATTGAGTAGTTAGATCATGACAAAACCTAACTTAACTTACTTGTCATTCATCAAAACATGAGTTAAATTGTTAGTACAAATTGCACAATATTTATATCCAATCCTTGATATCTTTTTATTATTTGACGATAATCGTGTACTTGTAGATTGTACACATCAAAGGAAAATCGTAAAATAGAAAATGAACTCAGGATGTTTGGACAATTCAAAAACCAAATACTAAAACGGGAAAAACACGCCTAAGCGTTTTGATAAATTGCCAAAAATTGTATGCCAAAAAATTCTTTTAAAAATCTAAAATTATTTTTTTAACATACAATCTAAAATGGCATTACCACTTTAGTAACATATCAATATTTTAACAATTAAAAAATAGAAACTTAAATAAGCCTGGTACTTGAAAACTCGTTGTACTAAATTTAAAATAATTTTTAAATGTTATAATGGGGATTTAAGTAATCAATTAACCTTTTTTTTTATTCACACTAGGTATCAACTAACAAACCCTACGAACGACGAATCCGACCCCAAAAAATTTTTTACTAACACTCAATGTAAATCAAAAAACCGTTGAACGATTAATCAATCAACGTTATTAGATCAACCCTACATTAAATTACATTTATCTATTAATTTATTAAAACTAAAACTTGAGCTTTCAGATAAAAAAAATATATTATACCACTACACCATTGCCTAAAATAATAGAGATTTAAATAATCAATCAACTAACAAATCCTACAAACGACAAATCCGACCCCAAAAATTTTTTTACTAACAATCAATGTAAATCAAAAAAACGTTGAACGATTAATCAATCAACGTTATTAGATTAAAAATACATTAAATAAAATTTATCTATTAATTTATTAAAACTAAAACTTGATCATTAAATGTCTAAAAAGTTTTAAAATATATATATAGATAGATCATACCACTACACCATTGCCTAGGATAATAGAGATTTAAATGACCAATCAACTCCTTTTGTTTCCCTTATAGCATTTGTAATTTTTTTTTTCCATTAAAACTTGAAGTCATCGGTTGTTCTTTATTAAATTTATACATTAATCATGAAAGAAAAACGACTAAAAAAATAATTAGTAATAATAAAATAAAAATTATTTAAATATAAATAATGATTATTGAGGATCAAACCGTAAAAAAAAATCAAATTGGAGGCTATACCTACTCATTTATAAATCACAATCAGGAGACTGTTTTGAGTAGAGTTCAGTTAGTGGAAGCTAACCCAACTATCAAACAACAATCTTACAACTACACCACAAATAGTTCGAGTGCGCCATTTCTAAATCGTAAAAGAACAAAATCATCCTGTTTCTAAATTATCCACTCAATATGCAAGACAGGCGAGAGGTCGCACGTAGTTAACATTACAACATATAGTGATTAGTAACACAATGCGAAACATTAAATCTCCATCCGAACTCTAAAATGAAACATCAGGTAACAAGCACAGAGAAACCTGGGTGCTAGAGCATCCTCTAGCTTGACATCATGACCGCATCACAAGCGTGAAGTGCTTGGTTGGCAAAATACCTTACATCGACATCTGGGTCCTCGCTAAGTTCCACAAGGCATGGCCGAACTGTCTGCTCGACTACCTGTAATTGGTTACCAGAACTGACTGATCAAAACAGACTGGAAGTAAATGATAAGGAAGCTTAGCAGGCGTTTTACTAATGCTTACGGAGTGATCAAATATAGGTATGAGCGACTGCAGGACCTTTGCCACATTGAATTTGATGTTTGGAACCCTGGAAATGCCGATAAACCGCACAAGTCAGTGTATTAATTAGTAAATTTCAAAAATAAGAACTCTTCTACTTTATTTGTTAGCTTACCTGTCCTTTGAAGCGGTAATGATCACAGGCAATAATCTTTGGCAAGTTATATCAGAACCCAAGACAGGAGCTAGAAGAGAGATTGCTTGCAGAATGGTCATGCGATGCAGATAATGCTGATTGCTTATTTTCTCCAGCAACTAATAAAAGCCAAAGAGCATATAAAATTCTTGAATATAAAAATTAATCGAGTGCAACCAACCCTGAATGTAATATGAAACTGTTGAGTTATTCGTAATTGTGAAACTGATTCACATAACAGAGATCTATATGTTTTTGGTAGAGGGAAGGCTGAAGAGAAAAGATATCAACCCTTTTGGAGGACAAGTTGATCTACATGCAATAGTTTTAAATTTTGATACTATCTAGTCGTTTTACATCAAAGTAACATAAAAAAAATGATACCACAAGCATACAGGTAAACTAATTCTAAACTGACAAAGGGAAACAATAGCAGGAGCATATTGTGGATAACCATTCCATATTATCTTGTCAATTTGCAGAACCAAGCTGGTAATCCCTTGTGAAGAAATAATATCATAAGAATAGCATGCAAATCTAGAACAAAGTTTTACGTGGTTCATGAGAAAAGGAAATAGATTCAGATTAATAATAGGGCACTGTAAAGCTACTTATGATATCTAATGCGGTGTTTAATTGTCCAAAGGAATTGGACATATCGGAAAAGACCATATGAGATCCATCTTTTAAAGAGAAGAAGATAAAGCAACTTAATCCCTTTTACATCCATGATTTCCCAAATCAAGTGAAAGTGGAGGAAAAGAAAGTGAGCATCTAATAAACACACCATAAGTTGCATCTAATAAACACACCATAAGTTGCATCTAATAGGTTCCATCCAAGTAAACATGATAGGCTAAGTGTAGTCCACTTTTTTCCCGTCATTAAAAACTACCTCTTGATATCAGAATTGACATGGAGTAAGACATTGGACTAATGCTGAACATGGAGAAGGAACAGCTAATAAACCTTCTTCTAGGAGCAACATATTCAACTAAATGCCAGACATGGACAAAGAACAGCTGGTGAAGCTTCGACTGTAATGATCCTCTTGTTACCCGCAGCACTAATGATAGGTGACTGCTTTTTTTCTTCTTTAACTCAGATTCAACAGGAGCTGGAACCAACACTACAGATGTGATTAGAAAAGGATATTTTGCACTGTGCAAGGCGTGAGGACAACAAAAGCCTGGTAACTTGTGGCATTAATACAATTTGCACCCATCTTGGCTGTGTTGTTCCATGGATTGCCACCAGAACAAATTGCTATTCCCTTGCTAAATATCCCCCCAGTACAACCACCAAACCTCCACAAAACCAGTGGGATATAAAACTTCAATGTTTAGATCATCTCAGGTCACTGACATAGTTACTAACTAAACCTAACACCTTTACTGAATTTGTACCACATTTAAATAAAATATGCTGAATATCAGATTGATTATCATTGTGTGCATTGAAACTACGGGGTGACATCTTTTGAAACCTATGAGTTTACACTTTAGAAACATGCAAAAGCAGCATACCAAACACAATCTGTTCAGTCATGCAGAAACTTAGTCCATGTTATGGTATTTTACCATGCTGCCCATATTTGAACTGGTCAACTCCTCAACAGTTGTCAGACCAGACAACCAGTAACTGTATAATTGCACAGCTAGAATGGCTACGTTCACAGATTAATTCAATTCAAATAGCTACAGCTGTGATACACTGACATAAGCAAAGACCAACAGAAACATGGAAGGAGGGAAGAAATGGAGTCTGAAAATAAATACCTGGGGCACTATGTGCTGCATTGCCCATTCTGGGCCAAATTCCTCAGCAAGACGCTTTAAGTTATTAGCAGCTGCTTCTCGAATAGAGAAGACCTATGGGAATATAAAGTTACAAAGAGATTAAACAGTTATTTAGAGTACTTGATGACTCATGTGATACAAAAATGAGGAATTGGAGAATGGCCTCCTTAGCATTGCTCATTTTATTCTACAATTTACAGGTTAAATGCCACAGCAATCCATGTCCGTCATTAAGCAAGTAGGCAATCAACTTTGTTTTATGAGAAAAAAGATTGCTTATTTTGTCTTTAGTGACTTAAAGGCATCCATAAAATAGCGGAAGCAGAGGTTATGAGGACCAAAATAAATCACACTATTCGGAATGTTGAAAGGGCACACAGACTTGCAAATCAAATTCAGATGTATGCACAAAAGTTTAAACCCTATAAAAGCAAAAGGAGATATGGATTCAAAATTAATTTTATAGTCCATGTGCACTTCAGCTTGTGATCATTTTGAAATTAATAAAACAAGACAGTAAAACCACAAGCAAGACTCATTTTAGCAAATATCATATCCGTAACTGATAACCAAAAATCTTTTATTAAAATCAAATTAGTAAAAAGATCACAAGCAATCATCATCACAGCAAATCATGTTTGTTTTAGTGATTTGAGGTCAGCTAGGAATCTTAGTCCTCCATTGAACTCTATACAATGATATCACTAGTAACAAATCACATGCATATGCACTCAAAAGCAGTGAAGATGAAACAATGTGAAACTAAGATAAATTCCAAACAGGGGTATTTAATCAAAATAAAAATAGAATCATTCCTGCAATCAGACATTATACTACCTAGAGCCAGAAACATCAGCAAAGAGAAAAAGGCTCAACGGAATTTTAGTCTAATCATAACTAATTTAGTTTCCAGTGACACAATATAATACCTTATCCTCAAGCCACTGCATGCAAAGGGCACCAAGTTTATCATTGAAAAAACCAACTCCCAACTGACTGGACAGCAGAGGAATATACTCTATTATGGCAAGCCGAACTCGCCAGTGTCTATCTTCTGCAAGCTCAACAATAGCTGGCAGCAAAGACTGGGAAAGCAGATCAATTCCAATAACCTGCATAACATATCTACCCAGTGGTCAAATGGATGCTCTCAGAAACAAATGTTTAGCATGAAGAAACCAAGCTATAGAACCAACATTTCAAAAATAAGTGGAAAGTACCAAAGTATCTTAACAATCATTTTAGAAGTTCAAAATTCAAATGTAACTATCAACCCATGGTTTTATCTTAAATACACAGAATAGTAGACCCTGTGCCAACCATAACTCATTGCCATATGACTCCATACAAAAAAATATAAATAAATAAAATAAGAGACAGAGAGAGAAAAAATAGCTAATTTAACAGCTACAACATTTCCTATTAGTGCATCAAGTACAGTGCTATGCATTGAAGGATCAACAAGTGTTGTAGAAGGTCAGACGACAATAGGGATAGAGCATAAAGGAGATATATCTAAGATGATCTTGCCATTTGACTTGCTGAGGTAAAATATCTACTAACTAATAAGTTGAGTCTCAAATTTTATCCAACCCAAACAGCAATTGGACAAATTTTGATAGAATGGGTGGATGGCTAATCTGAAGCTTTTGTAAGTCAGGACTGCCTAAGCTAGAATAACAAATTCTAACTATTCAAGTGTTGAACCACCTTTTTCCAAACTTTGTTCTTGGAAGAAATGAAGAAACAAATTCACAGGATATCAAGATAACTATGCAACCAATTTTGCAACTTGAACCAGCAAGAAACAAAGAAGAGAGTTTCATGGTGTGGTTTGAAACTTAGGGCTTAATTTTAGAGTTAATTTAATTTTCGACTTTTAAGTTTCTACAAATTGTTTGTTTGCTTTAAAAAAAAAGGCTTACTATATTTAACAGGGAAAATAGAGTTTGCTTTTAGGGAAAGTAATTAAGATGACCAGCCAAAGATTCAATTTTGATACTTTTTCTCTTAGTCAAATTTCACAAGTTTTATTCTTTGTCCAAGATAATCATCCCTGTGCAATGCCAATTCGGTATCAAAGCTTTCAATTTTGTTTTATGGAGTGATACCAGAGCGGAATTCATGTCTGATTCGGTACTTCATTCCATTCTTCATCCATAGTACAATCTTTGTTCAATTATTTGGTTCAATGCTTCCATTTCATTCCTTCATCCAATGTACAATCCATTCACTAACAGTGTTCCTTCACTTTAAGCGCGGACAATTTCCTTTCCTAACCATCCCCTTCCACAACCAACCTCCATCCATGAACAGAGCCTCCACTTGTGACCCACTGCGTGCCTCCACCCACAAACCCATAGTTGCCGTGCCAACCATTGCCTCTTTCCCCCTACCCTAGACACCCCAATTCACCTACACAAAACCTCCATGATATTCTTGAGGAGCTACAGATTGATGAATCGCTCTCTTAGTTGCCTACTTTTGTCAATATTGAAAGTATGGAAAAATTTGGTGAGGTTTCTGATCTCATGGGTAATAAATCTTTGAAGGTTAACCTCACATTTGAGTTTATTCTCTCCTATGTTTGTCACAAGGATATTTTGCATTGACATTCCTGATGATTTCCAAAGAGAGAGAGGGATGCATCACTATAATGATAATTATAGCATCATGTTGAAGTCTATGTTACTCAGATTCAGTATGCATAATCAAAACTGTAATGGGTATAGAGGGGTTTCATTATTTTTTCTTTATTTGCATTTGTTTACCCTCTTCTTTTTTACTGTTTAAATAGTACAGAAAGATCATTAATATAATTAGATTATGGAAATACATACTTTCTATTAAAATGACTAGTTGTTGTCCAAACCAAAGAGAAGAGGTTTTACACATAAGAAGATTAGATCCATCTTCATTGAGGAATTTCGTATCACACATTTCACCTTTATTTTAAACTCCTCATTTTTTATGCTTAGAAAAAAGCATAAAAAGTTGAGAGATGAGGAACTTCGTCTAGTAGGTAGCTTGGGAGGAAGGATCCAACTTCTGGATATATAGGTCCAACTCTGAATTGTCCTGTTGAGACTTGTTTTAATGGTGGTCAGGAATTCGATGGCTTGCAGCATCTTATAGAGGACAATATGTTTGCCAACAAGGTGTGGGCTTTGTTCATTGATGAAAGGGGATGGGAGTTTCAATAAAAGGGGAAATGGTTATCCGGTTGGAGGGAGGCTTGTAATTTCTATTGGTATGTGACAGATATGGAAGAATAGAAATAAAAAGAATTATATTGAAGGGCTCTAGCTTTCTCCTACAGCATTTGTTAAAAACATTTTAACTGAGGCTGAAATTAGGAAAATAGTTGATACAGTTTAAAGGAGTAACTACCACTAAGTTTGTAGCAGCAGATGAGGGATTTCTGTGGTAAGGGATTTCTATATTTGATTATGATGCTGGCCAGTTAAACTTCTTTTGTGATGCTGCATGGAATTAAGAACTGAAATCTCCTCTTACAAGGAGAGAGGATGGCTATTAAGGAGGCTCTGGACCATCATCTGTCTAAAAATCCATTATTTCTCAATTTTTCTGATTTTAAAATAGTTATTGGATGTCTGAATGGTGAAATTGAGGTTCCCTGGTTTGTTAAATTTTTTAGTTGAAATTTTAAATCTTTGCAAGGGATTAGTGGTTAAATTATGCCATATTAGAGAAGCTGTAATGCGATACTTGGTTGAGTAACTAAAGGTGATTTTTCAGGAGCACATGGGTGTTGTTATTAAGAAGTAACTAATGGATGAGCTCTTCTCTTGATGGTTTAATGAATTAGTTTGAAGGAGTTTATCAAAAAAATAAAACAACAATAGTTATAATTGGCGAAAAGGAGTCTCACATTTGTGATTGCTAATTCTGCTTCTTCAATTAAATATGCTATTCTTAGTCCATGTGATAGTGATTTAACAATCATGAACTAGGAAGATGAATAGCATACTAAACATTTCCCAAACGGTCAATTCATCAAGTGACTCTCTTGGGTTGGGCAAATTGTGCTAGAATGAGATTAGTATCTAGTTAATTCCTTAAGGAGGCAAGTTACTCTGCATCTCTTCGAAAGCTAAGTTTTAAGAGTTTAGATTCATTTAAAGTTTCTTCAATTTCACAAGAAGAGATACTAAATGAGAAAAAAGAGCAACAGATGCAAATACTTGGTGAACTAACATGGGCATCACGCTTGAGTCTTCTATTTTCTTCTCAAATTGAATCTGAATGCGACATGGGGCTTGTTTTGGTGGTAATGCAGATATTTATGGCCGAGGTTTTGTGTTGGTTCAACTAGGTTTTGACGGGATTAATCTTAACAGTTTTTTTTTCCTTTTTCTCTTGTGTTTAATAACATATGTTATTCTCCATGTAATTGTATGACAAAAAGGTCATAGAACGTCAATCAAGAATGATGCAAACAAGGTTAAGAGTAGAACATCACGTCACATTTGTCGTATAGTCCCCTATTTAGATGGGCACCGAGCCCCTCTTTGTTATTGATAAAGAAGTCGGCTCACTTACGCAACCTCTTATTGGTGAGTAAGTTTCACAAGCATATCCTAATGATTGCAATAATAGAAATCACATTCATACAATTTTCACTATGGCAATATCACTAGTTTTGTTTTATGGAAGATATTAGTGTGCTTCAATGCTCATCTAGCTTGAGCGTCAACAGAATACAATATTGTCTTGTAACTTCTTTGTTTCTATATTTCTTCAATGGTTTACCAAAGCATTAATGTCTTTGTTTCTCTATGCCAATTTATCTACTTAGTTATAAGCCCATTTTCTTCATTCCTTTGATGATGACTCCATACTACTAATATGATTTTAGAGAAAAAAAACATTGACTTAGATCTTCTTAAACATAGGACGGCATAATTGTGTCAAAATACATTTTATGGACCTAAAGTTGAGTTTTATTCTTGATCAATAATTATTTGCAAGGAAATAATTTTTTCAACTATTTCAGACAGTAGATTATTACTAAATTTTTTAAAATGCTCTAAATTGTTAATCTTTCCCTTATGAGCTAAGAAGTCTTTGCATTGGAGCATTTGACTGGATGATCATTACCCCTATTATCTACTTTCTACATCTGCCACCATAGTGGTATTATATTTTTTTTGTCACTTCGTGATATAATAGTGACAAGTAATGTTGATTGCAAGTATAATATCAGGATCAATTAAACAATTAAAGCACGAAAATGAGGGGGAAAAAATCATTAAGGTATGGCAAGGCTGTAGAGGCAACTATCTGATCTAGTGGCACAAGTGTCAACCGACACTCAAATGGCACTCATGTCAGCAACTCAAATGGATCACAAAGGAGGCCTATTATCTTTCTTGAGCAATCATCCATATAGGCAGAAAGAGTGGCCAATGTGCCCCCGCGGGCTGGATCAACCGGTTAAGGCGTGGCATCCTTGTACAATGAGTTGTAGGGTCGAAGGTCCACGGACGCGCACTGGATGAATAATCTAGGCCGGCTGTGTTAAATTCAGGAGACACCACGCTTTACCCGGGCCAGCATTCACCGCTGATTTACCTCCTCCTAGGATCCCTGTGGGGCCAGGCCTAGGGGGCCGCTGGGCGGCGGGACCCTCCTTTTGCACAAGAAAGAGTGACCAATGTATTGCAAGGCAAAAACAAACATGAGACTTCAAGCAGTGCAAGCAAACATGCACTAACCCCCTATTTTCTGGTTAACAAATCAACAACATAACTCTGAAGCTGTAGACCACACCACACAAACTATCAAGTGACAATACATGCAATGGGTGATGATGATGGTTGAATGGAGGCAAGAGTTTTAGTTTGCTAGAGGATTGTGTGTATAGTGAATAGGGATGGCACAAGTCAGATTTGGGTCGGATTCTATATCCTCTGTTCCCGTCTCGTCCCCATTTATTATATTCATCCCCATCGGATATTCAACTTTTATCCCTATCCCTATACCCGTCAGAGGATCAAATATCAATACCCTACCCAAATATCCTATTACCACCTACAATTGCATTTTTTTTCAAATTTGAATTATTTCAACAAAGCTATGGATATTTACCAAATTCTTAAGAAAGCAATTCCCCATCTTTTCCCCCAAAAAAAAAGTTAAAAGTGTTTTTTTTTTTAGATTCTTAGTTACAAGGGAAGGAGAAAGGAATCGAGCAAATTATGCAAAAGTGGAAGATGAAGAGGAGGGCCGCCAGTGAAATGAAAGAAAAAAATCTTCAAAATTCAAATTGAAGAGGTGTTAGTGGGTTTCAGATTTTGTTTGAGATTTGGGAAAAAAAATCTTTCTTTTATATATATATATATATATCATTTAATCAGGTATTCGGGTCGAGTATGGGTAGGATTCTACCAGACCCATCTCCGTACCCGAATCTGAAAATCCTCATACCCGACCCGATTATTTAATTGGGATCAAAAATCCCTCCATATTCTCCTCTAATCGGATGATCATCCACCAGTTTGGAGGAAATTGTATTCCTTAATAGTGAATCAAGAGAGGCAAATTTAGAGCTTCGAGGCTTGGGAATAATGTGCACAAATGGAGGCTCATGGTGGATTAACACCAACAACAGAGCAAGGTTGTTAGCAACTGTGAATAGAGTGGATCAACCAAAGGATGGTGCAAGTAGGTGATATTGTAGTTACCTCTAACTCCAATGGCAGTTGGTTGGAGGTAGTTATGTCAAAGGCAAAATGGCAAATCAACAGTAAGAGCATATCTGGTGTGGCTGCTAGTAGCAATGGGTGTTGGAATTGTTAGGGTTGTAAATGAACCGAACATTCATGCATAAGCTTGGTATTTTATTTATGTTCATTCAATAATAAAAGAATACATAAAACAAACAAGGAACACTGGTGAGCTCGATTCATTATGAACAAATTCATGAACAATTTGTGAACAAACTTATTTATTATCTTATGTAAAATTTAACTATAAATTATTTCTTATTTTTTTATTTAAATATTAATCTATAAAATTTTCAATCTTAAATAATTCATAATATGTCAAAATAAGAAAACAATATAAGTTTGTTGTATTAAAAAAAATGTTTTCCCAAATTATAAAGACAACAACGCTATTAGTTGATGATAAAAATCTCAAGTTCAAGCCTTCAAGCTCCATTAGATTTTTAATATTGATTCTTGAACAAGCTCGATAAGAAAATAAACAAACTTGAAAACAATTGAACTCAAGCTCATTTACGCCACTGTAGTTCGCGTGGCAACCAAGACAATGAAGTTGATCTTAGAAAAAGGAAGACGGTAGCAATGATGGAGACAAGGGAACAAGATTGGGCTCTGATATCACTTTTGGTATAAATCATGCACCTCAATCACCAATCTCACAATGAGAAGTAGATAGGAACATAAGAAAACTTGTATTATTTCTTAAGGTCCTAGAGCAATGAAAAAGGCACTCTTTTATAGTCTTAAGAGGTTTTCAAACAAAATAGATTGTGCATTTAAAATAGTAAAACAACAAAAATAAAATTGTATTATAGACCATTAAACCAATTTATTTAAAGCAGGGTCAAACCAAGTAAACTCACTGAAGTACATAACAGCCTATATTGTCCCAATGAGGTACTCATGTTAAATAAGAGTGTGTACTTACATTTCCAAGTTCAATAGCATATATCCAGATAAAAGAATAACAGAAACAAAATACAAATGGTAACATATGACAGTTAATTGTTCTTCTAAGAGATTTTGTACACTAATGAGAACTTCATGCCATGAAAATGCAGAGAACAAAGAAAATAAAACATGTCAATGAAGATATTTACCCACCTGGTTTACTTGATCAAGTTTGCTAATGATATTGAGTCGAACATCTGGGAATTCATCTTTAAGAAGAGAAAGAAAGATTGGAAGAAGTTGTTCGATAGTAGCATCCTATACAAATGCATCAATTGTTAGATACTTCAAACATTGTGAGAAGAACACATGATGGGTGAAACTAATATATATTTGATCAAATTTTTCTAAGAAAAATGAGGAAACCATGAAGTCATCCATCCAGTGCCGGTTCAAGTTTTCCATAATAACCATCGTGTCCAAATTGTACATTTGTAGACATAAAGAAACAAAAGGCAAAACAGAACAAAAGTAGCAACATGGAGGGAAAAGGTTGCCCAAGGAATAGTTAAGACAGAAGATTTATTCCACAGATGATAGCAAATAAATCTTCATGTGTTTGGTTATCTTTAAACAAAAAACTAATCAAACAAAAGAATTATCTACAATAGAGATGAAATTGTGAATTAATATTTTCCATATTAAAGATGCCAAAGGCCCAAAGAGAGAAATAATAATTCCATATGCATAGAGCCTACTATCAGAATTCTACATCTAAAATATAAGACAATAAAGTCTAACGGATGTGAAAAGCCTTGTCTATATTACTGATTCAATCCATTTAATTTCACAAACTTAGGCATAAATAAAGCCCATGACTTAAAAGATAGATTGACATGTCAATCCATTTGATTTCAAAAACTTGAGTGTAAAAAGAAAAGTCAAACACTTAAATAGGTTGATACTTCAATCCATTTGATTTCACAAACTTAAACCTAAAAGAAAAGTCAAAACACTTGAAGATAAGAAGAATAGTTGAATCCAAAATCCATATCTTCCATCCTTATAGATACTTGAATGCTACAAGCTTCCTAGCCAAAATTGATATTATGATGCAAATCTGAATAAATTAAGTCCATATAATTGTAGAAATATACCATCAAAGTAACATGGGAGTAATTAAGAAGACAAAATACCAATCATGAAATAACAAAAATTAGCTTCTAAAAGATATGCAAGTCCTCTTCCACCTAATAAAAATAGTATCGATACCTTCCCTAAGACTGGAGCCATTCCCATAATAACTGAAGCCAAAGCGGAGCGTACATGCTGGGAAGAATCAGAAGATAATTCCTGAAGAAGGCACACATATAGAAAGCTTACAAAAAAGTGGCCAGCCAAACAAAATAGAGTTTGTTGGACATGTTAGCTGTAGAACCTCACATGGTTCAAATGACAATCACCATGCCAGCCTAGTGAATACCTTCACACACGGAAGAATATGCTGGACAGCAAGTTGAGAGTTCAAGATCCGGCAAAATTTAGTCACTTTTCCAGCAGCAGCTATACGCACTTCAGCCTCATTATCTCGAAGAAGCCGGACATAAGCAGGCACCAAATCAGAGCTTCAACAGAACAGATATAATCTCAAATTAAGTATAAAAATGAAGTAATTTTTTGCAGAAAATATTTCACTTTACCTTGTAGGCTCTGGCCCAACAGCTTCACAAAGTTCATATAACTGATTAGCAACCATATATCGCACACGCCATGATTTATCCTATTCAAAAAATGTACAAAGTCAGTTTGATGACTCCTTATATCGAGCTTATCGGACTATCTGGAAATGTATACAAAATTAGCAAAGAACTATGCAACGAACATGCAATAAGAACAAGAACCACCAAAACAATTAAGTTGCAGAAGACAAAACAAAACATATATACAAGCATGCAGCTAGAAGCACATGTTCAGTATTTCTAGTTGGCTAAAAAGTTATATACCTGAGAGAAATTAACAATCACTGGAAGAATGTGTGCAACACAATCTTGTGGTTCCAATAGCTTTCCAAGGGCAGCACAACCCTCAACGGCCAACAAGCGGACTGAATCTTGATCTGACACAAATGTAGTCAAGATAAATTATACTAACATGACACATACAAGAAGAAATAGAAACAAAAAGTGCCAGATAATATTAATATGTTTTAAGTTAGTGGTAACTTGGCAATACTAAATATAGACATCAAATAATCCAAAGTCCAAACAAAGGGGACTACAAGGAGGGATGGATAAATCCAGGGAACAAAGAGAAACCAATGCCTAAAAACATACGAACAGAGTCACAAATAAGCCTTTTCTATCAAAGTTGAAGTTATTTCACAATAAGCAAAAAGAGATGTTAGGTTTACATTGTACAACAACAACCAAACATTTATCCTACTAAGAGGGGTCGGCTTAGGTTTACATTGTATAGCATTAGGAAAATAAGAGACTTCACAGAAGTGGCCGTACTTGCAATTCATGATTTTTTTAAGAAATGGATCATGACTGAAGACAGTCATTTGTACCGTAGTAGGCCAGTCAATATTTTTCCAAAAGATAGGCTAGACTAAAAGAAAAGGCCCAGTGATATTGCCACATAAAGAACAACATTGGCATCATGGAATTTCTAATGGTGGATACTGGATGTCATCAATTTTTGGATAAGTAGAATGTATATATCAAAAACAAATCCAGAGTACAATATCCGGAAATTAGTAAGCATCTCATGTCATAGAACACTCTCAATGACCGGTAAACATGAATTTGTACACTAGATGTCATCAATTGGTGATGAACAAGGAGCATATATTGTCACATACTCATAATCAAACCATTGTCACCACTACTATCATCAAATTATATATGGTCTATCTTCCTTGATAACTCTTTAAGTTCGTGAGAAAATCTTTTTCTAAATCAGAAAAATAATCACTCATGTCTTGATGAAATAGAGTTGAATTGCAAACTTTCAAAGAGCAATGTGGCGGATAGCAGTGCCCAAACTCCCTTTTTTATATTTTTAGAAAGAGGGAATTGATATATGATTTATGCGAATGATGCATAATTATTTCCGCATCGGAGGCGTAGCAGCCAATCTACCTTATGGCTGGATGATACTTTTATGGTAATATGACAAATCTAATTCAATTAACATAAGGTAGATTAAGACGGGGGCACAAGCAAAAAGAATCGATTGTTGAGCCGTATGAGGTAGGACACTCTCAAGTACGGTTCGAAGGGAAAGAACTACCTATTCCAACCGGGGAGAACAGGCCAGTCTACAAGGTGATTCTGAAATTGCAGACGCTTGGTTAGATCAAGCTGCTGAGAATTGGAAACAAGCTATAGCGCTTAGTCCGGGTAATTATATTGAAGCACAAAATTGGTCCAAGCGTATTTATAGAAAACAAGCAATATGCTTTACAAACTGTCAATGCCAGTGACAATTGAGTTGAGCCTTGATAACCAACAAAAAGGTATATAAAGCCTATTACTATGGATCCTAACTGTACTAGAGGGAAAAGAGCCAGGCGGTCAACCCTAAATAGAAGAATTGAAATAGGCCTTGACAATCGAAATAAAAGAGTGTTTAAGCCCTATTAGTATAAGTATTAATCAAAAGGAGGGATGAGACCCAAGTAGCCAACCCCAAACAGTTGGGATTAACACAGCAGGACCACAATGATAATGAAGCAGTATGGTTAAAAAAGTCAAGTAAACTCATATACACGATATACAGGCATTGAAAGGCACATAACTCCTAACGAGATTAAACACAGAAGCATATAGGTCCATTAAATTGTGTAGAAGGATAGCAAGAGAAGAAAACGTTTGCCATGTGAAAAGGTATCACACCAATTATTAAACATGTGTCATAAATGTTAAGTAAGAGAGCAGTTTGTTGTTCAGTCATCTGGCAAAAAAGGAAACTCGAATCAAGTAACAAAAAAGTAGCCAAACAAAACAGCAGAGTTGTTTACCATCTTGGGTTAGGTCATCAAATGTAGACATAATATCTGTTTTCAGATTGTTTGGCTCAACAGTAGCAGCAAATTTCCCAAGATTTGATGCAGCAGACCTTCTAACCATAGGCGTATCATCTTGACATAATTGCCCATATATGGACCGCAATTCTGCCTTTAGTAACTCAGTTGCACTTGGATACGCAATGTGAAACAATCCACAAGAAGAAACCCTGGCAGTGAACCACTCACCAGCAGCAAGTCTCTGGAAGAAATAAATGACATGATTAAGAATCAAGAGAGGAACCTTTGTCAGACAAGTAGCTTAAAATGCAATGGAAAACAAATCATAAATGTTTAGGACTAAATTGTAAATAGAATAAGGCTCAATTGTAAAAATTCCAACCTAAGGGTGTAAATATAGAAGGAAGAATAATAGAAATCTCTATCAAGGCAGAGGGAAACAAATAGGATAAGAGGAACGCTATTACATTTTCCCCATCACATTCAATATAGTAACAGAGCTTACAATCAATTCCCTCCCCTCCCCATTCACTGAGTAATCTCATTCCATGTTTATCGTTACAGGATTCCTAGTCCATTAGTTCCCTCTATTCTGAGTTGTTCATGCACCCACATGGAGTAACATATACAATCTGACTCCACAACTCCAATAAGCAGCAGCTCCACCTTTCATCCCCTGCATAGCCCTTGCAAGTGGTAGCCTCCACCTCTTGACAGCTAGAAACCCTCTTCGTCATGACCTCAGGGTAGATCAGAGTAGACAACGCAATCAGTAGACTCTCCCACCATTCACCCGGAGATGTACCCTTGCAGACCTAATCAAATTTGCTGCTGAATCAACAGGTCCTTTGTTCTCCTACATGATTCCTCCTTCAATCTAATAGATTTCCTGATTCCTTACTGCACCACCAGATTTCACCATTATCTGCCCATCTAAAGGAGTTCCCTATCATAGAATTTTTTATGGCAAGCCTCCAATAGCTAGATCTACCATGTAAGTTGTAAATTGAAGAGTATCCACATTTTCTTAAGTGGTAGGCATGACAGGGGGCATAGACATCTCATGGTGCATTATTCCAATTTATGCCAACATTAGTTCTAAAAGATGATTCAAGGGCATTTGAACCTATGTACAGAAACATTTCCCTTTTCTTAGAGCTTACGCCACCATCTCAGCCTACTTATATGAGTGGATGAGTTACTCTAATCCATGGAAGGTATTTAGTAGGACACTTCTACCTATCTTTACCGCATTTGTCCACCTTTTATATGCATAAATTTCCATTAAATCTATTATCTGTGAGCAAACTGACTAAATTGTTTAGTACCTTTGTTGCTGATGCAATTTGTATTCATACTTTGATAACAAGAATAGTAAGGCATGAGCCTCGAGAATTATATCAATTAGCTAAACACTCATCTACTCTAGTAGCCGATTCTTCTCAGCTCCAAATACAGTTATCTGAACTATCCTGGCCTACAAAATCTACATGGAATGATTCACAGATTGTCTAATCCCCAGTCTCCTGAGTCTTGCCAATTAAGTAAACATGTTCCATCTTCATTATGTAATTGTCTCCACAAATGAGCCTTTGCGCCCTTCTCATTATTTGATTCTGAAATTGGAGATTTAACTCAGATTTGTTCAATACTTGGTTTAAAAATATTTTAGGCAAAAGTCAAAGGGCACCCCTTTTTATTTGGAATTATCAAGATAGCGCCCTATTTTGATTTTTTATCAAAAGAGTGCATCACCCCCTAGACGATTATCCAGCTACCCTCCACTACATAGTAGCAGCTTATTCTCATTATTATCTCTCTCCTATTTTTCTAGCATGTTATAGCAGCAACGAACCTATAGCTGCTACACAGTTGTAGCAGCTACGGCTCACACAATTGCAGTAGCTATTGTTCCATAGCTGCTACCACATGAAAAAAAATTTAAGATAAATTGTTCAGAGCCTTTGAAAAGGATTTAAACAATATTTTTTTTAGCTTGAAACCAGGCCGTTACAAGTTCCCCTGTGTAATCAATTGTAAATTGATGAACAAGCTTCGATTTGATATATTATGCATCTCATGATTTAACCCGAGTCAAAAGTTATGGTCTCTCAAAGTGTAGGGGTTAACATTCACATTGTAACAACTACAAAACAACTAATTACAAGGTGGAACTCGTCCCGATTTCAGGCTCAAAATACTTCGTTTAAATCCTCTTCGGAGGCTCCAAATAATGTGTGTTAAAAAAAATTCTATGTTGTAGCAACTACGGTTTCGTAGCTACTACAACACGCTCAATTTAGACAGGAGACATGATAATAATGAGGGGCAATTGTGTCATTTTATTAGAGATAAAAAAACTTAATATAGGGCACTCATTTGACAATTCGATAAAAAAGGGACATTATTTTGACTTTTGCCCAAATATTTATTACCTTCAAAGATGACTAACCTAGGATTCTAGCTAAAAGAGTGTTTTAAAGTCTTTTCCATCTTCCGTATTCTACTCTTTTGCTGATGAGATAAAATCTCAGTTTGGTGTGTTTATAAAAGCTTTGAGAAGTGATGCCCCCCCCCTTCAAATAAATTGTCTTTTGCTATTTTCATATATTTTATTATTCCTATATACATCTGTCATTATATTTTACATAAAACCACTATGCTTCAAAGCTTTGTTAATGATCAGCTCTTGTCATTGTTCAGTACAACAACCAAGTGTAATCCTAGGAGTCAGCTTTATGAATCCTCCTACGTCATTGGACTCTATCCCCCACTATATCATTATCTATATTTAGATAAACTTTATCTTGATTTACCGTTGCTAATCAAATCTTCTTTAGTCTTCTTTTTCTCATTTAACATGTATTTGTTATAGTTTCACATTGCCTAAGTGAATCATTTATCAGTCCTCTAAATATATATTCATACCACCTTAAATGCAACTCTCAGAATTTTCCCTCAATAGGCGCAATCTCAACTTTCTCTCTAATGTTCTCATTTTTTATCATATCCATTTTTCATGTCTGTACATCCACTTTAATATCCTCATCTTTATCACTCTCATCTTCTACTCATTTCTCAAGTTATTGCCCAAAATTTAGCTTCATGTAACATAGCAGATCTAAGTATCATTTTATAAAACTTTTGTTTAAGTTTTAGAAGCACTTTACGATCACAAAGAACATCTGATGCTCCTCCATTTCAACCATCGTACTTGTATTTTATCTAAATACTTGAAATTCTCAACTCCAGTTAACTCGTCATCTTCTATCTTAGTAATTGTCCTACTACATCTAATATTGTTAAACTTAAATTCCATATATTCTATCTTCACTCTACTAAGCCTAAAACCTTTCACTTCCAATTTTCCGTCTAAGATTTAAGCTTAGCATTTAATCATCCTCATCTACCAAAACAATATCATCCGCAAATAACATGCACCACGATAACGTGTCTTGGATGTGTCCAATGAGTTCATCTATAATTAGTATAAAAACATAAAGACTTAGAGTTAATTCCTAATGTAACTCTATCTTTATAGGAAAAGCTTTGATTAATTTGTCTAGCCTTCATTTTTATTATTACATTCTCATACATATCCTTAATTATTTTAATATGCACTATGCTAACACTTTTCTTTTCTAAATTTTGCCACATAATTTTACCTAGTCTTCTTCTCCCGATACTTTTAAATTAGTTGTCTAAGAAGATGTATAACTTATATTATCGACCTTTCAAGCATGAATCTAAATTGATTTTCGGTCATCATAGTTTTCTTAGTCTTTTTTCTATCACACTTTACCAAAATTTTATGGTACAATTAATGTCCCTTTCTTTCCCAAAGTTTCCTTAGTCTTGTTCATTGTAGTGACATTAAAAAAAAAGGGCAGCCCGGTGCACGAAGCTCCCACCATGCGGGGTCCCAGGGAAGGATCCATTGTACGCAGCCTTACCCTGCTTTTTTTTGCAAGAGGTTGTTTCCAAGATTCAAACCCGTGACCTTTTGGTCACATGGCAACCGTTGCACCAAGGCTCCCCTTCGTTCATTGTAGTGACATTAATTTTAAAAATAATTATAAATCTAGAATTAATTAATGCATTATAAAATTTATTTAATAATGCATTAATAACTTTAAAATTAGATTCAAATATCCAATTTTTCATAACATGAGATTAATTTATGAGAAAATTTTACTATTTGAAACTAATTTTAAGTTAATGAATTATTGAATAAAATTTTATAATGCATTAATTAATTCTAAATTTAGAACTACTTTAAAAGCAAAAGACATGAGAATAGCAAAAGACAAGGAGCAGAAAAGGAAGGGACAGTTGGAACTGGAAAGTCACACCCAAGAATAATAAAAAGTCATTTGTATAACAGCCAAATAAACTCTAAGGCTCTTTCAAAGCAAGAAACTCATTTGTTTTATTATTATATAATAGATGTGAGTTCCTCTTAAATTTTGGGATAATGACAATCACACTACATGCTACCCTCAAAAATTGCATGCCTATCAAATACCCTTTACCATTCTTTTACCTTGTGATGTAATCTACTTCCACCTTGTGTGTTTGGATGGATTTGCTTCATTCATATCTAGTCACTAGATAGAGATAAATCGGATCTTATATTTGACAAGTGGATCTAACATTACAGAAATGACCTTCTTTGAGTTTACTATGCTTCCTACCACACCATCTACTTCAGTGATTGTTGTAGAGGTTCTTCCTGCTCCTGTTTCAATTCTGCATCTTCTTACTTCATTGTGTTCTCCACAATTGTCTTCCACATAGATTCCAAGAAAAGACCTAATGTTAGCACCATTGAGGACTTAACTGAAATCTAAGAGTTGAGTGCATTTCTACTACTCTTCATAACTCCATGGTGTAAGTACAATCGATCTCTAGGAGGCTTGACTTAAGGAAGAGACTGTTAATACAGTCATACTTGAGTTTGGTTAGTTTTAATGTGATTAGATACACTATTGATAGAATGTTTAAATTAGATAAAATTGATACTTTTACTTATGAGTGTTAAGATGCGGGACCCTAGCAGACAAGTCCCGAGGGAGTGAACTCCAAGAAGAAGTAAGTGGATCTTAGCACACAAGAAGTCCCAGAGAAGTAAATTCCTAGCATGTGAAAGACCAAGAGGTCTTGACGAATGAAAAGTCCCAGAGGAATAAAACAGCTGTAGGTGAAAGTTTAAGAGATCTTGGTAGATGTGATGTCTTGGAGAGGTACATTCCTTGTAGGTGAAAGTACAAGGTAGCAGATGGAAGTCCCCGAGGAATGATCCTGACAGATGAGAAGTCCTTGAGGACTAAACTCCTAGCCAGATAAAAAGTATTGGAGGTGGAACTCTTGGCAAGTTCGACAGGAGTTGCAGGTATCTACATGTTTGAAGAGGTTTGGCTTAGTGACCTTGATAGAGGACTCCAAGGTAGAGTTTGATGGAGGCGTGTCAAGGAAGTCTCAATAAGAGGGAGGAGCATAATAAGCATGAAGACATGTTACATGAGTGAATCGAGTGAAATGTATTTTGGGTAGAAATTTCCTACTTTGGTATGTTTTCGACTAGAGGGCATGTGCTCTAGTCAAAGTCAACTAAATGAGTCCACTGATTAGTTGAGTTGACACTATAGTCAACTATTGATATATAGGATTTAGTTTCTAGATTGAATCGACTGAAGTTGCCTAAGTCAACTGTGAAATCGATCGAAAATAATTGTATAACTTTGTTTGTGTAGGATATCGTTCGTGAGAAAGGATATGAGTCAAATGAAGGCACTTAGAAAAAAAAAATTGAAGAATTATCCAAATGAGTCAACTAATAGTACTAACAGTTATCTAAATATTGATTGATGATGCAGACAGTCAACTGAATACATAGTTGCCTGAAGAATCAGTAGTGAATCAAAAGATTGAGTCTTTAAAGGTTAATCATAAAGAGTCAACAGGAAGACAATTGAATTGGTTGATGGAACAACAATCATCGTTGTGGATAGGGTTCAAAGATCAATGTAGTAGTTGATTATTTGGAACATTCAAATTGCCTATTAGTCATTAAACATGCTCTATAAATAGCAAGGAAAGCCACTTCGAATAGAAAATAATTGATCACATCTACTACTCTCTTTTGTGTGCATGTTGTTACCATATTACTATTTTGAAGTCTTGCATTCGATCCTGATGAAGGTTCTGTCTATCAAGTTATTTTTGTGTTATAGTTCTCTTGTACTTTATTCAAATGAACTACATATGTAAAGTTTCTCTAACCTCTAGAAAGGAGAGATCTTTTCGATTAGTGGTTTCGATGAGTGACTTGTCAAACAAGTCATAAGTCATGGAGTAAGAGCCTAGGGGTTTCAAATCACATAAAATGTCTGTGTTAGCAGTACATTCATTTTTATTTATTCCACTGCATGATTTCTTATATTTGAAATGCCAATATATTGTTATTCATACTATTTGTCAAAAAAAAAAAATAGCTAGGTGTAAATTTCAAAAGTAAGGAATCAACAAGAAATGATGATTAAACTACACGCTTTTCCCATACTAAATCCCAACACTGAGTTATAAACCAACTCATAGGAAATTGGCTTTACAATGTTGATTCCAAGCATCATTAGCCATCTCTGGACTCCCCATTTACATTCAGAAATTAAGGTAAGCGAAAGAGAAGCGAAAGAGAATCAAATCTCTCATTTTAACCAACTAACTTTAGACTCGAAAGATTGAAAGTAACGTAATTTACTTATAGACTTACAGTATTCATTGTTTTCTTAGTTTTATTTCAGGCATTTAATAAAAAACCTCATAGAAATATCAATAATGATATAGACTATTCAAAAGGGTACTTAATTTTCAGCTCAGCCAAATATAACTCAAACAAGCAATAATAGTCAAAACATTTTGAATTAGTTCCAACCCGAGCCAAACTTATTCTAGGACAATATATTTTACCATAACTGAAAAGAAACCATATCTTATGCGTTTGGAGCAGATGAAAAGCTCAAAAAAGACTCAAATTCACAACATCAAGTACAGACACCACTGAGTTTCCTATTCTTCTCTTCTAAATGTAAGAGAAATAGTACTCGAATCAACCAAACTAAGAAATTAATAGTGGAGCCAGTATGTGTTACCTCTTGATTCGATTTTCTAGCTGAGTCTTCAAAAATGGTCACAGCATGCAAGATTGAGATCATAATAGTATTTGGTCCAATTCTAATCATAATAAATAAAAAGAAAACAAAGGGCCTGGGCAATAGTCTATAAAATAGTCAAACATAAAACAACATGACGATATGCCTAAAGCATTAATTATGAAAATTTTAAATTTAATACAACATGAAATCATATATAAGAAAAGGCAATCAAACAACATTACCAAAAAGCATGAAGTATATTTGATGAATGCATACAAGTCTGCAATGATCAAGTAAACAACAGTGCTAATAATACTTGAGCAATTGGAACAAAGAAAGAATCAATTTGGTTGACCTTTACTAAGGGAATGAACCACTCCACCACATCATTTTCCTTCATCTGAGCCCCAATCCGACAAAGAGATTCAACTGCTTTTTCTAACACAAGTTTCCTCCACAGAGCATAATGTTTCCAAAGGAGGGAGCAAAACATGAGCATATTCTATACCACCCACATATGGAATGAACACCCCCAACTCTTCAGCCATTGCAAGAAGCACCTCATCATCATCATCATTGTTTTCACTAAGAAAAGGTATCAGTTCTTTTCTAGTTCTTTCTTCCCCAAGTGCGCGTGCAATGGTAGATAACCTGCGAATGGAATTTAAGCGCAGCTGTATGTCTTCATTTTTTAACTCATCTATCAAGATGGCAATTGGATACAGTGGCTCATCAATCATAGCCATTGTGATTGAAGTCCTTAATGCTGCAAAGAAAAAGAATTAACCATAAGGATGGATTGTTGTGCACACACAAAAGTAATTTAGTTCATATACTTTCTTAAGAAATTTTTCATGGAAAGATTAGCTTATGGCATTTCCTATTTGTCCTTAAAAAAGGTGCACACAAGAAATATAAGATGATTTAAAAATATCTTTCAGAGTACTTATCATCTAAAAAGAAATTTTATAGATTATATTCAAAGGTAGAAAACTCTATCACACAAGACATCTCTAGTTTCCTTATCGCAGAAAGCACCTCCTTTAGTATTTAAAGTAAGAACTTTCCCGTTTCCTTTATTGTACTCAAAGCATATGAAATATATATTTTTTTAAGTTTTTTATAATAATAACTGAACTTGATATTTTTACTGCTATAAGTTTGCATGAGTTTGGTACATTGTTTATTCATCTATAAACCATTTCTTAAAACAAAGAAAAAGCTGCTTCCTCGAAGCTTTATATCTGATGCACACTGTCCTCCGAAGCAAATCATCATCTTTTCTACATAGGAAATCTCATTTTGAGGCAACTTAACAAGTAAAACACGTTAACCAGTGTAAGTATGGAACTTTCAAGGAGATCAAATGCTTTCACTATATTAATTAGTGAATAACTCCGATTGTGCATCATAGATTATTTCATGTAAAGGAAAAATCAACTAATAGCAGCTAAGAAAGGAAACAATCGTGAAATAAGAGCAAAGTGATCTTCCTACTGGTAGCCTTAAAGGACTAATCTTCAGCTTGCAGAAATTAGCAAGAATCAAGCAAAACAACGGACTACACCATAAAAACGCAAGTTTTACCACAGAACAACCTGAAAGTAAGAAGCAGCTAAATGACTGCCATACTTTAGCTACGATCCCCAATATGCAACAAAAGGAGTTAAAAATATGCAATGGACGCTCTCGTTTCTCCAATTGGCCGGCAGCTCTAGCGACTCGACCGGATTCAAAATCTCAGATCAGATCTGGGGCGAGGAATAAGGAGAGTGATGAACAAACTACCTGGGAGGTTCGGATCAGCCCTAGCTCCACTCCGCAGAGACGCCCCCGGAGGAGGGAAATCGAAGATCGAGGTCGGGAATCCCTCCGAATCAATGGGTGGAAATGGATTCGCTCTCCCACTCCGCGTTTTATTTGCGAGTCGTGACGAAAAATTGATCCATCTGAGGTATCATCTTAATTGGGCTTTAGTGAAGTCCAATTAAAGGTAGGCCGGCTCAATAGCACAAGTACTCAAAGAAATTGGAGCAAAAGTTAAATAATTTTTTTAAAAAAAAGGAAATTACATTATACTCTGCAATTATATAATTAGCTTAAATGGTCCATTTTACTTTCTCACTTTTTTTTAATAAATAAAATGTATATCAAAAATCCAGAATTACAATAATTATATTAGATTGATGTATGAGAATACACTTTCAATCTGATATATATGAATTTATGCTCTTTTAATTGTCCAACGGTTCCTTAAAAAATATTATTATTATTATTTCTAATCGGCCGTACAAAATATATCAAGAAAGACAAAGCTAGATACATTGCTGGGTCAAAAGCTAATCATCCATATTGAAACGTCCAAACTTTAAAGCAATCTCTCATACATATATATATATATATATATATATATATATATATATATATATATATATATATATATATATATACAGAGGAGATCTCCTGCGATTTTGTGTGGCAGGTTTGGTGCGACGGAAGTTTAGCTGGACAGCAACGGAAGCAAAAAAATAAAAAACAAAAAATTGAAAAAGACCACGTCAGCTAAGTCAAAGAAACGGAAGCAAAAAAGAAAACGCACTCGCATTTTTTTCTTCTCCTCCTCTTCTCTCCGCCGAACCTTGCCGCCCCTAAACCCTAGCGCCGTCGGTCTTGCAGCGATCTTCCCTAAGCACCTCGAAACCCTAGCCTTTGCTCGCCTCTCTCGCCTCAATCAGCTCGCAGCAAGCTCCCTCTCTCACCGTAAACGCTGCGTCGGGTCTCCTTCCCTCGCTGCACCTCGTCGTCGCCTACCTCTTAACCGAAGAGGTACTTTGCAATCTGGATCTTAATTTGCAAGATTAGCTTTTACAACTATGATTTCTAGACCTGATTTCCTTTTCTAGTGTGCATAAGTTTCTTGGATTTGAATTGTTCTAGTTTTCGAATTCTTTTTTAAATTTTAATTTCCTGTGTGCTTCACTGGTGTAGTGTTTCTTAGCATTTGATTGCTCTTCTACTAGTCGGAGTCATTAGTCCAATTAAAGCTTAGAGTCATTGCTATTTTAGCTGCATCGGTTTGGACAGTTGTAACCCAATGGTGTCCATATGTACAATGGCGTAGGAAGACAATGTTGCCCCCTAGTATCCATATCTATACCACCTTGCAAAAACGTCTCCACTTCATAACTACTCAATCTTCTTTTTGAGACAATTTCATCATCAATTATTATTTTAGTAATATACTTCAATTTGCAATAGTTGCATTAATTATTATTTTAGTAATATATTTTGTAAATTTCTATCTGATGGTTACATGAAATAGTCTCCACAATGATTTAAAAAGATTTGTGTACATTTACTTGCTTGATTCTTAAAGATCTATTGACCATTAACAAAATTAGCAAATAGAATAGAGGTTAAAGCTGTTGAAAATCCTAGGTATTCTAAGTGTATGTTTCCTACTAGACTTTAAGAAATAAGATGTAGTATTAATTTATTTATATATCCTCTAATATAATGCGAGGACACACAGAAATGGAAGAAAATAGAGTTGATGATCAAGAATTCATTCCCCAAGTTGCAGATGCTCGAAAGCCAAAAATTGGAATGGAATTCCCATCACTAAATGATGCATATTCGTTCTATAACCAATATGCTCGAGAAGCCGAATTTAGTTCAAGGAATAGCACGAGCAGGAAAAACAAGATTACAAATGAAGTGACATGGAAACAAATTGTATGCTTTAAAGAAGGGCATACAGATCTAATGCGAAACAATAAACATCCAAACCCTAATCAAATAACAAGGGAAAGAGCACGTGGCGCAGTTAGAACGGGTTGTAAGTCAAATATTGCATTTGTTTAGAAATAGACGAGGCCTAATTGGGTTGTCTGTAACTTCATAGAAACACATAATCATCCGCTCTCGACTCCATCAAAGGAGCATTTGCTACGCTCACATCGTAGTGTTTCAGTAGCCAAGAAAGCATTGACAAAACAGTTTTCACAAGTCAATGTACCAACTTGTCAACAAATGCGCTTATTAGAGATAGAGTATGGAGGCCCTGAGTGGGTAGGTTGTAAAGAAAAAGATATTAGAAACTTTGAGAGAAATCTTAGGGATGAGCAAAAGGGTATTGATGCTGAAACACTGATTGAGTTTTTTACATCTGAGCAAGAAAAGAATTCAGCTTTTTTCTTTGATTACGAGATTGATTCAGATAAAAAATTTAATAGGTGCTTTTGGGCTAATCATGTATCAAGAAGGACATACAGTGTATTTGGTGATGTAGTTGTATTTGATACTACATATAACACCAACAGATATGGCTTGATTTTGGCACCATTTATAGGAGTTAACCATCATCATCAAACAATTCTTTTTGGTTGTGGATTTATTAGTGATGAGAAAACTGAGTCTTTTGTTTGGTTGCTTACAAAGTTTTTAGAAATCATGCCTAAAGATGCACCAAACATTATCATCACTGATCAAGATCATACTATGACAAAAGCTATTGCACAGGTTTTCCCTCAAACAGTGCATAGATATTGTTTGTGGCACATATTGAACAAATTCCCAGAAAAATTAGACCCTTTGACTTTTCGAAACCACTATCACAACATAAAGAATGTCATTACAAATTCTACAACACCTGATGATTTTGAGAAGTCATGGGAAGAGACTATCAAATTCGCTAATTTAGAGAAAAAAGATTGGTTATCCTTGATGTATGAATTGCGACACAGATGGGTTCCAGTATATTTTAGTCATGTATTTTCTGCATGAATGTCAAGTAGTCAAAGATCTGAAGGCTCACATGCATTTTTCAAGAAATATGTCTCAAATAAAAACTCATTAATGGATTTTATCACTTGTTTTAATAGAGCACTGAGACACCAAAGACACAATGAGTTAGTTGCAGACCATATTGATATGAATGAGCATCCCAAGGTTAAGACAACCTAGTCAATGGAAAATCAAATGGTTAATCTATACACAAAAAAGAAATGGTTGGAGTTTCAAAGTGAAATGACCGAGAGTCATAGTTATTATTGTTAGGACCAAAAGTAGCTAGAGGGGGGGTGAATAGCTCGTCGCGTGCTCGTTGCTCGGTGTTGCTTGTTGTTGCTTGTTTCTTCAAGAATGCGCAGCGGAAAATACATAAACAAACACAAACACGCTAACACTAGGAGTTTACTTGGTATCCATCTCCAACGGAGATGACTAATCCAAGGATCCACACCACGCACGCACCCTCCACTATGAAAACACTCCTTTTCGGTAACTACCGAGGGCGGAGAAGCCCTACAAGACTCTCAGTACAAGAAGAAAGGAAAGGGAAACAAAATACAAGCTTACAATGAGTACAAAACCCTAACCCTAGCTTCTCTTCTTGCCTTTGATCCGCCTCTTGACTTGGAAAGCTTCCAAGATCCTTCAAGAACTGGCAATCTGATCTTTGAGAGCGCTGTGGAGGAGTTGGCGAGAGTTCTGGAGTGAATCGGTGAAGTTCTTCTGCAGCCATCGAACGCCTGCAGCTATAAACGACGCCAACGGTCGGATCCCGATCGATTCGAATGTTCCCAATCGATCGGGGAGGCTTTGGATCGATCCACGGATCGATCCAGAGCGCCTCTGTGCTCTGGAAACGCGCCTGGATCGATCCACGGATCGATCCAGCGCTTATCGCGCGAAGCAGCCGCGTCCCAATCGATCCACTGATCGATCCAGAGCCTGGATCGATCCACGGATCGATCCAGAGCCTGGATCGATCCACGGATCGATCCAGCACTTGGTTTTTGTCCAAAACCAAGTCCCAAACATCCCTAACCAACATTCGGTCAACCTTGACCTGTTGGTATGTCATGCCTAGCATCTAGTCACTCCCTTGACCTGCTAGGACTCCCTTACCAAGTGTCCGGTCAATCCCTTTGACCCACTTGGACTTTTCTCTGTGCCAAGTATCCGGTCAATCCCTTTGACCTACTTGGACTTTTCTTTCATGCCAAGTATCCAGTCAATCCTTTGACCTACTTGGACTTCCCAGCACCAGATGTCCGATCATCCTTGATCCATCTGGATTTTCCCTTGCCTGGCTTCACTCACCAGGACTTTCACCTAGCTTCACTCACTAGGGTTTTCATCCGCCTAGCTTCACTCACTAGAACTTTCACATGGCTTCACTCACCAGGATTTCCATCCGCCTAGCTTCACTCACTAGGACTTTCACCGGCTTCACTCACCAGGATTTCCATCCGCCTAGCTTCACTCACTAGGACTTCCTTCCGCCTGGCTTCACTCACGACTTTCCCTGGCTTCACTCACCAGGACTTTCATTTTGCCTAACATCCCGCTTAGGACTTCCCTAGATTATCCAACAACCTTGACCTACTTGACTCTTCTTCAATCAATATCTTATTGTCAAACATCTAAACCCAAACCAAGACTCACCTTGGCCCAGGTCAACCTTGACCCGAGGGATATTGCACCAACAATCTCCCCTTTTTGATGTTTGACAATACCACAATAACACTTACAATCCCATATGTAAGTTAGGCTAATCCCATAGCCTCATTCTTCATGCCACTAGGTAATGAAAGCATAAGTTAAGCTCTTCATTCTCCCCCTAAGAGGGCAAACTCCCTCTAGGTAATGAAAGCCTAACTTACTCCCTTTCATGAGTCCTTTCATTCTCCCCCTATGACCTTCCCATAGGTAATGAAGGACTAAGCTTAACCATACATTCTCCCCCTATTGGCACACATCAACCCATCGTTGGACACACATCAACCGATGCTCCAATTCTGGGCACACTTCAACAAATCCATTTGTTGAAGACTCTCCCCCTGAAGAGTTGCTCATCGTTGTTCACAACATCACTCGTTGTGATCAACACGATAATGAAGGTCCCATACCCTTCATTTATCCTTAACTTCTCCCTCAATGTTGACAAATACCCAACCTTGAGCATTTTCAACCACTTGAGTGTCCACTTGAAATAATGAGGATATCCACTCCCCATTTTTCCCATTTCAAGTTTAAATGCTCAACATTGAGCAAGTTCATAACAGAAGGTTAACCACCTTCCAAGGTTCATGAAAAATAATTTTCATGTCTTTAAAGAGTCCCTCCCCCTAAAGACATGGTGGTAACGTCTGTCATTGCACCAACAATGACTTGGAATCCCTAAACCTTTAGGAAACCCAAATTTAGAAGTTTTGAGGTTCAAATATTCAAAATTTGAAACAACCTCAACCGAAACTTCTACTTAGTCTTCGTTAACCAATCCATCCTTGTTTTCAACATGAAAACACCCTTTGTATGTATACAAATGTATTTAAGGGGTTTGGAATGGTTACCTAGACTCAAAGAGGTTCAAAGATGCTAAAATCAGGCCTTCCCAGCCAAAATCAGCAACTTGGATCGATTGGAGTTGGGTTCCAATCGATTGAACCTTTCTGAATCGATCCACGGATCGATTCAGACTCCCTGGATCGATCGGCTGATCGATCCAGCGAGCTTCTGCTCGCGGGAATTGCCGTTTGAATCGATCCATGGATCGATTCAGGAACTCCAATCGATCCATGGATCGATCGGAGCTCTGATAGTTGCTGAAATTCCATTTCAGTCAACTTCAGAAACCCCTAGAAAATTCTACAAAAATCCAAAAATTATGAAATTTCGTGTAGACATTATTTAGGGCATACTTAATCATGGAAAAATAGCTTTCTATGAAAATACATCATATTTTCAAAGATTGACACAAACTTGAAAGCTTGCAAAAACTTTAGTGTTTTTCTTCAAGTTTGTGTCTAACTATTCAATGGTGATTACTATCAAAAGATAGCCTTCACCAAGGTTTTCCAAAAACATTTTAAAAACATTTTCAAAACCAATATCCCATCATGTTCCTTGGGCATAATGCACATGACTTGTACATTAGCTTTCCCAATGATGGGAAAACACATAACTATGTGTTTTGATGAACTTAAAACTCAAAAGAATGCACTAAATCAACATCTTGAGTTTTGTTCATCATCCTAACATCTCACTTGTATCTAATGTGCACTGAAACACATACAAGTCATCTTATAGGTCTTTGTGAGATGTAAGATTTTGGTTTTGCCCTATTCTAGGGATCATGCATATCTATCTAGGCATTTTGAGAGGTAGACATCCACAAAGGATGTTACTTGTTGATTTACTTGTTAAACAAATGTCACTTGTTTATTCCACTTGTTGTAAACAAATGCCACTTGTTTAACTAATGCCATATGTCCTTAATTTTTAAGGAAATAAACATAATGCATGATAATGTTATGACATACATCAAAATAAAATAGCTTTCAAAAGAAAGATTCCTATAACTACATGATGTATGTATGGCATGACATGGTATTTTTGTATTTTTCATGATAAGTCATGAATGCAAAATACAAATAAGATAAAATATGATGTCATGGCATATTATGAGCAAACAATCATGGCAAGGTTTAGCATAAATAAAATATACCTAGATTAACTATCTAAGTATCGTTAATCTTAGCTAATCCTAAAACTTAAACCCTAGATTGCCCTAAAGTGCTTCAAGAAAATGCCAAAGCCTAAGTTTGCATTTCTTATTCCCTTGATTAATTTATGCCAATTAAAATAAACATGTCCTCAAATGTTGGCATATTCCATTTTTCCTCAAGAGTAGCACTTTTAAATTTAAGGCCCGGATTGCCTTAAATTGCCTAAGAACATACCACAAACCCAACTTGATAGTTCTTATTAATTTTCCAATATGTGCCATTTAAGATAAAATCAATACTTCTCAAATTTGACACATTTACTCTTTCAAGGAGTAATCAATAATTCCATTTCATTTTCAAAGGTTAACAAAAACCTTGAAAATGCTCCTTGAGTGTCAATTTCCTCAAAGTTGGGTTAACTACCCTTCTAATCGGAGTTGACACTCTCTAACCCATCTATGGGGTAGAGAAGATGCTCCTAGGAACCCAACACCTATTGGTGCTCCTTGGATGCTCTAGGTACTCACTAGGGATAACTTCCCCAGATACCTTCCTAGTGACCTTGTTGGGCTTCTTAGAAGCCTTGGTCACATTTTCTAGGTCAACTCTAGGGATAACCTCCCTTGTGACCTTGTTTGTGACTTTCTTAGACTTCTTAGAAGTCTTAGTCACATTTATTGCAAGAATACTCTTAGGGATGACTTCCCTAGTATTTTTGGCTTGACCACTAGACCTAGGGTTTGTTCCATAACTATATGGAACTCTATGGTAAGAGGGCACATCCTTCTTAGCCTTTGGTTTGTATCCCAAACCTCTATGGCCATTAGATGACCTTTGTGCTCCTAGACCTAGGTTATGCTCATTTTGCCCTAATAGGATATTTTCCATCCTTTTTAGGGTCTTTTCCATTTTATCAAGTCTTGACCTCAAGACTTGATTTTCTCTCACTAAGTCCTTAGTTTTTGGTTTTTCATTTGATCCATGAGCATTTTTGTTTCTAGGCTTGTATCTAAAATCCTTAGAGTTTTCGCCTAGATTTTTACCTATAATCCTAGCCTTAGGTGTAGTAGTTTTAGCATGAAAAGCTATATGTTTTTCTTTAACACTATCATGCTTTTTATTTTCATGGTAAATAGCATTAAAATGATATAAATTTGAACTATCATGCTTTTTACCATAATGTAGAGGAGTAGGCTCAATAAAAGTTACCTTTCTTTTTACCTTGGAGGCTCCCCCTTGAATTGAGCTTCCTCTTTGAGCTTTGACCATCTTCTTCCCCTTGGGGCATTGACTTCGGTAATGCCCCTTTTGATTGCAAGAGACGCATATAATATGCTCCTTGCTCTTCTTTGTATTGGGGATGGTCTCCTTGGGCTTCACCTTGCCCTTTTGTGCCACTTGGCCCTTCTTCTTGGCCAATTTAGGGCATTTACTTTTGTAATGCCCATGTTCCCTACATTCAAAGCATATGATATGATTTTTATTATTAATTGAAATGTTTATACCTTTGCTTGTAGGGGTGGCATCTTCTCCTTTTGATCCAGAGGTAGAAGCTTCCTCTTGATCCGAAGATATTCCTCCATTCGATTTTGCTTGACTTGCGAAGGTGGAAGCTTCTTCATCCTCATCTTCTCTTGACCCGGATGTGGAGGATTCTTCTTGCTCTTGCTCCGGTGTCAATGAAGATTGCTCCCCCTCAATCCTAGAGGTGGAGGCTTCACGTTCTTCCTCATCCTCTTGAAGATGAAACAAGGAATATGCTCCTTCCTTGCTCTTTTGATTGCACTCCTTTGAGGATGAAGCTTCTTGGACTTCCTCTTCTTCGAAAGTTGAGCATCTCTCAACTTCGGAGTCCTCCTCTTGATCTTGCTCCAATGAGTCGCCCTCTTTGGATTCCTCTTGATTCGGTACAGTGGAGGGTTCTTCATGGATTGTTGCCAATTTACTCCAAAGCTCCTTGGCATCGTTGAATTCTCCGATTTGAGCCAAAATGTGGCTAGGCAATAGGTTGACCAAAAGCTTGGTCACTTTATCATTTGCCTTGCTCCTTTGAATTTGCTCCAAGGTCCATTTGCTTTTCTTGAGAGGCTTGCCCTTGGAGTTTGTTGGAGCCTTCCATTAGAGCAAACCATTGCTCTATCTCCATCATAAGAAAATTTTCAATTCTTGATTTCCAAGAATCGAAGCTTGTGGATGTGTATGGTGGAGCCACCCTTGTGTCAAATCCAAGTCCATCTTGGAATTGCATCTTGAAGTTGAGCTTGATAAAGTCTTGAACTTGAAGAATTTGCTCGAACTTCTTCACCCTCTAGCTTTTCTTGATATGCTTGACCCTTCCGGCGATGATTCCGGTGAAGAGCGGCCTTGCTCTGATACCACTTGTTAGGACCAAAAGTAGCTAGAGGGGGGGTGAATAGCTCGTCGCGTGCTCGTTGCTCGGTGTTGCTTGTTGTTGCTTGTTTCTTCAAGAATGCGCAGCGGAAAATACATAAACAAACACAAACACGCTAACACTAGGAGTTTACTTGGTATCCATCTCCAACGGAGATGACTAATCCAAGGATCCACACCACGCACGCACCCTCCACTATGAAAACACTCCTTTTCGGTAACTACCGAGGGCGGAGAAGCCCTACAAGACTCTCAGTACAAGAAGAAAGGAAAGGGAAACAAAATACAAGCTTACAATGAGTACAAAACCCTAACCCTAGCTTCTCTTCTTGCCTTTGATCCGCCTCTTGACATGGAAAGCTTCCAAGATCCTTCAAGAACTGGCGATCTGATCTTTGAGAGCGCTGTGGAGGAGTTGGCGAGAGTTCTGGAGTGAATCGGTGAAGTTCTTCTGCAGCCATCGAACGCCTGCAGCTATAAACGACGCCAACGGTCGGATCCCGATCGATTCGAATGTTCCCAATCGATCGGGGAGGCTTTGGATCGATCCACGGATCGATCCAGCGCCTATCGCGAAACTCCGATCGATCCACGGATCGATCCAGCGCTATCGCGAGGGCCCCCAATCGATCCATCGATCGATTGACATCTGATCGATCCACGGATCGATCCGTGGATCGTCCTGATTGGATGGCCGGATCGATCCATCGATCGATCCAGACATTGGTTTTTGTCCAAAACCAAGTCCCAAACATCCCTAACCAACATTCGGTCAACCTCGACTGTTGATATGTCATGCCTAGCATCTAGTCACTCCCTGACTGCTAGGACTCCCTTACCAAGTGTCCGGTCAATCCCTTTCGACCCACTTGGACTTTTCTCTGTCAAGTATCCGGTCAATCCCTTTGACCTACTTGGACTTTTCTTTCATGCCAAGTATCCACAATCCTTCGACCTACTTGGACTTCCCAAAGACCGATGTCCGATCATCCTTGATCCATCTGGATTTTCCTGCCTGGCTTCACTCACCAAGACTTTCACCTAGCTTCACTCACTAGGGTTTTCATCTGCCTAGCTTCACTCACTAGGACTTTCACCTGGCTTCACTCACCAGGATTTCCATCTGCCTAGCTTCACTCACTAGGACTTTCACCTGGCTTCACTCACCAGGATTTCCATCTGCCTAGCTTCACTCACTAGGACTTCCTTCTGCCTGGCTTCACTCACCAGGACTTTCTTCTGCCTGGCTTCACTCACCAGGACTTTTCTTCTGCCTGGCTTCACTCACCAGGACTTTCATTTTGCCTAACATCCCAGTTAGGACTTCCCAGTCAAGTATCCAGTCAACCTTGACCTACTTGACTCTTCTTCAATCAATATCTTATTGTCAAACATCTAAACCCAAACCAAGACTCAGCTTGGTTACCCAGGTCAACCTTGACCTGAGGGATATTGCACCAACAATTATGTGCAACAGACATTTACAGGAGTTGCCTCAGCGGTTTACCATGTAATGAGATTTCAAAGTAGTTCTTCCTCAAAATCAAGAGTTCTCACTCATGACAAACAAAGGGATTACATATCATGTAGCTGCACAAAATTTGAGTTCGAGGGAATTCCATGCAGACATATGTTAGCTTTTTTTCGTATCAACCAAGTGTTTCTTTTGCCTGATATGTACATACTCAAACGATGGACACGAGATGCAAAAGTTGGAGCAATATATACTTTAGGGGAGCAAAATTTCATTGATGATCCAGATTCAGAAAGGTATTTAATGTCGAGGCACTCGAGGTTATTCTATAAAGCTTCAGTATTAGTTGATGATGCATCTTTGAGTAATGAGAGGGCAACCTTCTTGGATGAACAATTTGATTATATCTACAACAAAATTCAAGAGATGTCCATTAGTACAATATACAGTGATAGAAGTCAAAGAAAGAAATCCATTGATGAGGGTCTTGGTATTATTGATCCATCTACAGTAAGAACTAAGGGATGTGGGAAGAGAGTAAAATCATCAAAGGAGAAATCAACCTCAAATTCTAGGCTTTGTTGTGGGTGCGGACATCGAGGAGTATCACATGACAAGCGTAACTGTCCCAATTTACAGCAAGGGTATGTGTCGATTAATTTTGTATTTTTATTATATTTTATTATATTGTGTATATGACAATGTGTCAATTATCAGATCAATTGAAGATAATAATCATATTAGTCTTGACGACACATATGAACCTGATTTGGGATCTGTAACTAGTACTATCAAAGTTTTAAATTGTTAAATTATAGTGGTTTATTATTTATTAAGAAAATAAATTATCTTTATTGTTGCAGGTTCTAACAACATGCGCTAGGATGTTGAGACTATCTATGGTTGGTATTCATCTATTTCATTTTTAATAAACTGCTATAATTCTCTAGCTCTTATTGCCCCTCGAAGTAATGAAGTAAACACCACGTTCTAGTATATCTTTATTGTTGCTTGTAATTCTCAATTCCGTTTTTTTTGTTTGTAAATAAGTGTCGCAGTAACATCATTCTCTTTGTTATATCCTTAGGCCTGATTTACTGATGCATTATTGCATGAATTGGCTGGAATAACTATATGATCTGATTCCGTTGACTATAAATTATTTTTTTTAATTTCGTTGACTACATGATCTGATTCAAGTTTTTACTCTCTTTTTTTCCAGCTTGTGTCGATCTTCTCACCTTTGGCCTGAAAGTTCTATTGAGGTGTCTGCTAAAGAACAGAAGAAGACATAAACACATGAGTTCCATTGAATTCCATTGAGGTGTCTGCATCAAACTGGGGGTGGTCTTCAACCGTATAAGGATCATTTTGGTTGTTGATTTTGCTAATAATTTTGACTATGTAAACTAAAACGGTTGTACAAATGCATATATTTGCTAGCTTGTGGTGGTTCTATTTTTTCTTGTTTAACTTTTTCTTTTCTTAATACTTGTTAATTATCACTCCCAATTAGTGATTCAATTGTTGGTCTTTCTTAAAGTTTGATGAACTGATTCGATGTGATTCAATTGTTCAGTTTTGATGATTGCATACTCAGTTTTGTCACCCCTTCTGGAACGATTACTTGATTGTTCCAGGGGTTTGGATTGATCACGGGATCGATCCAGATTCTTTCTGTTCAAACAGAATGGATGTGGATCGATCACTTGATCAATCCAATCCCCTGGATCAATCGCTGGATCGATCCAGATCCTTTCTGTTCGAACAGAATGGATCTGGATCGATCACTGGATCGATCCAAGAGTCTGGATCAATCAATTGATCGATCCACATCCTTTCTGTTCGAACAAAAATGATCTGGATCGATCACTTGATCGATCCAATTCTGAAGCGATCAATTCTGAGAAGAAGGCCCTGGATGAGCTTAAGATGCTCAATTCTGCTGTGTTCATGTTCCAATTGCATTTGGAGGCCTGAGCAAGGAAAATGATCGAGTGTGAAAGAATAGGAAGCTCATTGCCTAGCACTGAGGGTGGATACGCAGTGATCGAGTGTGAAAGAATAGGAAGCTCATTGCCACAAATGATTCTATAATCAAGACCTCTTTCAAGATTGGTGGGCCGGGAAAAGTGCTTCTAAACATCGACAATCTTACTTCCAAGAAAAAGAAGCTCCTCTACAGATGGAGGAACACTTGATCACTTGATAGATCCAATTCCTTGGATCACTTCGCCTCTGCCCTACCTTCTCGAAGGCCTCGATTCGACTCATCTTTGCCCTAGCTATTCCTTCTCAACGATCACGATTCGACTCGTCTTTGCCCTAGCAATTTACAATTATAGCGCAACCGTTTTTTTTATCCAAGTATCCAATTTACAATTATAGTGCAACAATGTTTAATGTTTCCAACACCGACTGACAAAATCATTTTGCGTCCAGAATTGAAAACATTTAGCCAGTTACATTACAAAATGAAATAATACTTAACACTAACTAACAAGATTAATTAACAATACAATCAGGATTATGGCTAAGAGAATCAAGTTCACCATCAATGATATCCAAATGAATATTGGTATTTGGATTATTCTCGGGTTGTGTCCATAAGAAGCATTGTGTTCACTTTCAATACTAGTTGAACTAGTATCGGGCGTCACCCACTTTTGCCATCCATGTTGCTTGCAGCTGTAATACTGTCTTCCAGGATTCTTGGTTGATCTAGAAACACACATCAATGTTCTTTGTCCGCAGTCCCTACATGTTACAGGTTGAAATCTTGTATTTTCGATGCTGCTAAAACTTGATGATGCCATGAAACAACAACCTAATAATCAAATTTTGATTATTTTGATTAAAAAAAATTATAACATTCTGCAAAAGGAATATTGATGAGCAAATAGAACTTAGATAATTTGTTATGGAACTAACACTATATATTATGTTTAGTTCAAAGAATCTAGGCCAACAACCATAAATATGAAGTAGGACTACTCTTCTGTTACACAGTTATCTTGATGAGTATATATACCTCTGAGCATAAAACATTATAGGGGTGCCCATTTGATAATTTTGAAAATGAAGAAATCTACACAATACAGGAGTGAACTCGAAAAAAACATACACCAACTACAGACAGTGCTTCTGAAGAATTGAAGTCTTAGATGAATAAGCATAAATTATACAAAAGTTGTCAGAGGATAATGGCTCTACTATAACAGTCTTGCAAAGATTCAGATTGGCCACTAAATCTGTAAACAGAAAATGTAATAAATCACAATATAATTCCAGCTAAATGTCACAGGACATGCATACACATCAAATAATTGACCACTAAATTTAAAAGAAAGCCATAAATATCAAGGGATTAGAGTTGAGACTAAGAGATAAAAGGGCAACATTGTCTTCCTACGCCATTGTACATATGGACATCATTGGGTTCCAACTGTCCAAACCGATGCAGCTTAAATAGCAATGACTCTAAGCTTTAATTGGACTAATGACTCCGACTAGTAGAAGAGAAATCAAATGCTAAGAAACACCACACCAGTGAAGCACACAGGAAATTAAAATTTAAAAAAGAATTCGAAAACTAGAACAATTCAAATCCAAGAAACTTATGCACACTAGAAAAGGAAATCAGGTCTAGAAATCATAGTTGTAAAAGCTAATCTTGCAAATTAAGATCCAGATTGCAAAGTACCTCTTCGGTTGAGAGGTAGGCGACGACGAGGTGCAGCGAGGGAAGGAGACCCGACGCAGCGTTTACGGTGAGAGAGGGAGCTTGCTGCGGGCTGATTGAGGCGAGAGAGGCGAGCAAAGACTAGGGTTTAGAGGTGCTCAGGGAAGATCGCGGCAAGACCGACGGCGCTAGGGTTTAGGGGCGGCAAGGTTCGATGGAGAGAGGAGGAGGAGGAGAAGAAAAAAACGCGAGTGCGTTCTTTTTTTTTTTTTTTGCTTCTATTTCTTTGACTTAGCTGACATGGTCTTTTTCAATTTTTTTTTTATTTTTTTGCTTCCGTTGCTGTCCAGCTAAACTTCCGCCGCACCAAACCTGCCGCACAAAACCGCAGGAGATCTCCTCTGTATATATATATATATATATATATATATATATATATATTAATCTCTAATTCTCTACTCTAATAATGTAATAGGACGGTATTTAAAAAATAAATATTGATGTATCTCCAATTCTTATCAATAAAAGGTGCAATGTGGGAAGACATCTCTGTATCAACATTTACATCTAGAGTGTAATTATATGATTAGATTGAATGTAGGACTTCAATATCCACTCATGATTTCTTAAGATTGATATGCCTAAATAAATCATAGACCCTGGTTATTTCTCAATCCTGCTCAAATCAATCGGTCATCTTTTGTATAGCATCTGTTGACATCCTCGTAGTTAATATGATGAGATTATGGATTAGTTGTTTGATCAAATGGAGAGCTATAAAACATATCCTTTCTTATTGAAATCATGAAAAGTGTGTCCATTTTTTATTTTTTATTAAAATAAATACGTTATTATATCTCAGTCCATTTTATTTCAAAATAATTCACTACTACTATAATATGGACATTTTAATTTTGATTTGTACTAATAACTCATAGTAGGTTGTAACTGCTCAATCATTCAATATTGTATTGTGTTAAATATGAGATTATAGTTATATAATTGTGTAGCGGTTAAAGATACAACTATAGAATCATAGTTGATGTGATAATAGAGGGGTCCATCAAGCAGGGGTCAAAAAGGGAAATAGTAGCTTATGTAGAGTTCAAAAGACGATCAACACTAAGGAACCAACGGACTCATCAAATATGAGTCGAGCGGAGGTCGACTTCAACTGTCAATCAAGCTCGAAATGTCTGATCGACCAACATATTCATTAGAGTAGATTTTTGTTCGGACGGGATCAGTATAGCCAGACCATCAGATACTCGCAACTAACCAAGCGAGTGTTAGGCCAACCAGAGCTCATGTCCAGTCTGGCCATAAACAATCTACCGAATCGAGTCACTACGAGAAAAAACAACTGAGGTCAACCAGGCGAGGAGTCCCGGCCGAGCGGCCACCCTGCTCGTCCAAATAGTGAGACCCTTCCCATATCTCTTAATATCCCTCTAGGAGGTAATATCGCTAACAACAGGACATGGTCAAAAGGTAAATCATATGACGGAAGTTTCTACTGTCTTATTAGGGATTTGCATGTCGTGTTAAGGTATAATGTCAAAGACATTTTTCTTACATGTCTTTTCATAGGACGATTAGGAAAACTTGCATGTACCTTGGGAAGCACTCGAGACGCCTCCCAAAGCGCTATATTAAGGGGAGTCCATGTACCGGCGGATGTATGTGACATCTTTTATTTGTGTTTGTGCTTTCACTGTTAGTACATTGCTCTACCATCTTTCTACTATTCTGGTAACTGACTTGAGCATCGGATGGTCAACGCTGAGGTCCCCTTCCCTGACTCGGTGCTGACGTTTATTGTGTTGCATATCAGAATAAGTTATTCGCACAATTAACCGAGGAGCCACATCCCCAGCTAATCTTCTTCACCGTTTTGGGACAGGATCACCAGTAATTATAACTATGTAATCGTTATGATCTCATATGTGTTAAAAAATATCAAAAATAAGATTATTTTTAAAGTAAAAATACCAAGACTTACTTGATTGGATGGTATGCAAGTGGGAAATGAAAAAGGAATAAAAATTAATGCTTGATTTGAGAAATTGACGTTGAATGCTATGGATTCAATCCCCAAATATACGAATAAGTCATTACTTATTAAAATAGAGGGAATGCCCTCTTTATTCTTATTCCCCACTTTTATTATTTTCATTTTCATTCTCTATCCCTTCCGGAAACTAAGCACCCCCTTAAGCAAGCAAGGGATGTCAACGATAGAAGGCAACAAGCGCAAACATGGCCAATCTAACTAGTTGATGGTGAAGGTTAGCAACTAGTGGCTTCCGAGTAAAATTACTAACAAGAGAATGGTTTCAAATATAATGCGTAGGTGAAATTTAGTATTCTATCCACTCAACACAATGGAACAACAGAAACATCAGTTTGGCTATTCTATCCTAATCCACGACCTAAATGATCAGGTCAAGCAAGATCAGCTTGCCTCACAGTTTGAGCTGTGTTGAGCTTCGCATGGACCTGATCAATTATAATCTGTGTGTTGAACTCGACCTAGATACTTAAAAATAAAAAATAATAAAAGAGGAAATGTTAATATATATATATATATATATATATAGATAAAATTTTCTCTTTTTATGTTTTTTTTATAAATAAAGCAAGTTCCATTGCAACTAAATTGAGTGAGGGCAGCATTAAGTGACTGACCTAAAGTCTTTTATTATGTCCCATGTGCTGGTGGTACATTGGGCCAGGCCCAACTTAACATGCTAATAAAAAAAAAAAAATCTAATTCTATGATAAACAATACAACAGATTTATATGAGGATTCGATTCTCATGCAAATCATTACATATATCTAATGTGCTCGAAACACTAATGAACTTAATCATCTATTATGATCCCTCTGTACTTTTTAAATTTATAATTTTCATAATTAACAGTCACCTCTATAGTATTTAAGATAATATTTAAGTATCAATATATTTAATTAGTTAAGGTAGAGATGCCAAATTAGTCTAGCCATCCCGCGGCATTAAACTATGTCATGTTAGACTTGGGCTAGATAGTAGAGGCTTTCCCGCGTGCTGAGTGTAGCGTAACCTTCATGCTGAGTTAGTTTAAAAAAACTTCTTAAATAATAATTATAATATATTAAAAAATAGAGTACATAATATATATGTTTTTTCAATAAAATACAAAATAATAATTCGCTTGGTTCTTATTACGAAATTAAAGCTGGTCATAGTTGTAGAAGTATAACTATGAATTAATAAATTAACTAATGAATTTTTTTAATAATAGATTGACCAAGTTGATAAATTATCCATTACGAGTACTTTTTGTTTATCCTAGTAATTAATAAAAACATTTATGAGATCAGGTTAATCATCCTTAAGATTAGTTAGAGTAAACTAAATAACCTTATCAACTAAATAAATTAAAAAATAAAATATAACTAATAAAATGCTTATTAGTTATGCATGATTATCTCAATTATAATATATTTTTCAAAATTAAGAAGTATTAAATTGAAATTAATGGTTATAGTTTTTGAAACTTTTTTTTTTTACAATTTATGCTACTTGTAATTTACAGAAATGATTTATGTTTATTTTTTCACGTGGATTTAAAATATAAGTAAAAAAAAAAACTTATTTCTTATTCAATTAAAAGTAAATCACTTTTAACTCTGAAATTCATTTGGCTGATCATGACCTACCTAATTAGTTGACCTTTAACTAACATTCAAAGATCGTTGACAAATCTTCCCAGCCCAAGTCAAACTTGGTCTTCGTGTCATAATCCACGTGCTTTTTTTTTTTTGCCAATTTATTAATAATATATGTTCTGACGTGCATGTTTGACCTTGAAGTCAACTTGCGGCTAAGTGGATCGATAACAATTCACTTAGCTAAGAACCAAAGTAAAAAAAAAAAAGTTTGGCACTAGTCAACGTAGGGTCTTTTTCAGTCAACCCCTAATTATAATCCTATTCAGACGTTTAGGATTTTTTTCAACTTATGAGATTTTTATTTACTTAATTTGATTCTTTAATTCTTCTTAATTTGATTCTTTTAGGCTTTAATTTTTCCAAAATAGAATCACTCTAGTTAAGCCAAGTTATTATTTACTTATGAGATTTGATTATGAATTTGTTTCTTTAATTTTTATTTAAATATTTAAAAAGCAAATGACATGTATATTTATAATATTGTTTCTCTTAACATTTTTTTTTTTATAGTGTGTAAATTTTATACTTATAAATTATTTACCCTTAAAAATTAAGGAGAAATACTATAAATTTAATTTATTAGATCCATGTATTAATTGACCAAATTATAATTGGTCAATGATCTGGTGGTAAGGACGGGACACCCACGTCGGCGGCGGTTAACGACACGTGGAGGTCAAAGGTCAATACAGGCGGCCCCAAGGTCCCACCAAGCAGACCGGCTAGTAGCCCGGTCGGCAGGATGCCCTCCAGGCCGACTGGAATATAGTTCTACCATAGATTGAGCTTCCGACGCTTAAGGTAAAGGAGCTTATGGGCCGAGCAGACAGGCCGCTCGGTCGAAGCACAGATCACTGAGGTGCGATCCCATCTGAGCACAAGACCGAGGATCTTCCCGCTCGGTCCAATACATACACGTACCCGAGTGCTGGGAGCGCCGAGCGGCCGGACCACTTGACCCTGGAACCGACAAGAGGCGCAAAAAGACGAAAGGGACAGCTGGTAACATCATCCTTGAGACGCCTGCCGCCGACAAACAGCATGGTCGGCGGTCGGACCGGACAGAGAATCGTACGGTAGAAGTTTCCACTGTCACGTCAAGGATATGCTCGGACGATTGCGGAATGACGTTAGGCGTGCTTTTCCAACACACTCATTTGGAGGTATGTTTGGGGAAGCGGGCATGCATCGAGAAGCGTACCTACGCCTCCCCGGGTCCTATATAAGGACCCTAGACTTCGACGGAGGTATGCAGAATTCTCATCACTATAGCCACAGTTACTCTGCCTCTTTTCTTCTTCGCCTGACTTGAGCGTCGGAGGGTCGTTGCCGGGAACCCCCTCCCAGTTCAGCTTCTTTGCAGGTTCGCCGGAGATCCACATCACCAGTCGGAGTCAGCGGAGAGCGCCACGCCCCCCAGCGTCTATCGACTCAGCGCTCGGACAGGATCAAATTGGCGTCGTCTGTGGGAGCATACCTAAATCCGAGTAGAGACGATGGAAGAAGCTGGACGCCAACTCATGGTGACGCTCTCTCCCGAAGAACTTGACGCGATCGTCTAAGCGCGAGCGACAAAGATTGTCGAGCAACAGCAGAAGGCCCAAGCCGATCGGATAGCACAGCAGGCAACGTCGACATCGGGCGGTTGAGCGGCACCAGAAGACCGATCGGAGCAGCTCTCAATATGGGGCCAAAACAAAGGTCCGACCGGCACCCAGGTGGAAGCCCCGCCCGCCCCGATACCATTCTATCGGGCTTTATTCCAAACACCGTTAGAAGTCGCTCAGGCCAACCTCGACAGATGATCTTCATCCGATGAAGCTCTCGTTCGAGACAATAGAAAGGGCAAGGTGCCTCGAGCGGACCTGTCACCTGAGCGGATCAACCGACAATTCTCCGACGCCATCCTGAGATACCCACTACCGAGGCACTACACGCCCCCGGCGATTGGGGAATACAATGGGACCACCGACCTGGATGACTATCTGGGTAAGTTCGACAACACAGCCACTTTGCATCAATATACGGATGGTGTGAAGTGCCGGGTGTTCCTCACCACCCTTTCTGGATCGGCGCAACGATGGTTCCGGAGGTTACCGGACGGGTCGATCACGAGCTTCAAAGAGTTCCGCATGGCTTTCCTCCATCATTTCGCGAGCAGTAGGCGCTACCAGAAGACCAGTGTCAGCTTGTTCGCCATCAAACAAGGTTCGAAGGAGCCACTCCGAGCCTACATCCAGCGCTTCAACCAGGTGGCCATGGACATGCCAACGGTCACTTCAGAAACTATGATGAACGCGTTCACACAGGGGCTTGTGGACGGTGATTTCTTCCGCTCGCTCATCAGAAAGCCGCCTCGTGACTACGACCATATGCTACACAAGGCCAATGAGTATATCAACGTAGAGGAAGCGCAGACAGCCAGAAGGAAGGAAGCACCATCTGAACCATCGACCTCTGCCGAGCGGAAGCGACCTACTAGCTACCATCCACCTAGAGGACCTCGGGAGGAAGCAGCCCGACCTCATCAGCAAGCAAGGTCGCATGCCGTTAAACAAGTAGCGACCGATCGACCTAATCCCAAGGGAAAGGTATGGACTCCCATGTTTTGTTCACTCCATCAGTTAGCAACCCACAGCACACGGGATTGTCGGAGCCTCCCCCAGTCGCTCATCCTACGCCAAGGAACTATCGCCGCCGATCACCTTCGCCGGACCGGCGACATCGACACCAGAGCCCTGGTCGGCGTGTAGTGAGAGGATCCCCCGAGCGGCAACATCATCAGCAGCCCAGGACTCAACCTCGGGCATCGCACGAGCGTCCCAGGCCATCCGCTCAGGAGGAAGAGAATAGAAGCAACGTGTCCCGAGGAGAAATTAACATCATCGCTGGTGGACCAACCGGAGGTGACTCCAACAGGGCAAGGAAGGCGCATGCAAGGCAGCTCACGATCCATGCGGTTGGCTGCAGTCAGGAGCGGGCGAGTGAGCCTGAGATCAGCTTTGGGTCTAGGGATCTCGAGGGAGTCGAAGTCCCACATGATGACGCCCTCATCATCCGAGCGGTAATAGTTAACTACACTATTCACCACATCTTTATTGATACAGGCAGCTCGGTCAACATAATCTTCCAGAAGGCCTTCGACCAATTGCAAATCGACCGAGCCGAGTTGTTGCCGATGACAACCCCCCTCTACGGGTCACCGGTAATGAAGTTTTACCGGTCGGACAGGTCCGGCTGGCTATCTCGCTGGGAGAGGAGCCGCTCAGAAGAACGTGGAATGCTAACTTCATCGTAGTCAACGCCCCCTCCACGTACAATGTGATCTTGGGGCGACCGACTCTCAACGAGTTCCGAGCGGTCGTCTCCACCTTTTGTCAAAAGGTCAAATTCCCCGTAGAAGATCGGGTTGGAGAAGTCCGCGGAGACCAACTAGCAGCCCGACGATGTTATGTGGAGATGGTCCGAGCTGAAGCAAATGCTGCTCGGAAGACACCACGCGTCGAGGTAAATGCTATAACCGAAAAGCCACCTTCTTTAATTTACGAAGAGAAGAAGGAAGTAAAGATCCACCCTGTCCGACCGGATGTCACTACGTTCATCGCATCCGACCTGGAGCCGAGCCAGAAGGAGAAGCTGATCAGATGTCTCCAGCAAAACTGTGACGTCTTCGCTTGGTCGACCCACGAGCTGCTAGGGGTCTCGCCGAGCGTAGTGCAGCACGAACTTCACGTCCGCCCGGACGCTCGGCCGGTGAAGCAGAGGAAGAGGGACTTCAGCGCCGAACAGAATGTCATCATCCACGCTGAAGTTGAGAAGCTTCTGGAGGTCGGCCACATACGGGAGGTGCAATTTCCGAGCTGGCTCGCCAATGTGGTGCTGGTCTCCAAGCTAGGCAACAAATGGAGAGTCTGCATCGATTTCTGGGATCTAAATAAGGCATGCCCGAAGGATTTTTACCCTCTACCCTAGATCAACCAACTGGTAGACTCTACTGCTGGATGCGAGCTGATATGCATGCTGGATGCATATCAGGGCTACCACCAAGTGCCACTCGCCCGGGAAGATCAGGACAAAGTGAGCTTCATTACTGCGGACGACACTTACTATTACAACATGATGCCGTTCGGACTAAAAAACACCGGAGCCACATACCAGCGGCTAATGAACAAAGTGTTCCGGGAGTAGATCGGGCGCAACCTGGAAGTCTACATGGATGATATACTAATCAAGTCACTCCGAGCGGCGGATCTTTGTACAAACATAGAGGAAACCTTCCGAACACTGAGGAGGTATGGAGTCAAGCTGAACCCCCAAAAATATTTGTTTGGAGTAAAAGGCGGGCGCTTCTTGGGATACATCGTGACCGAGCGGGGCATAGAGGCGAACCCTAGCAAAGTGAAAGCACTGCAAGACATGGCGCCTCCCAGGAATCTGAGGGAAGTGCAATGCCTCACCAGCCGGACAACGGCATTGTCGAGATTCATCTCTAAGACAGCCGACCGGAGCTTGCCATTTTTCAAGATCTTGCACCGAGCCACAAAGTTCCAATGGGACGAGGAGTGCAATCAGGCGTTCGAGGAGCTGAAGATGTACCTGAATTCTTTACCTGTGCTAGCTAAGCCGAACGTAGGCGAGCCACTCCGTATATACCTGTCCTCCACCGAGTATGCTGTCGGCTCGGCGTTGGTAAAAGGAAGCGAAGAAGAGCAGCCCGTGTATTTCCTGAGCCATATTTTAAAAGATGCTGAGTCTTGTTACACTGGCCTCGAGAAGCTTGCGTTCGCTCTAGTTCTCGTCGCTCGGAGACTCCGCCCTTATTTCTTGGCACATACGATCATCGTTATGACGAATAGCCCGTTGGGAAGAGTGCTCCTGAACCCAGAGGCGTCCGGGCGGCTCATCAAATGGATGACAGAGCTTAGTGAATTCGACATCCAGTATCAAGCACGCTCGGTGATTAAGGCGCAGTCCTTGGCAGATTTTGTAACTGAGGTACACAATCCTGAGCCTGAAGCTTCGTGGAAAGTATTTGTGGACGGGTCATCCACTCGGCTCGGTAGCAGAATCGATATTTTGTTGCTTTCTCCTCAAGAAGAGCGGATGCATCTATTCATCCGTCTGGATTACCGGGCAACAAATAATGAGGAGAATATGAGGCCCTCATAGCCGGCCTACAGGCCGCGCGACATGTGGGAGCCAGCCGGGTGATACTATATTCTGACTCCCAATTGACCGCTCAACAACTCTCAGGGTCCTTCGAGATAAACAACGCAAGGCTCCGGCTCTACGCGGAGGCCTTTAAAAAGCTCAGAACTAACTTCATCGAGGTTGTCTTACAGAAGATCCCCCGAGCCGAGAACTAGTCAGCAGATGAATTAGCCAAGCTCGCTAGCTCAATATCGCCGATCGTCATCCAACAACCAATTGAGCAGGTGTCCTTAGTGGCGCACATCGATCGGATGGAAGGCCTCACATTCCCGAGCGATTGGAGAACAGCCATAATAGAATTTTTGCGTTCGGAGGCCACGTCGTCCGATCAGGAGGAAGCCCAACTATTGAGGAGAAGAGCCGGCCGGTTCACACTCATTGGGGACCAGCTTTACAAAAACGCGTTCTCCCGCCCGCTGCTGAAGTGTGTCAGCTCGGAAGATGCAGAATATATTCTCCGGGAAGTACATCAAGGATCTTGCGGAGGTCATCCGAGCGGGCGATCGTTGGCTAGGAAGATCTTGCTGGCTGGATACTTCTGGCCAACTCTACAGGAAGGTGTCGCTCGGACCGTCGCCACATGCCTTTCCTGTCAAAAGTTCCACAGGTTCTCCCATAGGCCAACGGAGAGGATGAAGGCGTCTACTATGTCCTGCGCGTTCGACCAGTGGGGTATGGATATAGTGGGACCTTTCCCTATGGCGACCGGGCAGCGGAGGTTTTTATTAGTGGCGGTCGACTATTTCTCCAAGTGGGTCGAAGCCAAACCACTGGCCAAAATAACCGAGCAGATGGTCAAGAAGTTCATCTGGCAGCATATAATTTATCGGTTTGGCATTCCTCGTCGGCTCATTTTGGATAACGAGCGATAGTTCATTGGTTAGCAGCTCGGAGAATGGTGCAAGGGATACGACATCGAACAACACTTCACTTCCGTGGCGTATCCTCAGAGCAATGGTCAAGCCGAGGTAGCCAATCGGGAGATCCTGCGAATGCTTCGGGTTTGGCTCGATCACATGGGAGGAAGCTGGGTGAACGAGTTGCCCGGCGTGCTATAGGTCATTCGCACAACCCCAAAGGAGGGAACGGGGGTGACACCGTTCCATTTGGTGTACGGGGGCGAGGCGATCGTCCGAGTCGAAGTCGGAGTCGAGTCCGATCGGATCCAGAACTACAATGGGGACAATGTCGAGCGGAGACAGCTGGAGCTGGACCTAGTGGACGAGGCGCGAGCTAAAGCAGCCGTCCGACTGATGGCGTACATGCAAAGAATGAAGCAGAATTACAACAGGCGTGTAATTCCCAGAGCATTCCAGGTCGGCGACCTGGTATAGAAGAAGGTGAAGCCGGTCGGCGATGTGAGCAAGATGGAAGCTCCCTGGGTGGGGCCCTTTAGAGTCGTCGAAAAGCTCCGATCAGGTGCATACTACCTGGAAGATGAGGATGGACGGCGGTTAGAACGACCATAGAGTGCAAACCATCTCCAACCGTATCGAGCGGGGTAAAAGGTGCGTCAGTGTAATTTATCTCATGTATACTCTGTTCGTCTGTATCCTTTGGCTGCAGGAGTAAAAATTAAAAAAGACAAAGGATATGAGCATTTGGCACAGAATGGCAAAGCGCCTAGAAGACCGTCGAGCGGCGACGTTAAACTCTTGAGTCGGACCGACAACTATAAACCCCCCGGCTTGAAGACAGTCGAGCGGCGATGTTAAACTCTAGAGTCGGACCGACAACTATAAACCCCCCGGTTTGAAGACCGTCGAGCGGCTACGTTAAACTCTAGAGTCAGACCGACGACTATAAACCCCTCGGCTTGAAGACCGTCGAGCGGCGACGTTAAACTCTAGAGTCGGACCGGCGACTATAAACCCCCCGGCTTGAAGAACGTCGAGAGGCGACGTTAAACTCTAGAGTCAGACCGGCGACTATAAACCCCCCGGCTTGAAGACCGTCGAGCGGCGACGTTAAATTCTAGAGTCGGACCGACGACTATAAACCCCCCGGCTTGAAGAACGTCGAGTGGCGACGTTAAACTCTAGAGTCGGACTGGCGACTATAAACCCCCCGGTCGGAAGACCGTCGAGCGACGACGTTAAACTCTAGAGTTGAACCGACGACTATAAACCCCCCGGCTTGAAGACCATCGAGCGACGACGTTAAACTCTAGAGTCGGACCTGCGACTATAAACCCCCCGGCTTGAAGACCGTCGTGCGGCGACGTTAAAATCTTGGGTCGAAGTGGCGACCATAAACACTCCGCTCGGAAGGCCATCGTGTGGCCGCATCAAAGCCCGACACTTAAGGGCAGGCGAGCGACTATCCTAAATCCCAGAAGGGACCAACGAATAGAAGCATTTTGGGCATAGACATTGGTTAAGTGTATACTAAAAGCCTAGCTTTTGGTATAAACATTTATCTAGTTATAAGAATCACATTAATCAAGTGTCTACATTTATATATACCAAATGTAGATGTTCAATTAATTTATATTGTAGATAACATAATGTGTGGTGTCACACACAGAAGATGGTGTTATCGATTCTTTATAAATTATAAACAGTAGCTCACGACCAAGATGGAAAGGAACAAACCATTGGAAGGGCGTAGTGTAATTAGGTATTAGTTTATCTTAATTATATAATTACACTAGTACACTTAGAGTGTATTGAGTAGGACCATTAGAGGTCGTTTCTTTTTATACTGACTTTATAAAAGAACAAAGACCTTAGTTATTATGGAAGTGTGTGCTCTTAATCCTAATATAATAACAAGCACATATATTTGACATTTATTTCTTTAATTTATCAATGGGTGAGATTTAGTTCGATAAATCAATAAGCTCGATAAGTTGGGAAATGATATCACTTATAGTGTGTGTTGTTGATTATATAAGGAAACTGTGTCCTAGTGATCTAGGTTGTTAATGTCCCCAAGAGGAGCTCATAAGGATTGTCATGTTAAACCCTGCAAGTGGACTTAGTACGACATGACGATAAGGTTGAGTGGTACTACTATTGGACTAAGATATTAATTAAATGAGTTGTCAGTAACTCACTTAATTAGTGGACATTCGACATCTTAAACACAGGGAGACTAACACACTCATAATAAGAAGGAGCCCAAAATGTAATTTGGGATTGGTGCGGTAGTTCAATAATAGTTCTTTAGTGGAATGAATTATTATTGATGAAATTAAGTTATGTGTTCGGGGCGAACACAGGATGCTTAATTTCATCGGGAGACCAAAACCAATTCCTCCTCTCTGTCCCTATCGTAGCCTCTTGTATATAGAGATTTATACCCACCACATACCCACCTTCTTACCCAACCAATAGGGGCCGACCAAGCCAAGCTTGAAGCTCAAGCTTAGGGCCGGCCAAGCCTAAAGGTTGAGCTTTAAGGTGGTCGGCCAATAGCTTGGAGCCCAAGCTTAGGTGGCCGGCCACATCATATTAAAAAGGATTTTATAAATTTTTCTTATGTGGATTCCATGGTTTTAAAAGAGAGTTTAAAATTTAAATCTTTCCTTTTATAGTTTTCTACAAAAGATTAAGAAAAGATTTGAAACCTTTCCTTATTTGTAGATTGAAAGGTAGATTTTAATTTTGAGAAAACTTTCCTTTTTTAACTATGTTCATGATTTAAAAGAGAGTTTAAAAATTAAATATTCTCTTTTATAAGTTTATACAAAAGATTAAGAAAAGATTTGATATCTTTCCTTATTTGTATATTGAAAAGAGTTTTTAATTTTTAGAGATAACTTTCCTTTTTAGAAATTATCCACATGTTTAAAAGAAAGATTTTAATTTATAAAATTTCTTTTTTACTAACCAATCATGAAGTGATTAAAATTATTAAAAAAATTTTTATAAATTTCTGGAGACAAATTAAGAAGTTTTAATTAATTGAAACTCTCCTTGTTTATAGCTTGTGGCGGCCGACCATTATTATTAAAAGAAGAAAATTATTTTTAATTAAAATATTTTTTCTTTTTCATGGCAAAAGAATTAAGGAAGTTTTTAATAAAATTTATTTATTTGCCAAGACCAAGGATTATAAAAGAGGAGGTAGAGGTGTCTTCATGGGTGAACGATTCTATTCTTTTCTTCCTCTCTTTTCCTCCTTGGTGTGGCCGGCCCTAGGGTCTCCTCTTCTCCTTCTTTTCTCTTCCTCCTTTGTGGCCGGCGGCATCAACTTAAGGGAAGTCCATGGTGGCCGGTTCTAGCTAGGAGAAGAAGGAGAGAAAGAAGGTTTCGTTTCTAGCATCCCTTGGAGCTTGGTGGTGGTGGCCGGACCTTTACTTCTCATGGAGAATTAATGGTGGCTGAATCTAGCTTGGAGAAGAAGGAGCTTGGTGGTTCTCGTCTCGGAAGATCGTTGCCCACACAACGTCCGAGATAAGAAGAGGAATACGGTAGAAGATCAAGAGGTCATTAAAGTTTACAAAGGAATGTATAATTAGTAATTAATTTCTGCATCATACTAGTTGTATTTCTTTTGTATGAATTCCAAACATAAGAGACATTAGATCTAGTTTTTCGAATTAGTTTTTTGAGTTTGTGTTTTTTTTTTTTTCAAATTTATGATTCGATTGTTCTTTTTGGTTAACCTAGAGTTATTTAAGGAAATTAAATATTAGCTTTCCTTAAAAGGCTTTGTCTAGGCGGTGGTGGTTGCTCCCATATCCAAGAAGGCCATGTGCCTCGCCATGTAGTCCTGGAAGCCAATTTTAGAAATTAATATTTAATGGAATTAATAACATAGGTGGATTTGAATAAATAGTGTTAAGTTCCGCTTGTGATTCAAATCTAAACCATTAAGAACAGATAAGTTATATTTGGAATCAATGATGTTAAGTTTCGTCTGCGATTCCTAATTTAACTTCTAAAGAACACAAAAGGTTATTTAAGGAAAGGTTCGACGCTTGTATAAAATTTTTGTACAGTGGAACCGGTACGATTTTCCTAGGACTAACCAACAGTTAAACTCTTGGGTCGAAGTGGCGACCATAAACACTCCCCTCGGAAGGCCGTCATGCGGCCGCATCAAAGCCCGACACTTAAGGGCAGGCGAGCGACTATCCTAAATCCCAGAAGGGACCAACGAATAGAAGCATTTTGGGCATAGACTCCGCTCGGGCCATAAGGCTACTAATGACAAACAGGGGAAAACAAGCTAACAGAACAAAAGTTGCATTCAAAAGTAGCAGTTAAAACAAAAGTTGGCCGACCGAGCGGCATAAATACAAAAATGCAAAAGACACTTCATTCGAGATAATCAAAAACGCTCTTCGGTATGTTGGTAAGAAGCGCTGCATGCTCTCGGACGGGGATCACAAAGGACTCCTGCAAATGACCTTAGGCCTTTAGGTGGTCCGCAGTGGCGGTGATGGCCAACTCGAATGCGAGGATGAGCCGGTCGCACACCTTCTAAACAAACTCAGCCGAGCGGATGCACTTATGTCTTAGTGCGGCGAATCGGCCTGGCTCAGCCTCTTGATACTCCTTAAGAGCAGAGCGAGAGGCCTCGAGGGCCTCTTGCAGGGTCTTCAGCTCGTCCTTGAGAGCCGTCGCCTCGACCGAACGACCCTTCTTTTCGCGGTCCAGCAGATCCGCCAACTCCTTTACCCACTGTTCCAGGGCGCGGGCCTTCACATTCTTCGCTTCCAAATCGGCGATAGCGGCATTCTTCCGAGTGGTAGCAAGTTCTATCTTGCGGTCATAAGTTTTGACCCGCTTTTCAAGTTGGTCTAGCATGTAGGCCTGGTCGGCCGTCTTCTTCCGTTCGGCCTCTAGCTGCTCCTTGGTCTTGGCCAACTCCTTTTGTAGCTCGGCATATGAGGGGCCCTGAGAAGAGGACGACCCGCTAGAAATCTTGAGATGCTTCAGCTCATCTTCCAGCAGCGCCAGACGAGCGACAACCGCTACGTCTTCCACCCATCGCTGACAAAAAAAGAGCTTACAAAGAAGTTTGAGGGGACAGAAGACTTACGCCGGTGGCATGCTTCATGTGACTCTTAGCCAGCAGGCCGGGAGGCATTGTGGCGACGCGGGCTCGGGCATCCGCCCATACCTCGGTGAGCGGCCCCCGGATGGCGATCATGTGCTCAGGGGCCATGGGCCGATCCGACTCGGCGAGGTAGTCCTCGGTAGGAAGATGCAGAGTGGCCTTAATGGTGCAGCGCCCGCCCGACGTCGTGTGAGCAGACGCGGAGGGTTCAGATGCGGGGGCGGACGACTTGGAAAGTATGGCCGAGCGACGAGGTCTCCAAGACACCGGAGGTAGGGAGCTAACTGGCTGCGCGATGATGGGGTCTTGAGAGGGCTCTAGCTATGAAGGGGTCCGATCGGAGGACAGAGACTCGAAGGAAGGAGCATGGCCGCGAGGGGGCAGAGGGCTCGTCCGCTCGGACGCTTGCACCGCAGAGGTAGCCGAACGAAGTGGCATCTCAACACGCCATCTTTTCCTGTTAAGTGGGAGCTCATCCTCCGGATCAGAGCCTTCCTCCCGAACGGTAGGTTCCCTGCTGGAGGCTGCGCCGCCCGTCACTTCCACGGGAGAAGTCTGAGTAGCTGACTCCCCCACATTGGTCTCACTCTCACCCTCGTGAGAGCCGACCGGAGCAATATCGATCTGCTTTATTTCCTTGGTCGTTGCAGCCTCGATCGTCTCTGCCTTTTTCTTTAGAATCCCGAACAGCACAGATTCCATTACGATGTTTGCTGTAAAGAAAAGAGAAGGAAATCAGTTAAAACACAATGCAAATGCACAAGTAAATTTCTTACCAAAGCTGCTCGGGAGTTTGGTTCGGCTCGGACTCAAGCCGAACATGTACATCACTCCTTCAGGGAGGAGCTTGTTGATGTCGAGCTTCAGACCGGTTAGCATATTCGCCACTTGAAGGTAGTCCAGTTTGGTCTTATACCTCTTCAGTTCGGGAGAGTTGGGCGGTCCGACCTGCCACTTGGTTAAGAAGTTGAGCCGTCCGGGAAAACGGAGGAAGAAAAAGTATTCCTTCTAATGTTTGTTGGAGGTGGGCATTTTATCGAAGAAAACCTAGCCAATCCGAGGCTGGAACAGATAAGTGCCCAACTCGGATTGTTTGGGGTAATAGAAGTAGTAAAAAACCTCCGGATGGAGGGGAATGTTGTGGATTTTGAACAACACAACAACTCCACACAGAAGGCGGAAGGAATTTGGCACCAGCTGACCAAGCGGAATACTGAAGAAATTACAAACTTCGATGATAAAGGGATGGAGAGGAAATCGCAGACCGACTGTGAACTGATCGCGGAAAAAAACAAATAGTGTCGCGTGGCAGTTTGTGTGGCCGAGCGGAAGACGAGGGTAAAATAAGTTCAAAATCAGAAGGGAGATCGAAGGCGTTAATTAAGCTCTCTGCGTCACGCCGATCGAACCGTGACTCCATGGTAGTATACCATGGGCCAAGGGTGAGATCAGCGGGCTGGGAAGAGCTAGCCATCGCCGGAACAGTGCAGAAGGCAAAGGTCAAAAGAAAAGGTAGGAGGCTTGAAGAGAAAGATGAACCGAACAATACCGAAAAACACGACTACGGCGAGGAGTGCAAAGGAAAGGCAGGAACCAGGGAGCAAAAGACAAAGGATCTTACAGAGAGCAGGGCGGGCGAAAGAAGAAGACAGAAGATCGCCGGAATGCCGAGGAACAAAGTCGCCGGAGCACTAAGCGCAAGAGAAGGCTTCTGGACACGCGAAGGCGAAAGTGCGGCGGAGGAGAACAACGAAGGCTTTATAAGGTTGGGCCCGATCGCCCCGAACCGTCGGATGCAGATCGCAGGGACCGAGGCTCATATCTGGCCGCTCATTTCGAACCGCCAAAGGTCCCATCGGATGCGACGCCGTAGCCGTACGATGACGACAGAGGTGCCACGTGGCGTCAGGTCATAGGAGTGCATTTAATAAGCCTCATTACGGCGCGCAGCTCGCGTGCTCAACCATAATGGTGGGGATTTGCACGCATTCCAAGGGAATCCTGAAGATGTCAGCGGTGACAGGCGGCATGTCGACCGGGCCATCATTAGTAATAGGCCGAACGACCCCACTTGACATCATACTGACCGAGCGAAAGGGCATTTTAAAAAGCGGCAAAGCGGATGCCACCTAGCCAGACTCATAGTCCAGTCAGTCGGACTTAGCGCCTCCTTCGACTAGACTTGAGGGGAAGACATGTGATCCGGTGGTAAGAACGGGGCACCCACGTCGCCGGCGGTCAACGACACGTGGAGGTCAAAGGTCAATAGAGGCGGCCCCAAGGTCCCACCAAGCAGATCGGCTAGTAGCCCGGTCGGCAGGATGCCCTCCAGGCCGATCGGAATATAGCTCGACCATAGATCGAGCTTCTGACGCTTAAGGTAAAGGAGCTTATGGGCCGAGCAGACAGGCCGCTCGGTCGAAGTACAGATCACTGAGGTGCGATCCCATCCGAGCACATGACCGAGGATCTTCCCCGCTCGGTCCAATACATACACGTACCCGAGTGCTGGGGGCGTCGAGCGGGCGGACCACTTGACCCTAGAACCGACAAGAGGCGCAAAAAGACGAAAGGGACAGCTGGTAATATCATCCTTGAGACACCTGCCACCGACAAACAGCATGGTCGGCGGCCGGACCGGACAGAGTATCGTACGGTGGAAGTTTCCACCGTCACATCAGGGATATGCTCGGACGATTGCAGAATGACATCAGGCGTGCTTTTCTGACACACTCATTTGGCGGTATGTTTGGGGAAGCGGACACGCATTGAGAAGCGTGCCCGCGCCTCCCCGGGTCCTATATAAGGACCCTAGACTTCGACGGAGGTATGCAGAATTCTCATCACTGTAGCCACAATTACTCTGCCTCTTTTCTTCTTCGCCTGATTTGAGCGTCGGAGGGTCGTTGCCGGGAACCCCCTCCCGGCTCGGCTTCTTTGTAGTTTCGCCGGAGATCCACATCACCAGTCGGAGTTAGTGGAAAGCGTCACGCCCCTAGCGTCTATCGACTCAGCGTTCAGAAAAGATCAGTCAATATTAAATTTTTAAAAAAAAGCTCTTTTATGTTTATCATTGTATCCCATATTTTTTTAAAAAAAAAAACAATACTCATTTTGTCCTATCCATTCGACTGTCAAGTAGTTTTATCCAGACTATTCCACATTTAAATAATTTTATGGTAATTTTAATCAAAATTCTAATGTATGATATGGTGGAAAGACATGCACCTTGATCAATGCAAATCCTGATTAATCCGACTCGAAACAGAGCTAGGGTCAAGTTGACCTAGTTCACAGCGAGCTCAAATCAGGTCAGACTAATTTTTCCGAGTTCAACTCCAATATGCCTAGCATACGTTCGACTTACGTCAAGTTAACCTGGCAAGGTGTCCAAACTCAAGTTGACTAGTTGAGTAAGTCCGAGCCATATCCGAGTTAAGTTCGACTAACCGAACCTAAAACTGGATTCAGTTATTTTTTTTTTTTTCATTTCACTGAATATTGCTCTAAATCTAATTTGAGCCTCAAAAGGATAGACTCCCCTTCTAACCTCTCTTTAGTCCTACTGTCACTCTGTTCTACTGAAACCTGCCTTAGAAGAATCATCAAAAAAAAAAAAAAAAATCAACACTGAATATTTCGAGGACATAATTTATCTTTGATCTCAGATTGTATCAAATATATTAATATAATTTTACTTAAAACTATTATAGTTATATTAGAGTAACAGAATATCAAAGATTATTAAAAAAAATCAAATGATTTTGCTTTTTTATTAGAGAAGTGAAAGTGATGGTGGAACTAAATTAGAATTTTAAACGATTTCAGATTTAAAAGTTTTTAAGGAGTGGAAACACTACTCTAACTATTATGATTCTAATAAAATACTTGTATGCATACAAATTTAATATTTTATGAGATAAATATATTTAAAATGGATACATTTTGATGACCGAAATGGTTATAATTGGTGTGAAATTGAAAAAGTATATATATATATTTAAAATTAGTCTGTCTAAATTTTAAAAGATAATGTATTATCTTACTATTTTATTAAAAATATCTCTCCATTACTAACTGATTTTGATGAAGCTTAAAATGAATTTATGTTAATATTCTTTTTTCTATTCATACTAAAAATAATTCCAAGTTTTATTAATAATTCGACAACTGAAACAATTAGTGATCTAGAGTTTGAGACTCAGCTACGGCATATTATTATGAATTTTTCTCATTATTAATTTTCTCTGGTTGTTTTATATAAAAACATATAGTTCTCTTTAGTCTCACATCTTAGAATTGATAACACTATGATCAAAAAAATTTTTATAAATATTTTAGGCCGACAATGTTAAAAAATATATTTTTCTTAATTTTTTTTACTAAGATAAGTATAATATTAAATTAAATTAATTTTTTCATAGGGAAATCATAAGAGTGACATTCGAAAATTCAAACAATTCGAATTTTCAAAGACAAATTAATTTTCAAAAATTATGTACTTTACCCTAATGATTCTACTTTAATATTTTTAATGTTAAAATATTTTAATTAATATAATTTTATTATAAAACATAATTTCAATATATTATATTATATACAGAGACGGGTGTACTATCACTATTAAAAGTTAAAAAAACTAAAGCCCTCTTCAATAACTCGTAAAATCACATTCATGAAAAATATAAATTATTGCTAAAAAAAAAAAATAGCGCCGCCGACAGCTGGCTCGTATGCGTCATTCATTCTCTCTTTTACAATTATGCTCCTGTAAGTGGATTTTCGGTAATGCCCCTTTGAAATAATTTAATTCTTCTTCCCGTCCTCGCCGCAATCGTAGTAGGCCTTCTTCCTCCGATCGGCGCGCGCGCACGTGCAGATGGCGAGGAAGCACGTGGCGTAGATGCCGTGCACGCGCCAGTTGACCCGCGGCGGCTCGCCGTTCACCGCGCGGTGGAAGACTGCGGCGTAGTAGTGGATGCCGACCGCCAGGCCGATCACCATCTGCGCCAGGGCGAGCGATCGCGAGGAGGTGGCGGGGGAGTCCTCGAAGCGGGAGAAGAGGGAGACTAGATCGGACAGCTGAAGCACCAGGTAGATCAGGTAGCCCATCGTTTGCGCCGCCTGCATCCAGGTGTAGGAGGCCGGCGAGGTGGCGTAGAAGAAGCGAAGGGGCTCGAGCCCCGTCGCGAGGGCGGTAAGCGCGAGGGTGCCGAAGTAGATGGCGAGGTAAGCCTGGGTGAAGAGGAGCAGGCGGTGGAGGGAGAGGTAGGCGCGGAGGCGGCGGAAGAGAAGGGCGAGCAGGAGCAAGGGGGGCACCAGGAAGAGGGAGGAGAGCACGGGGGCGACCTTGGGGGCGAAGCTCTTTCCTACGTACGGCTTGACGCCTTCCGCGATGCCTTTGTTGGCGGCGGAGATGTAGGCCTTGGAGGTGGTGGAGAGGCGCTCTAGATCTGGGAACAGGCGAGAGGGGAGCTCCCGGAAGTCTGAGATGAGATCCGTGCCGTCGTCCAGTTCGTCCTCCATCTCCATCCCGGCGGCTAGCTCCTCCGTCTTCGCCCCTTGCTTCGCCGCCGTCTTCACCTTTTCCTTCACCGTCGGCGGCTTCTTCGCCGGTGCCTCCTTGGCGGGTTGTTGCGCCTTGGGCACCTTGACGGAGGATTCGATCTTATTTTTAGCAATGGACGAATCAAAACCTAATTTTTTGGAAGATTTGGTCGAATTGGCGGCAGAATTGGAGGATTTGAGTTTGTCCTTGGACGATTTTGTAGAATTCGCCTTGCTAAGCTTGGCAGCATCGAGAAGTTTGGTTGAATTCGAGGCTTTGAGGGTGGCATTGAAGCTTTTACCAAGCTTAACCTTGGCACTCGCAGCGGCGGTGGCGGTGGAATTGGCTTTCTTGGGCTTCAAGAGCTTGGTCTGGTTTTTGGCCACCAAGATCGGATTTTTCTTGGGCGCTGCAGGATTCTGCCCCCTTTCAGCACCATCTTCCTTGTCGACCGATGTTCTGATCAAAAGCTTCGCCTTTTGAGGCTTGGAAGAAGAACCAGTGGCGTCGGCGGACGAGGAGCAAAGAGTGAAGCTACTGTGAAGGAAGAGCAACAGCAGCAGGACAGCGATGGAAGATGGCAGAGAGGCGGCCATTGGCAAGCACCTGGAGATCTGAGATTCTGGTGAAGAGAGTGAGGATGCTCGAGATGTATATATATATGTGAAGCAGAGTGAAGAGGAGGAAGGAGAGGGAGTGGCAGTGGAACCACCATATCTTCTTGACGCGGGAGGAAGGTCACAAAACCACTTGGCGGGCTTGTGGAGACAAAGTGGGGTTGTGGGAGACGCAGTGAGAATCTTAGGACCGCTTTGCTGTTGGACTGTTCCTCGCTCGGACAGGATTGTTGGAAAAATTGTGAAAATTGTGAATGAAAAAGGACGAAATGGAGTTGAGTAATTTGAAGGTGGGTTATAATGGATTTGGACATGTGGATGTTCGTGAGAGTAGCGCACATGAGTCGGACAACATAACATAGTATGACTATATGTATATCTCTTTTTTACGCTTGCAAATATGTAAATTCATGGTTCGGATTGTATTTGAACCTAAGTGATTCGAGCATGATCTATAAATGTCGAATTCAGATCGATCGAGATAAAATTTACTTAAACAAATCTACCTATGTTTTGTCTTCCAAATCCGTTGTGTTATTTGCTCAAGTGCGTAATGGACGCATTAATGGCCGAGCTCGAAATGGTCGACATTAATAGTGAATTTGTAACCATCCTGACAGAAAACTATCGACAATTGATAGCTGATGATCGACATTTTGAGCCGGGCAAATAAAGATATTAAATGACCTTTATTCAATCATTTATTGTTAAGGGTTGGAGCTTCTATATAAGGAGATCGTGAACTCGATCAGAGATAAAGAGAGTAAAAACTCCATCCATCTTGGTCCAATTGTTCTCCTTTTTGTTGAGTGACCTGCTCAATAGCTCTTATGTGATAGTGTTTGAATACGTGCTCAATTTGTCATGAACAACCTATGTTAGGTTGCGATCTTGATTTTGTCATTGTATCATGGGAAACAGACTTTCATCGTAACTTTGAAACACCGCTAGAGGAAATGAATCTATTTTAAGAAAACTGTGTCAAACTCTCTCTCCTGCACGCTCAGATAACAATGACCCACTCAAGTTTTGGCTCAGGCGACACTCAACACTCGGGCCTCTCGATGATTGGCTAGGACCACTTGACACTTGGGTAACTCGACACTCAAATCTCTCAGATTTCGCTGCACTCTACCCACTCGACACTCAAATCTCTCGACAAAAGGCCTACTCGAACCTTGAAGCACTCGAGTCACTCAGGCTAATCGAGCAACTCGAAAGTCACGTGACTCCTATGTGCTTTTCCAATCGAACTTGACTCTCATCCCACATGGCACGCAGATGGATTAGGACTCGACACTCGTCTCTCTTAGACTTGGGCTTGCTTGAACTCAACTTGACAATCAAGTTTCTATTGTTCGTTTGGTACTTGGCTTCCCATCAGCGCTTGACCACAATGATGCCATCTTGATAGATAAGTCCGATTTCAATTTTATCATTTCAAATTCAGACTATTCCTTCATAACTCCGATAACAACCTTTGTAGCAAGATTGAATAACAATCTTAAAACATATTTTTAAACTGTTGAGATAGCCGCCACAGAAGCTGTTGAGGAACAAGATGCTCAACATGTGATAGCTCTATCCGTTCTGATTGACAATGTTCCAATCAACTATAGGGACAAGCCGGAGAAATTCACTGGGTTAAACTTTAAGTGGCGGTAGTGGAAGATACTCTTTCTGTTGGTCCCTTTGAAGGCCGGTTAGAAGGAGGGTTGAATAGCCTGCACAAATAAAAACAAACCCTTCTCAGACTTCTTAAACTGACACTTGCATAAATAAATAAGAGCAATAAACTAAAAGAAGAGGCACAGGAGTTTACTTAGTTACAACTGGGGAGGTTATTAATCCAAGGAGAATAAAGCGCAACAGATATCTCTTTTTAGGCGGAAAAGCCTCTTACATCATTCAAGCACGGAAAAATAAAAAGCTAAACTAACAATGAAAGCATACAAGTGTTGTAATCAGAATTGCTTGTATTGTTGAGCTTCTTGGACCAAAACTATATTTATAGTCTTGGTCGGGGCACTTGGAAGAGTTCCAGGCACTTGAGAGGGGATAAAACTTTATGCCTTTTCGCATAGATCGCGTTTGACTACGATTTGGATGAAATCCAGGTCCGGGCGCTCGGAAGGGTTCCGGGCGCCCCGGACTGGTCCAGGCGCTTGGAAGGGTTTCGGGCGCCCCGGACCAAGAAAGTCAATAGAATTGGCTTTTTTCAGTCCGGACCCTCTGTTCCAGTTCAGCTCGCCTCAGTCCGGGTCTTCTGCTCCGGCTCCTCTTGCTTGGGTGATCTCGGCCATCCGGAATAGGGCTCACTCGAACCCAACTTCTGGCCTTCTCGAGCAGGCTTCCGCTCCGACTTCTCATCCCTTGGAATTGTCACGTGCTTCCTTCTCATCCGCCAGCGTACTCATCCGTAGCTCTTCGTCCTTCGGACGCACCGAACCCGTCGGCTCTCTCCCGTGCCGACCTTCTCACTAGCTGCGTCTCTTGCTCCCCGAGCAATCTTCTGCTCTAGCTTCTCATCATTCGGAAACACCGCACGCTTCCTTCTCGTCCGCTGATGTACTCTTCCACGGCACCTCGTCCCTCAGACACATCGAGCTCGTCGACTCTCTCCCTATGCCGTCCTTCTCGTTAGCCACGTCTTCCACTCAACTTCATGTGCTCCTAAGTGATAGATCGGATGCGAGCGATAGAGGGGGGCGGGGTGAATATCGCTTCTTTTAACATTTTTCTTTTACTTTGTAAATCAGAATCGTGTAGCGGAAAATAAGAAAAGAGACAAGTTCTTTTACTTCGTTCGGAGCCTAGCTCGACTCCTACTAGAAGGCCCGCGATCCTTGACCCCACCGATGGGTAATCCACTATAACCATTCTTTCCGAGATCCTCGGAAAGAAGCAGATCGTACAAATGAGCAAGATAGTAATACCCTACTATATTGCTTATATTAATTACAATGCAAGCTATAAAAATTATACCGACAAGATGTAGAAATGGACGCTCGGTCGGTACTTCCGAAGTAGCTTGAAGAGTTGTAGTGAATCTTGCAGTACGAGCAGCTTGTGCGGAGAAGAGCCTTTTGATAATCAATAGTGTTCTATTAAGCCTCATATCTCGAGCTCCTTTTTATAAGTGCCACTGTCGTTCGGTCGACCGATCCCTCTGTTCGGTCGACCGAACCCGCTCCCTTCCTTCTTGGTTGGAGTCTGACGCTGGCTCGATCTTCTGCATTTACTGTTCTTTAAGGGTTCGGTCGATCGAACCTCTTTTTCGGTCGACCAAACAGCTTCCTTCCCTGTTCGTCGAAATCTGCTGAGATCTTCATTTAATGCTCCATTAATACTGATTGGATCGGTCGACCGATCCCTGGTTCGGTCGACCGATCAAGCTTCGATCGGACTGTACTTCGCTTTGGTCTGAACTGATCTATGGTCTGAGTCAAGCTGGTTCGGTCGACCGATCATCCTATTCGGTCGACCGATCAGGCCGAATCTGCAAAACAGAATTAAATAGTATTCCTGCAAAACAAAGGTTAGCACAGTAATATAATACATGAGTAATATAGACAGTAGAACTGCCTTGATCTCAACTTGGAAACCTTCCCGGTTTCTTCAGTTGGATCAGCGACCTAAGGTTGTTCCCTTTAGGAACCCGACCTCACTGTCGCTCCTCCAGTTGCATACCTTAACTTACCTGCCAAACATTGGTCCTCCAGACCTGTTTGGACTTTTGCCAGCTTAGTGTCTGATCGCTCGATCCACTAAGACTTTTCCTACAATACTACATTAGCCACATCAATAATAGTAATATAGAATACAATGGTAAACCTAAACCTAGATTTACTGAGATTCGCTGGTCCAGTCGATCGCGCGCGGTCGACCAGAAACCATCCGAACAACCTTGCTTGGAGTTCACTCCTCCAAGACTTCTCGTTACCTAAGGTTACCACCCCCTAGGATTTACTTCATCTGGCTTCACTTACAAGAACCTAAGGTTACCACCCCTTAGGATTTTCGCCACTTGGCTTCACTCATCAAGACTCAGTATTCGGCTACCCAGGGATTAAGTCCTCCAGACCTATCTGTTGGTGCGGGAAGCATCCGACGATCGAACCTATGTTTTGATTATGTCAAAGGGTTCAAAGTTAAGGTGTTTTGATTTCTAATATGTTGAACAAGTTTGCAGGAAAGTCCTAAGTGGTACTTAGGCATAAGTCCTAGCTGCGGTTAGGCAAATGGAAAACCCTAGGGGGTGGTAACCCTAGGTAGAGGAAAACCCTAGGGGGTGATAACCTTAAGTCATAGGGGGTGGTAACCCTATGCGGAAAGTCTTGGCAGGTCGATGGCTTCAGGCAAAAGTCCTAGGGGGTGGTAACCCTAGGTGGAAAGTCCTGGTGTCGCGAACCAGGTGAAAGACTGGATTAGCCAGGAAGCGGATGTCCAGCAGAAAGTCCGGAAGCGTCGAGTGCTGAGCAAAAGTCCAGTTAATCTGGAGGATCGACTGGCAACAGGTAAATCCCTTGAGTGGAGTAGGTGAGGACGCGTTCCCCGTAGAGGGAACAGTAGGCGTCGGGTCGACCTAGGGTTTCCGATCGGAAATCCGAAGTCAGACCCGGACAGTCCGGAGACTGTCATAACATTTCTTATCATATTCATTCTGTTATTTATGCTAACTTTGTGTTGTAGGATATTGTTTGGGACTAACACATCTTGCAGGTATAAAGAAATGGAGTTTTTCCTCGGATGAACAGTATCCGAGGCGCCTCCATGGAGCTTGGAGGCGCCTCGGGTGCAAAAGCTGACTTGGCTGCGAAACTTCATTGGAGGCACCTTGGAAGGCGCCTTGAGCAGGGTTTAAGGCGCCTTAAACAGATGAAGTTCGACCAGATCAAGTTTGATCCACGCGGAAGACTCGGCAGCATGGAGGCGCCTTGAACAGCCTTCAAGGCGCCTTGAACACCCTTTATAAGGGGGTTTCGAACAGCACTTCAAGATATCAAGTTTCCAGTGATTCCAGTGCTACGTGCTGCTCAAAACAACGTTTCGAAGTGCTGCTACTTGTGCCCGACGACCAGGAGCTCCGAATCTTCATTTCTTTGTCGTCGGTATAATTATCTATTGTCGTTTATTGTACTTCAACTTGTAACTTTTTATCAAGCTTATAGTTGTTGACCACCGGAAGCGATCAAGGATCGCGGGCCTTCGAGTATGAGTCGCCTTAGGCTCCGAACGAAGTAAATCCTCCGTGTTCTTCTGTCTGTGTTTGTCTTTTCTATTTTCGCTGCATTTACTCGTACGTTTTAAATCGAACGATTCCGATAATTCAACAATTTAGCCACGAGCGCTATTCACCCCCCCTCTAGCGCGGTCTCGATCCAACAATTGGTATCAGAGCGAGGTCGCTTTGAACTGGTACAACCACCATTCAAGCATTTTCGTGGCTTTGTCGTTTGTATAGGGTAAAAATAAAACCTTACGCCTTTCGTTTTTTCCCTCCAAAATTATTTTCAAAAAATTCATTTTCATCCGTTCACGGTTTATTAGTATTGATAAAATATTGAATTTGGCAAAATTTGAAATAATATTTTTTAAATATTTTTTAATAATATTTTTTTATTATTTTATTATTTTTTTCTCGAAACTGGTGAACTTCTATTTCTATCCTTCCATACCGCACTGCTAATCCAGGATCAAGTCCTGGTACATTTTTTTTGCTATTTTTTGTGTGCAAGGTTCTTTTAAAATGACATTCCAAGAAGGATTCTGCACCGTCCGACCGCCGCTCTTTTCTGGCGAGGACTTTGGATACTGGAAGAACCGGATGGAATACCACCTCAAGACGCAAGTCGAGATGTGGATCATCATCCAGACCGGACTCGAACTTCCACGTGACGACACCGGAGAACTTATCTCATGCATCAACTGGGATTCTAGCACAATGAAAAAAGTTGAAGCAGATGCCAAAGCAACCTGCATGCTACAATGTGGCCTAACCAATGAAGAACTGAACCGCATCAGCCCCTTCGCAAGTGCAAAAGAGTTGTGGCAAAAGTTGATGGAACTACACGAGGGCACTTCCGACGCTCATGTAAGTAAGCATAATTTAATAAATGATTTATTTGAATTAGATGAGCAGAATAACACTACTTCGGCCGAGGAAGGTATTACGATGGTTGCAGGTACAAGTAAGACAGAGGAAAAGATATGGTCCGAGTCTTCAGATGAATCCGGGTCCGACGAAGAAGAATCGACGAGCTTCCTCGCTCTACCAGTACTAGCAACCGTGGCGGAAACTGAGTACGAGTATGAGTCAGAAACCGAGAGCGAATCCGGGACTGAGTCTGATCGAAGCTACGAATCCGCATTCGTTTCCGAAGGACCAAAAACCACTGTAAGTTCACTACTCGCAGAATTTCAATTAGATAACTTGCATGAATTATTACCTTATTTAGTAAAAAAGTTGGCCAAATCCAACGTCCGGGTTAAGTCGCTCCAAAAGGAGGTAACAACCCTTAAGGAAGCGACTGACTCGAGCTCTTTAAATGAGTCAGTTCAAATTGGAAGTTCAACTCAAGTCCAACAACTTGAGGAAGAAAATTCCAATTTGAAAACTCAAATTAAAGAACTCAAGGACACGTTGGAACTCCAAGAATCTGGATCTGATTCTTGGAAAACAGCGAGTCGTTTACAACAAAACTGGACTTGGATTTAAAACTAAAATAAAATACAAATCATATTTATCACTAGTTAATAGAAATAATAGAAAAATTGTCCAAGCATGGGTGCCAAAATCCAACTTGGTTAATCAAGTTGGAACTGATCATTATTGGGTCCCCAAGGATCAAGTCTATTACCTTGATAGACCATATCGAGGCTATGATCCAGGGGGAGCTAATAGAAAAATAATATTAAGAACATAATTCAAATTAATATTCAAATTAAATTTGAAATTAAATTTAAAATTCAAAATTAAATTAAAAATTCAAAATTCAATTAAGAATTCAAAATTAAATTAAAATTAAATTAAAAATTAAAAATTCAATTAAAAAATTTGAAATTAAATTAAATTCAAAATTCAAAATTCAAAATTTAATTAAAAAATTCGAAATTAAATTAAATTCAAAATTCAAAATTCAATTAAAAATTCGAAATTAAATTATAATTAAAAAAATTCAAAATTCAATTAAAAAATTCGAAATTAAATTAAATTCAAAATTCAATTAAAAAATTCGAAATTAAATTAAATTCAAAATTCAAAATTCAATTAAAAATTTGAAATTAAATTAAAAATTTAAAATTTAAAATTCAATTCGAAATTAATTCAAAATTAAAAGTAAATTTCAACTTAAGTTAGATAAAAGTAGATGGAGGATCCAGACTCGCTGGCACCCCCCAACTGAACTACCCGACAGGGTAACTGAACCTAATATACCCGAAATGGGTAAAACAAGAGTAGATTACCCGGCAGGGTAATTAAGGTTAGATTAAAACGGGCTAGGTTTAACTTGACCCACAGTACTGGTGAAGTTTTTGGATGATAGTACTGTAACGACCCAATTTTCCTTATTTTGAGTTCTAAATATCTTTGAAAATGTCTGAAAAATACTTTTAAAATATTCTAGGGATTTTTAGGAATTTTTAGAGTATTTTTATGTAATTTTTGGAGTCCGTTTGGCATTTTTACCGGGAGGAGGAAGTTAAAAAAAAAAAAAAAAGAAAAACACAAAGTGCAAGAGCTAAGATTCGAACCCAGCTTCTCGGGCCCAAGCAGTAATCGGCCCAACCAACCGAGCTGAGCTCATTTTATTAACTAAGTGTGTGAACAAATATATTTAAGTTATAGGTGGAACTGAATCACCTAGGTTATTAAAGGAGGTTAATTTCTTTCCCGAAACCTAAAAACCCAAATTTCTCTCCCTTCTCACCCACGCGACGCCGTCTTCTCCTCTCGGGCGAAACCGCAGCCAAGGCTAGGGTTTCCTCCTCTCGACGTCAGCGAGGTGTTTTCCGGGCGGTCTCCACTCGTGGGTGATCATTCCGGCAAGGGGAGCTCGGGAAATACAAGGAAAAAGGTGGGATCGAAGCTCCACCGAAACCCTAGAGCATTTCTCTTCGGTTGTAAGTCCAAGAACCCGATGTAAGTGCTTCTCACCTGCGGTAGGAGTAGCTCTCGGGGTTTTGTTTTGCATTTTTTTGTGAAATGAACAATAGTAACCTTTTCATTCTAGTATATGGTTCGGATTTTTAATCCTTGTTCTAGCAAATTGGATTAAGTTTTGGTTTCAATCTTTTGATGTGTTTTTTTTTAGTGCACGGATAGAAATTTTTGAGGGTTTTCCTTGATTACCACAGCATGCTAATTAGATGTATTTACCTTACAATTCAAGCATGATTAAGTAGTAGATTTCCCTTCAAGTTACAGCATGATTAAGGGTCTGTTAGGACTCGAAATAGGGTTAGTTTATACAAGCTTGAGATGTGAAAACTCTTACTGCCATGAGCCTAACTAGGGAAAACTTTTCCATGCAGTTCTGTCATTTACTGTTGAAATTCGGTTTACAATATACCATGTTACTTACCAGTAGTGTAGTTGTTTTTTTTTTTTTAAAACTCTGTGGAGATTAGTTTGAATAAGTACTGGCTTATATTAGTGATATATGCTTTAGAATCTCTCGTATAATGAATAAATGAGAGAAGTGCAGGTAAAGAAAGACTAAGTCACAACCTGATCCTAAATTCCAGAATTTAGAATCAAAGCACACAAATAAATGCCAAGTCATTTTATTAGAAGAAGTATTTAAAGAAGGATATAAAGAAAAGTATTTTACTTTTAAAAGGGCATGTACCGGACACAAAGTCCAAGGGATGGGCTCCAAGTTGCCCCTAGACATAAGGTCTAGAAGTGTCTTAATGGTTTTGGGATTAGCTACCTCAATTCTCATTAAGAAAGGCGCGCAAAGTGGTACAATGCCGGGCCCAAGTAAAGTTGAATATTATTTTAAAGTATAAAAGTATTAATTTGGAAACAAACAGAACAAGCTCTTTTATCTCAGTCGCAAATTCCAGCAAGTTAAATGGTTGTTTCCTTAAGAGATGCATGATGTAGTTCAACTTGCTATTTTCATGTTGAGCATGTACTCCCTGCTTTCTTTTATGTTTATGCATTCCTTATCGGATTTTGTGAGTAGAAAGCACTTACTAAGCTTTTAGCTTATAGATACTACTTTTCCTCCTACCGCAGATATAGATAAAAATAAAGGAAAAGCTAAAGTGTTATAGAGGAAGGCGACAAGGAGACGTTGATTGTGTGTGTGTGGTGGCTGTTATGGAGCTTGGGATCTTGCTAGAAGAGTTTGGAAATGTTACTTGCTAGTGCTCTTGTGATTTCTGCCATAGTAGAATTACATTGCCATGCTAAGATTTTGTTTAAAATGCTCAGTAGTCTTATGTGAATGCTAATATTCTATATGAGTTTGCTTTGATGGAAACTGTCACATGAATTAACTTCTGCTGTAGCGAGATCATTTAAATTGCAGTGAGTAGTATATATGAACAGCTAGTAATTTCTTATGTTCGGTATTCTTTTTGTTACTGTTGGAAATTTCAATCTGCTGTGAAATAGTGTGCTCGACATTCATTCATTTCTGCTGGAGTCTCAATCTGCCGTGGGGTTAAAATCTGCAGGAGTTCTTTTGTTTTATGGAAAAAAAAAATGTGCTGTTCGGTTTTTGTTTGAAATAAATGAGCAGTAGGTATAATTAATTTTCCTTTCATTTCTGTTAGGATGTAGCATGAAATGTTTGCAAGATAACAAGTGATGTAGTAAGCAGTAGGGGTATTTAAGCTTTATATGTCTATATGTTATACTTGCTTGCTGCTTCACTTATTTGCATGTTTGATCCTGTAAAAAGATAAACAAGAAAGAAAGAAAAAAAAATGTATCAAGAAATTTTATGCTGCTATTTAGAGACATGTTCTGATATGCGATATGTTTCAAATAGTTTAAAGTATTTCTAGTGTTATAGTAGGTAGTACCAGTCACATGTAGCTAGTAGAATCAAGTAGCGGTCACCCTTAGAATAGTGGTAAGGAATGAGTGAGATGGAAAGATAGAAAAATAATTTTTTTAACCTCTCATGTTTGGACTCCTGATCTCAAAGAATTTATTAAGGCATTAATTAAGGGGGAGTGATTTTGAGTTGGTTTTAAAATTAGTTTTTCAAATTTAGCTAAGTACTTTTTAAAGTTTTTTTAAAAAGACAAAAAAAAAAAAAGGAATTTAGCTAAGCGTCTCTCAAAGCAATTGTTTTCAAATGCTAAGTTTTGCTGAAAATGCTAAGTATTTTCCAAAGCATTCTCAAAATTTCATCAAAATAATTTTTTTTGAAAAACTAAGTTTTTAAGGTTAAATACTTAACAAAACTACAATATTCATAAGTTTAGCTAAGTCTTTGATAAAAGTATTTTTTTTAAAAAAAATAAAAAT